>NC_073694.1:115365504-115721220 GCF_029784165.1 Wyeomyia smithii
GTAGCAATGATGTGGTACGGTGACGGCGGGAGGGAGAGTTATTTTAGGCTATCGGACTACTCGGGCAACGATTGTTTTCAGCAGGTTTGCTACACCAATTAATGAAAAACTGCTGGAGTAGTGTGAAACATGATATTATATAATATTTTTTTGTTTTATTCATTTAAAAAAAGGCTGCTTAAGCAAGGTAATACAGAAATTAATAGGTACCAAACTTTGCTATTATTCAATTAACCGAATTATCCTATGTTAAGCTTGCGGTTATGCCGAAGAATTTATCTACCTCTCGTTTTGGTTATGGTTTGGTGAATGGAACATTTTCCTCATATTAATTTCAGAGGTAGTGCTAAGAGGAGAGAGAGAGAAGGTGGCTACCTGATATAAATAAATTTAAAAAACGCAAGCTTGGCATAGTTTGCGTGATTGATAGTAGACACTCAAATGCTTGAACCTATCTCTTGAAACTAAATTCTTTTTAGTCGTATTGAACTAAGATTTTTAGTAAACATAACAATAATTCTTTTCAAGCAAAAATAAGTTTCAGGGTACCTACGTGTAATATTTTATTTTTTTTTATCGTTTCCTTTCGGATTGACTTTTTACAAAGAATCACTGCGTTACTCATTGTTACGTAGGAGGGAGGGACGGAGGGAGGGGGGGGGGGGGTAGTAGAGACAGTTACGTAACTATCATGTTTGCTCGAAATTGAAAATTTCGGAGAGGAGTCAGACTGATTAGTGGTAAGTAATTTTAGGGGGGGGGAGTCATGTCGAACGCTACCTATCGTTACATAGGAGGGGGGGGGGGGGTCTGAAATCTAGATTTTCAGCGTTACGTAATTTGTAATATAACACGTCGATGTTGCACCATCATGTTTCATATCAGAGCAATTCCATCACAAAACCGGGCAATCAATTTAGTCGACCATTGCAAATACAGTGATCACCCGATTATATCACCCCCCTTGATGATGTTTGGAGTGATAAAATAGGGAATGTGATAAAATCGGGATTTTTTTTTATTATTATTTTGTTATAAAAGATGGTAAACCAATAATTTAACACGTAAAATCAGCGATTTTGATTACTACAAGAAATCGAATCATATGAAAAAGCAGTTCTATCCGTCTGTCTGCTTCTCTGATCCTTATAGACGTGGGAACTACTGTACTAATCGGCGTGAAAATTTTTATGTAGGGGTTTTTGAGGCCGGAAAAGGTTATTAGAGTAGCTCGAGACCCCTTCCTCTTCTTAAAGGGAGGGCTTCCATACAAATATAACACAAACTTCTACGTAACTTAAAAACTAATCAAGCAAATGGAACCAAATTTGACATGGTGAGGTTATTAGGAGTAAGAAATATGTCAATGGTCACTTGACACCCCTCCCTCCTCTGGAAGAGGGAGGGCTCTCATATAAGTGAAACATAAATTTCACTACTAGTTCGTAGGTTAGGTACTAGTGTTTGCATAAAGCTGTGAAGTTTTTCTCTTAGTGTCATACATATCTCAAGCAGCTCAAAAAATTAGTTTCAGCTATTTTCTAAGGTTACGGAAGAGGGATCAGAAATGACCCAAAATGTGTTTATGTGGTTTACTGATAGCCCTTTCACAAAATATCTCTTCAATACATTTCAAAACACATAAAAATTGAGACTTTTTGTACTTTTTCTTCATTCACCCAGAAGCAGAAACAAATCGATGACGTACGTAACGTATCTAACAGTCACAATCCCTGGCTTTTTGGACCGATAGGCCTGAACAAAACTAGAGAGGGAAAAAAATCGATGAAGTAGTTGAAACAACACCAATGATTTAAAAAATAAAAATTAATCGAGGATACTGTCTACAGACATTAAAAGACGAAAGTTTGTATCTTAATTGACAGTGGAACTGGCACTTGTAAATAATTGCGAGATTCGGAGATGGTGGACATACAATGTTATATGTAGATAAAATTGGGTGAAAAAGGTGATAAAATCGGGGGCAGATAAAATCGGGTACTGATATAATCGGGTGATTACTGTATTTTCATAGCCAAAAAAAATCGGTTTTCGATGGTTTTTGATGCCAAATGACTTAGAAACGCATGAAACGTCGAGAATTGGTGTCATCTGAAAAAAAAAATTGCAAAAATCGACTCTCTGGGACTTAATCGTTTTTTCAAGTGTGGAAGGCGGAGTTTAAAACATTTAGAATTTATTTAATAAAATTGATTGCTAGTCTCTCGAAATAGCCTGTATAATGATATACACTATAAGTAGCATCGAATACATCATAATTCATAATATAGTGAAAAATGAGTATAAAATAAAAAAGCACTCCGGTTCGTTCGATTGGTGTGACGTCTTCGACAAAGTTGTAGATAATAATTCTGTCTTTCCAAAAAAATACATTTAAAAAAATCATTTATTGAAAAATAAAATAAGAAGAAAAATTAAAAAACAATTATGTATTCAAATGAGCTCATTTTTTAAAAATCTGATTTTTTAATAAAACCTACAAAAGATTGCCAAAACAATGAAACCAGTCCGAAGTTAAGAAAAAAAAAGTTATCGTTTTTTGAAAAAAAAAATTTTTTTTTTTTGAAAAAACAAATTGTTTGAATCGTTTTTTCAAAAGGAATATTTTTCTTTTGAAAGGACAAAATATTATCTACAACTTTGCCGAAGACACTATGTCAATCAAACAAATCGTTTCGACTGTAGACATATTTTTAATTTCCAATAGAGCACTGTATGAGGAATAAAGAATATTTTGACGGTCAAAAAGGTTTATTTGATTGTCATAGTGTACCTGGCAAAGTTGTAAATAATAACTTTGTACTTCCAAAAAAGATGTACCCCGTGAAAAAAATAGCTTTTTTTCTGATTCCTTCATGACCGGTTTCGTTGTTCAGGTAATCTTTCGAAGTTTTTATAAAAAAATCGATTTTTTTCAAATGGGCTCTTCTGGATAATTAATTTTTAATTTTCTTTTAATTTGTTTTAAAAAAATCAATAATATGTTTTTACAGTCTATATTTTTTTGGAAGACAAAACTATATGTTACAACTTTGTCGAAGACGTCACACCGCTCAAACGAACCGTGTTGGCTCTAAAAGTATTGGTAATCATCAATACCATCATAATAGCATTTTTCAATAGCTTTTCAATATGAGTTGTGTTACAAAAAATTGAACCTATAGCACAAAAGGGCATTTTTTGCCTATGAAAACGACTATGCAAAGTTTCAGCCAATGGGCACGTTCACGTTCTGATGATGTAAACTTGTCAGAAAATGTATGGTTGAACTGTCAAAACGACGCAAACTCAGAAACAACGAGTCAATTGTGTTGCTTATTGATTGAGATCCCTATCCCTGGCGAAGGACATTATTGTGGTAAGGGGCTGTCCACATACCACGTGGACAGCTTGGGGGGGGGGGTTGTGTGATGTCCACGGTCCTTACAAAAATTTTATAATTCATATGGGCATTTGTCCACGGGGGGAGGGGGGGGGGGTCAAAATCGTTAAAAATCTGTCCACGTGGTATGTGGACGGCCCCTAAATAAAACGAATAAATTGTCTGGTACAGCATTCGCACAAACAAGTACAAGTGTCCTAGAGAGTATATTTTTCAAACAAAATCAAAAAAACATATTCCATCAGTATCCACCGTTTCATGCACTTTCAAGACACTTGGAATAGAAAACATTATTCAAATTCCATGCACCTCCCGTGTGTGATTTTGTAAATGACATGGAAGCATTCAACATTTTCCGCGAGACACAATCTCAATTTTGGTTGAGTTATATTTTTTTGCACAGAGTAGTTTTTTGAAACATTTTGTAAATTTGTTTTGAAATATCTTGCCATTTTACATGGTATTTTTTTCCATTTCAACATTGCCACCCTAACGACAATGATGTAGTAAATATTATATTTTCAGGAATTTTTCTATTGGTATTGAGTGAAAAGTGATTTTTTTCTTTTTATACTCATTTTTACACAATATTATAAACCACTCTATGTCAAATAAATGAACCACCCTAATGAAACATAATGTTTTCGATGCTAGTTATAGTGTATATCATTATACAGGTTATTTCGAAAGACTAGCGATCAATTTCATTAAATAATTTCTTAATATTTTGAACTCCGCACTCCGCATCTGAAACCGTCATTCTCTACTGCGAAAACTTGCCGAACTTTTTGCGGATATGTTAACTTTTTCTACCTTTTTGTCCATCCTGACACACGTTTTATAGCAAGATCTCTAAACCAACTGGGAACTTGAACCTGCCACCAAAACAATCTCATTATGGGAGTAGGAGACAACACACTTTTTTTCACTCTCTTTTTGACAAAAATCTCAATCATTGGCTGAATGATCATGAATGATCTTTGTTCATCATATGTACATATTGCGACTAACCCCATATACTCAGCTGTGCACATTTAGATACAGATGTTGTTGTTAGCAGAGGCGAATAGTGCGAAGGAAGAGAAAGAGAGTACGCCAGCAGGGATACTATATACATGGTGCTCCTTTGCAATCCTCATAACTCGTCTTACACATAGATCTGCTTGCAAATGTGAGAAGAGTAAATGTGTATCGCACACTGACAGAGATGTTAATGCATCACAAAGTAGATTTATATGTATTCAAAAATCGCTAGAAACGATTTTCTTCCATCGCTGCTTGCAATACGCGTCCCGCGACGCTGGTAGCATCGTATACGATGTTTTGAGCAATCAAAATTTCTTCCATCTGATTCAAAACTGAGCGATCCTTGTTCACGTTAAAAGATGATAGGATATGTAAAAGCAGACGTTTTTAACCATTTTCTTTAAAAATCTGACGGAATACGTTACGGAAAAGTAAACTATGTTTATCCGCCTGATCAAGCTTGATTTTATTTAACACAGATCTTGCTGCGAAGCCGCCTCCGACTTTGGCTGAAACCAACAACCAGCTTGTCCATAACCGGTAGAATCATGCCAGTTAGGTCATCGTCCAAAAAAACAGATTTTTATTTTGACATTTCCTCAGAAATTGTTGAACAAATGAAACGGCAGACATGAAGGAGGATGATTTTCTCGGCGTGAAGCCCGTCCCGTCTTTTTTCCCGGTGATTTGAAATTCCCGGCTTTTCCCGATGATGCCTTGTGGAACCTACGTAGGTTGGAAAAAACCATTTGTGCGGAGTGTTATTTACCCGGATTATTGATTCTGTGCATCAAGTTAATATTAAGTTAGTTTTATATAGTTGAAGTTCGTTTACTAAACTAATCTCATTTAATTTTTACAGAGCTGAAACTCTGGTTAGAGCATGAGGCAGGGACCAATCAGCTATTTTTTTTTCATTTCCCATGTACGCGTGAACACCTAACGTCAAAATTTGTCATAAACAACATTTTTCAAACGGGTCGCAAATGTCAATCCGGACGTTACTGGATGAGATATCTGCGAGGATGTGTTCGTGATGCTATGAACTTTCATTCCCCTGAAGATTATATGATCGGATTCCGCGAGATTTGATGACTTTTTTAATATTGAAAAAGCTCGAAAATTCATAAAATTTCTATCAACCGGTTTATTAGCAATAAACATAAAGAACAAAAAAAAAATTGATCAATTATCATTTTTTTACGCCTGGCACAACTTGTTACTATAAATGGTTCAATTCTCAAAAAAATGCTTGAAAAATTATCAATGTTTACAGCGCTCCCAGCATATGATAATACCGTTTAACGTTAATCTAGTGATGGCATTTTGTGAAGCAGTTATTTAAGCTGCAGAAAAAAATATAGCGGCACCAAAAAGCGTCAAAAAACTTTTTTCTTAGTTTTGTTCCGGTTATGAAAGAATTGACAAAATTTTGCCTGTCTTAATCATTTTGTCTACCCCCTGTTAACTGCGATTCCAACGATTGCCAGAGCGACGACGCGGGTCCATCTATCCAATTCCAGAGACTTACTCGCTTAAATATACCCGCCATCGCTGTGTCGCCTGTTCCGGGGTCCCAAATGCTGTTGACCCCCTTATCCGGAATTTGACATTATCCGCAGAACACACTGCCTGTCGCATCATGGGAGACCCCGACCTTCTCAGATCCAGTCGTGCAGTATATATCTTTTCGCTGCCTGCCATCAGAGTCGTTCTGGCACTGCGTTCGAGTTTGAGGAAAGGGCCTCCCAGCTCTTATCTTCAGGCAAGTATGCATTTCTTAGTAACATTCACGTACTTGTTCAGCTTCCGTGTTCTAATCCACATCCGATTTTTCATCCGATGCTGCACATTCTGCCAGCGAGACACTGGGATGCACTAACTCACGTACTTTGGAAGTCTCTGTCTATCGATGCGATCGCAATCACCACAACAGTTGCAAGACTCGTGGTGGTGGTGTCCCAATAGCTGTTTCTAAACGCCTGGATAGCTGTGTAGACCCTGCCACAATAACCATTGAACAGCTCTGGATTAAAATCTCCCTGCCAACTCGCAGTATTAGTTTGGGAGTACTCTATTTTCCTCCCGATCGCAGTTCCGATGTTACCGCTGTTGAAATCCATATCAACTCGATCAGCTTTGTCTTCTCTCGCTTGAACCACAACAATCTTTCGTTGCTGTTTGAAGGCCATAATCAGCCGGGAGTAATTAGGAAACGGGATAGCGACGGTACAGCTTCAATTTGCTTTATTCACGTATATCTGTCACCCGCTCCGCCCTACTAGATGGGTTTAGTTTGCACAACCTGACTCAAGTGAATCGCGCTACTAACGACCACGACCGTCTACGAGACCTGGTTCTAGTGAACTACACCACCGCATGCGAAATTGTGAAAGCTAGTGAGTCTTTACTCCCGCTTGACATGAATTACCCAGCATTCGATATAACGATCAATGTAACTCCACCCGTGCCGTTCGAAGACTTAGTTGACGCTCCAATTTTGCATCGCTAAGCATGGCTATTTCTGACATCGATTGGCAATTCTTAGAATCCTCTCCACCTGTAAATGATGCCATAGAGTATTTCAACTGTGCTATTAATACTGCAATCGGTCGTATTGTTCCTCCACGAAGATCAATAAGAAAATCCGTCTGGTCCAATCTCTGCCTTCGTCATCTTAAGACGCAGCGCTCCGCGGCGTTGCGAAACTATTGTAAACCGCGTTGCCCGGCTTCGAAGCTGCGATTCAACCGAATCAGTAACTTATATAGAAGATATAATCGCTACCTATACAAACTGTACACCTCCAGGATGCAGGGCAAACTCAGGCGAAATCCGCGATTATTTTGGTCGTTCGTGAATTCTAAGCGCAGAGAAGAAGGGTTATCAGTGGATATGTTTCTTGGCGATTGTCACGGCAGGACTCTGTTTGATAAATGCACTCCGTTTGCCCGTAATTTTCAGCGCAACTTTCATGAGCATATTACTTTTTCAGGTTGATACTGCTTTGAATGGCCTTTCTAGAGATGTTTTTGATTTCAACCTGCTTGAAATAACTAGTCGGCACGTTGTCGCTGCCGTAAAGCAAAGCAAAGCCTTGGTGCTACATTCCGTCTCGGAATTTGACCTTCTGTTTTTTTTTATACACAGACTTCGCAGTCGACTGTTTAGTGTACAGGACAATTGCGGGGCTAGCGCTACGATCCTACTGACACTAACAGTTTCTCCCAGACCGAGACTCGAACCTACGACGACTGGCATGTTAGGCCAGCATCGTACCTTGAGACCATCTGGGATCTGGGATCTGGGTCGCTGCCATATATAAACTAAAATCATCTTTTGCAGTTGGCCCAGATGGAATTCCGTCGTGCGTTCTGAAGCGATGTGCCTCTGTCCTTATTCATCCGTTATGCCTGTTGTTCAATTTATCTATTCGGCAATGCGCAGTGGTGGGCACCATTCCGCTAATTCGCTAATTAGCGACACTAAAATTCAGTTAGCGGTTCAGCGATTTCGCTAATTTCTGAGCTGGTTAGCGAAACTGTTAGCGTCGCTAAAATTTTGGCCTTCGAAACGCTAATCGTTAATTCGCTAAATTTTGTAGAGAAGTGACAATAGAAATATTTAGAAAAACTGTGAATTACTGATGGCGTACGTAAGTTGCTTTTTTTCCCTGTGTGGACTTATCACTGCGACCAGAGCTTAGATCTATTGTGATATTGCCCAGGGGTTTTCTGTACTCCGCACTTCATATTAGCAGTAACACTATTGAAGCAAGTGATACGCTTATCATTCATATCAGTGCTTTTGTGTAATTATTACCTTTCCGTTTCAAGCTTACTGCTCTACTATACCGAGCCTCTGTCCATCCTAACAATATCGCCTAGTTACAATTCCCTGGAGAGAACTTTCATATGTTACTCACACCAATTTTATTATAATAGGGACTTATTTTTATTAGTAGGAGAGTCGACAGGGGTACTGTAGAATCCAGATTGAAGGAAGGGTACGTGGTGGGAAGCCTGAGAATAAACCCATGCTTAAAGTCCTTTGACAACCAAATGGCCTGATTCTACTAAGATTCGAACCCACGACCACCCGCTTACAAAAGCGGACTCTGCAACCTTGCGGCTACGGAGCTCCCCTAATCGTAAATTGCTTCGAAAGATGATCATCCTTTACTGCGAAAAGTTACTTTTGTCAGTCTTTTTACCCTAGAATGGAGTTCCAGTTATCGTACAAGCCCCATGAGCATTTTGAAGAACAAGCTCAAGGTCTAGATTGAATTTTCGGCACACCAAGAACTTTTGTAAATTGCAATGCGCTTGAAATTTAGACAACTTTGGTTCTACTTTTTCGATTCAGATAATAATTGAATTTTTATGAAAACACTCCTAAGAGTATCAAGCTATTTACTTTTGTTATTCTTGTTTTTACAAAATCAAGTATGAATACCGTTTCGTTAACCTCTTATTGTAAATAGCTTCAAAAAGTAATTGTTTTCGTTTGTTTTACCAAAAGAGATCAAAGTGGTCCAAATCTTACAAAACACGAGCAATAAATATAGCGATGTGACTATTGAAAAGTTAGCGATTATCGATTAGCGAATGTTCCGCTAATGAGGGTTTAGCGTTTAGCGATTATCGAGCTAAAATTTCCGGTTAGCGGCTTAGCGATTAGCGTCGCTAAATTTTCGGTTAGCGGTGCCCACCACTGGCAATGCGTGGTCCTCTGTGGTTAGCGAAGTCGATCGGCTAGCTCTTCCACACGGTAGTGATATCGGGTTCGATTTCCGATCAGGTTGAGGATCTTTTCGAGCTGGAAATTTTCTCGACTTAGCACTGGGGTACAGTGTACCGTTGTACTTATTACAAATGTCTCTGGAGTCCCACAAGGCAGTAATCTTGGACCGCTACTATTCATGTTGTTTATCAATGATGTTTCCCTACTACTTCCGGATGACTGTCGTAAATTATACGCCGATGACGTTATACAACGACAACTCGAATTTATATTTAAGATAGCAAACGAGTTCCGCGATCCGTATTGTCTCTAGTGCGGTCTATCCTTGAATTCTGCTCTGTAGTATGGTGCCCATTCCACAGTTTGCTAAAGTTGAATCCATGTAACGAAAACTTGTAAGATATGCTCTAAGATTCCTCCCTTGACGCGATTCTCCAATCTGCCAGCCTACACTGAACGCTGTCGGCTTCTAGGACATGCAAACTCTTGAGCAGAGACGAGACTCAGGCCACATTTATCGGTAAAATGCTTCTAAGTGAAATCGATGCCCCGGAAATTCTCGACCACCTGGATATATATATACCCCCGAACGATCTCTCATATCCAGACCACTACTGAATCTGCCTCAACGCAGTGTACGATATGGTCAATTCGACCCAATACGCTTCATGTCGGCCAGCTTTAATTCAGTTGCAGATTCATTCGATTTCAATATTACTGGCGTAGCTTTTAAAAATAGACTTAGTGTTAGGTAGCCTGTATGTGATAGTGTTATGTGTTAGTATTAAATAGTTCATTAAGACAAATGTTATGTCGAATGGATTTTAATAAATTATAACCAAATTGATTTTTTTTTCTTCATCTATAGTTTATTTGACACGGCACAAATACAATTCAATGTTTAACGGCGCCAATTATATCTGGTAGCTTACTTTCTAAAGTATCTTAATAACTAAAAGCAAATTTTTTATCCTCGCTGCCGACTACGAGCTGAAACTAAATCTAACTGAAAGCTAGAATATTTTGCATTAAAAGCACAGGTTTGCTGTTTGATGGTTTTCATTGCCATAGGTAAGCAGCATATTAAATTTGTTCCGCTGCTGGGCCAAGATATTACGGACTGGCATATTGGGTTGTTTCCCTCGGGCCTTGAGAGTATCGTGCGGGTCTGATTGCTGTTTCCGGATCCGGGGTCTTAACGTGTTCTTGTCGTTTGGTTTGATGTAGGCGGAAGGGGATAGGACTAAACTGGGGCGTGGATGGATTTCAGGAAAACGTATATAAGGGACATGTAGGATAGGTCACGGCTCGCCAAGACATCACGAACAGGAACAGCCGGCTGCCTACCTTCAGCCTGCAGGGAAGCGTGGGACATCACGCAAATGAAATCCCGACCTACATCCAACCCCTTGAACCACGGGTTCGTCGATACCTTGTGGATTATGGAATGTAACCACCTTCCCAGTTCCCCCTTGGTCCAAGAATTTTGCCAACTGATGATCGTATTCTGACGTACAAATGCGAAAAATTCATTAAAGGCAATTGGTCTTTCATAAATTCCACCGTTTGTTGCGCCCACCTTAGCCAAAGAGTCCGCTTTCTCATTGCCCGGTATCGAGCAGTGAGAAGGGACCCACGCTAAGGTAATCTGATACGATTTTTCGGATAAAGCACTCAGATGTTCCCGTATTTTCCCAGGAAATACGGAGAGTGCTTAACATCTTTCATCGATCGGAGAGCCTCAATGGAGCTGAGACTGTCCGTGAAGATGAAATAATGGTCCGTGGGCATTTTTTCGATAATCCCTAGGGTGTACTGAATTGCAGCTAATTCTGCGACATAAACAGAAGCAGGATTATCGAGCTTATGGGAGACGGTTAAATTGTTATTGAAAATACCGAAGCCAGTGGACCCATCAAGAAGTGATCCGTCAGTGTAGTACATATTGTCGCAGTTGATGTTTCGATATTTATTGGAAAAAATTTTAGGGATCTGCTGCACGCGTAAATGATCCGGGATTCCACGAGTTTCTTCTATCATGGATGTATCGAAAAACACAGTAGAATCAGAAGTATTTGATAAGTCGACACGATTTGGAATATTCGAAGAAGGGTTAATATTTTGGAACATGTGATTGAAATACAATGTCATAAAACGGGTTTGAGAATTAAGTTCGATTAACCTTACGAAATTTTCAATCACGGGACGGTTCAAGACCTCACATTTGATAAGAATACGAGAAGACAGGCTCCAGAAGCAGTTTTTCAATGGTAATACTCCAGCTAAGACCTCCAAACTCATCGTATGGGTCGATTGCATGCAACCCAAGGCGATACGCAAACAACGATATTGTATTCGCTCCAGTTTGATCAAATGTGTGTTTGCTGCGGAGCGGAAGCAGAAACACCCGTACTCAATAACAGACAGTATCGTTGTTTGGTAAAGCCTTATTAGGTCTCCTGGGTGGGCTCTCCACCATTGTCCGGTTATTGTACGAAGAAAATTCACTCTTTGTTGAAATTTTTTCATCAGATACCTCACGTGACAACCCCAGGTGCTTTTAGAGTCGAACCAGACACCAAGATATTTGTGTACCAAAACCTGAGAAATCGTTTTACCCATTATTTGTGTTTGAAGCTGAGCAGGTTCATGCTTCCTAGAAAAAAACTACTATCTCAGTCTTCTCCGGAGAGAATTCGATACCTAGCTGTAAAGCCCAAGCAGACAAATTGTCCAAGGTATCTTGCAATGGTCCTTGCAAATCGGCAGCTTTGGCTCCTGTAACAGAGATTACACTGTCGTCTGCAAGTTGTCTTATCGTGCATGAATTTGCCAGACATTCGTCGATGTCATTTACATAAAAGTTGTAAAGAAGGGGGCTTAAACTTGAGCCCTGGGGAAGACCCATGTAGCTAATGCGAAAAGTTGCCAAATCGCCGTGCGTAAAATGTATGTGCTTTTCGGACAACAAATTGTGCAAAAAATTGTTCAAAATTGGAGAAAATCCTTGTCGGTGAAGTTTACCCGAAAGAATGTCAATAGAAACGGAATCAAAAGCCCCCTTAATGTCCAAGAACGCAGACGCCATTTGTTCTTTGCGAGCATACGCCAGCTGAATATCTGTTGAAAGCAACGCAAGACAATCATTCGTTCCTTTGGCACGGCGGAAGCCAAATTGAGTATCTGAAAGCAGACCATTTGATTCGACCCAATGGTCTAAACGACGGAGTATCATTTTTTCCATCAATTTCCGGATACAGGATAGCATTGCAATCGGCCTATTAGAGTTGTGATCAGAAGCTGGTTTCCCTGGTTTTTGGATGGCGATCACCTTCACTTGCCTCCAATCCTGCGGTACAATGTTTTGCTCCAGGAACTTATTGAACAAGTTCAACAAGCGCCTCTTGGCATTGCCGGGTAGATTCTTCAACAAGTTGAATTTGATTCTATCTTACCCAGGCGCGTTATTGTTACAGGACAGGAGGGAAACTGAAAATTCTGCCATCGTAAAAGGTGATTCTATCGCGTCGAGGCCCGGAGACGCATCGCGAACAATGTTTTGCTCAGAAACAGAGTCCGGACATACTTTCCTGGCAAAGTCAAATATCCACCGACTTGAAGACTCCTCGCTCTCGTTGACCGTTACGCGATTCCGCATTCTTCGAGCTGTGTTCCAAAGAGTGCTCATCGATGTCTCCCTCGACGTCTCGTTCACGAACCGACGCCAATATCCGCGTTTCTTTGCTTTAGCCAAACTTTTGAGCTTGGTATCAAGCTCCGAATACCGTATATAGTCGCCAGGTATACCTCCCTTCTGGAAGGCCAAAAACGCGTCGGATCTTTGCGTGTAGATATCGGAGCACTCTGGGTTCCACCACGGAGTGGGAAGCCGTTCTTTGATCGTTTCGCCGGGATATTTCTTCGTTTGGGCTTGCAACGCGGCTTCGAGAATCAAGCCCGCGAGGAGGTTGTATTCTTCAAGTGGTGGATGATGTTGAATCGACTCGACCGCTTTTGAAATCATTTCCTCGTATAACTTCCAATCGACATTTCGTGTGAGGTCATACGGAATGTCAATTGGTCGCATGCGAGTTGACCCGTTAGTAATTGAAATAAGAATAGGCAGATGGTCGCTACCGTGAGGATCGAGGATTACCTTCCATGTGCAATCCAACCGTAGCGACGTCAAACATAAGGAAAGATCCAAAGCGCTTGGGCGCGCTGGAGGTTTCGGGATACGTGTCATTTCACCATTGTTTAAAATAGTCATGTCGAAGTCATCGCAAAGGTTATAGATTAAAGAAGAGCGGTTATCATTGTAAGGGGAACCCCAAGCCACACCATGAGAGTTGAAGTCTCCCAAAATCAAACGTGACGAGGGAAGAAGTTCTATTAAATCAAAGAGCAGCCGTTGCCCAACCTGTGCTCTGGGAGGAATATATATTGAGGCAATACAAAGCTCTTTACCTTGTATTGTCATTTGACATGCGACAACTTCGATGCCTGGAATCGAGGGGAGGTTAATACGATAGAAAGAATAGCACTTTTCAATCCCTAAAAGTACTCCTCCATATGGGGTGTCTCGATCAAGGCGAATAATATTAAAATCATGGAAGTTGAGATCAATATTTGAAGTAAGCCAAGTTTCACAAAGGGAAAATGCATCGCATTTGTTTTTATTTATCAAAACTTTAAACGAATCAATTTTTGGTAAAATACTTCTACAATTCCACTGTAAGACAGAGATAGAATCCTTCATATACACAGTTGAATTAGGCATCGAAGGATACAATCGCTGCAAGGAGGGGCCATTGGGCAGTCAACTGCTTCAAAAATGATCTAACTGTTGGGAGGAATGCTGTAAGAAAAATTTTAATTGGATCGGGTACATTGAAATTTTCAAAAATCCAGTCCACAATGTCAGAAAATTTCACTAATCCAGAGTTTGTTTCATCAACTGGATGTGCAAAAGGAACAACTGGGGTTTTAGATGTTCCTGGCAGTGCTGGGAACTCCTTCTGGGACTTTAAATTTGCAAGCCCAGGAGGAGTTTGCTTCGGTTTTTCCGCAGCACTGTTTGGTTTGTTCGTACTTTCCATTACACTTTGGGAAATCTTAGGACCTTTACGGGGAAGTTTAGGAGAAGAAACATTTTTCTTCTTCCTAGACTCCCCAGGATTGGCATAAGATGTTCCCGCTGGTGAATCGTCAGAATCGGTTTCATCAGAGGACAACAGATCAAAGGGGTTCGATGTTATGGTAGAAGTGGTCACGGTCTTCTTCAGCATCTCAACGTAAGAACGCTTTGAACGCTCCTTAAGTGACCGCTTGATTTTATCTCTGCGCTGCATGTACACCGGGCATGTGGAGAGCTCATGCTGATTTTCCCCACAGTGAATACATTTTTCAGCATTAACACTGCAAGAATCTTCCGCATGAGTCTCCCCACACTTGCTACATCGTGCCTTATTGCAGCAGTAGGCGGCTGTGTGGCCTAACTGCTTGCAATTGGTGCAATTCATAACACGGGGTACATACAATCGCACAGGCAGACGAACCCGGTCGATCGAGACGTGGCTAGGGAGTGCAGATCCGGCAAACGTAACGCGAAACGAGTCTGACGGACTGTACACTTTTGTGCCGCCGACGAGAGATGCAGACCGCAATTGCTTGCAGTCGAGCACCTTCACATCGGGACATGTGCTATTCTTGAAGCACCCTTTAGCACTTTGCAAAATACACTCGATGGACAGACTCGAATCGGTTATGACACCGTCGATCTCCACGTCTCGTGCGGGTATGTAAACGCGATACTCGCGTGTGAAGAGCTCAGAGCAAGCGATAGCATTGGCCTGTGCCAGATCACTGACCACGACACGGAGCTTGTTAGGTCGGACCTTGGAAATTTCGGTCACGGCATTGTACCCCTTCGTCAGGTCTTTAGAAATTTGCAGTATGTTTAATCGCTTTGAATTCACTCCTGCCTTTGGACGAAAATAAACAGTATAGCTGCCCTGCTGAGATCCGTCCGGGTAAAGCCTGGGGCGTGGGGTGACTGGAGAATGAACAGGGGAGGGGGTAACAGAAGGGTCAGAGTCAGGGGGGTTCGGGGATGGTGGCACGGGAGGCGAGGGATCTATATCCATCGCGCTAAATCTAGCGCACTAGCGCCGACAAGAACACGTACCTCTTTACTTCTTCCTTCCAGCAGTGGTTGTCCGATCGTTCGAAGCTGCACCCAAAGCAGCCAGCAGCACCAATACAGCCACCAGCAGTGAGCCGGGTGTGCGATCACTCAGCACAGCGACACGACTCAACTGTCAACTGATGGCCTTGAACTCGAAAGATCTATACACTGTGCACAGATCAAAACTGCAGCTGGTATTTTGTACCAATACAGCCTAAGTTGCGAGCCGGGTACAGAACGTAGCGACACAACTCACAATCTAGTTGGCCTTTAGCGCGAATAATATACTCTTTTGTTTGGCTATTCGTAAACACGGACCGGATTGTAATAGAACGACCACTTTACACGTCCGTTTCTGTCGAGTGTTCGACGCGGAATGAACCAAATTGATGTTCACGCAAATTATTTCATTACGAAAACCGAGCGATGGGTATGTGTATCGCGATTTTATCAATGCGAGAGCGACTTTACCCAGAAGCATACAAATGTTCTTTACCATATCGTGAGAAAGCAAACAGATTCGGTCCGAGTAAGGGACCATACTTAAATGACGTTTATGGGGGGAGGGAGGATATCATCATTTTGTGACAAGCTGTGTAGTAAAATCGACGTAGCATTTTTTTTAAAGTCTAATTTTTTTGCAAGAAAAATGTATTCTAAAAATACACTAAAACATTGCACGAAGTATTGCAGCGAGATCTGTCGAAATGTTTTTATCTGTGGCATTCTGAAATCTTCTAAAAGCTCTGCTACATAAACAATCACTTGGATTTCCAAACACACAATCTGTTTTGAATACAAAAATCGTTGCTTTTTGTGGCTTTTAATAGTGAAAATTACAAGATACTCGTTTCATTTCCGGAATAGTTTCTGTGTTTTCTGCAGACATGGATCATACTAAGTTGTTTAAACACCTTTACTCCTTGTACCAAAACACAAGCCCTTCGGAGCAGAAGATGCAGTCACGAGTCTATAAGTTGTAAATAAATTGAATTAGGCACGGTTTTTTTCAAGTATTTTTTGTATGTATGTTACTACAGTCAGGTTTTTAGTGCGTACCTCGTAAAAAACCGCGTTAATTCGAAAATCCACGTAAAAACCGCGCAAATTCAAAAATCAGCGTAAAAAACCGCTTTATTCAAAAATCCGCTTAGGTGAACCAGCAAGAAGGGCTTAGAAAAAACCCGAGACGCTCTAGAACCAGTATTTAAAATTGTCCTCTTTGACGGTCACTCCGGATCTTTCAGCGGGCGGTGGGTATTTTTTGGACTAGGTCTTCTACTAGATAAACACTTGAACGTTTCTGGTTCTAAACCCACATTAATTCGAAAATTCGCGAAAAAGTTTTTGAACTAGCGCGGTATCGCATAAAAAACCGCGTTAATTCAAAAATCCGCGTGAAAAACCTCGTTAATTAAAAAATCCGCGTAAAAAACCTCGTAACAAATTCCGCGTATAAAAAGCTGCGTAAAAAACCTGACTACACTTATTTCTGTACGTTTTTTTCAGAAGCGCAGAGGGGGGGGGGGGAGGTTATTCGAATGCTACGTTTTTTTTCAGGGGGGGTTAAGGTTTTGTGACCAAATGCTACGAGGGGGGAGGGGGGCTTAAAAATCACGAAAAAAATGCTACGTCATTTGAATATGTTCCCTAAGGATGGTGTGGTGGTGTCAGTGGTGGGAACCGCTAACCGAAAATTTAGCGACGCTAATCGCTAAGCCGCTAACCGGAAATTTTAGCTCGATAATCGCAAAACGCTAAGCGCTAAACCCACATTAGCAGAACTTTCGCTAATCGATAATCGCTAACTTTTCAATATGTAAATAGTCATTGGTCATCTAAACGCATCAGTGGACTGTAGTGTTCTTAAAAGAGGGTCCGTCACGACACGTCCGACACTTCGTAGCTGCAACGGTACAATGAATTTATTTGGCAATAAGCATATTCTACAAAGCATGTTAAATATGTGTTGGTTTTAAGGATATGAAAATTATTAGGTAGGCTCAAAATTTGACAAACAGTCATATCGCTATATTTATTGCTCGTGTTTTGTAAGATTTGGACCACTTTGATCTTTTTTGGTAAAACAAACCAAAACAATTACTTGTTACGTTTAGTGTTAAACACAATGAAAATCAGGCATTTACAAAAGATTATTTGGAAAGTGTCAACAAATTTTGCTCAGTGTAGAATCATCGCCGTATAGCTATAAGTCCGAACCCCACAGATTACTTGAAAATAAACGCACGCTAGAAATAATGTTGCTCATCGCTTGGGCTTGACTTTGACAGCGAGAGCAGCTTCCGCTCGTGTCGAAAAGAGAAAAAAGGAATTCATCGTGGCGAGTACAGAGGTGACTCCCATTCGGTCCTTGTACGCCAGACGAATCAGTGCTTCACCAAAAAGTGCGGCAGTCTATCGGACAGTCTAAGTGAAATAATAGCGATCTGGTGACAGTAAATTTTGAAGTGAGCCTTCCGTGGAAGCAGTCTGACAAAGGACGCATTGTAAAATCTTAATAGTCACGGCAAGATCGGAAAATGATTAGTGATTAGCAGTTAGGTCCCACACGTGTCAAAATTTATGAGAGGAGGCCAACTGGGACAGCACATAAGAGACCGCTCCCAATAGTAAGATCAGAGAACAAATCAGTCACGTCCAGACCCGAGAAGCACCGATTCACCGTAAGTTGACACAAAATTTATGTCTCAATCATGTGGGTTAAACAATAATTCTGACGCAGGCACGTGGGCGTTTACTAGAAAATCGCATTGGAGATTATAAAGGTCCCGAACACAGTCTTCGTGGTCCATCCGTCATCTTGATCATCGGCTACTCCATCCAACGGTCACGCTTTTCATCCGGACGATCAGCGTGATTGCCAAAAGGCCCCGTCAAGGGTAAGTCACTAACCGTGGAGAGTAAAGCCGATGGAACACTAAACCTCGTGATTCCACAGGGCCTTGTTGCAGATCTCATTCGGGCGTCATCGTAGTTCCCTCGCGGACTTCAAGATTGCCCTCCCTTTGGTAGGACCGTAGACCGGCGCGAGTGGGAAGAGACGGCATCGAACACGAGTAGAAAAGGCAGAGAACGTCAACGGTCGGTGCCAGTCGGTTTCAAGTCGTTTAGATCAGAACACGGTCGACGAAAAAGCTATGTCGTCACTTCCATGTCGTCAACAAAGATCCAGTTCAGTACGGAAGAGCATCTTACGGCGGTGAGCGTGACAGAATGTTGGGGATAAATACACTTTGTACTGAAATGCTATTTGGATTCGTTGTGGCTTTTGTTTAGTGTATGCGATAACAATTCCATGCACGGTAGTTTTGCTCTACCGCTACCGGTGAATTGCAACACTGGCGCCCAACATAAAAATCCACAATATTGAACTACCGTTGGTGAAATTAACTTTGTTGAATAAGTAGGATATTTGGTTTTGTTTTTAACCCTTACGCAATATTTCGATATGGATTATACACACTTAAGCAATGATGAAATTGACTTCGAGTTGGCTCTTCGTCATGTAGTCAACTTGGGTCCACTACACACCGAGGTAAGGTGCTTCGCCTGAAGGCACTAATACAAGAAGAGTCCTTGAGAGACAACATGCCTACTAGTTCCGAGCATGTTATGAGTGCTCAAGCTAACATTGAAGCTTGCCAATTGCAAGTCGAACAGTTTCATTTGCTCACAGAAGCTGCCCTCAATTCGAATGACATAAATAGCTTAAGCCGACTTCGGTCGCGTCTTGCTCATTATCAGAATCGGTTGCGTCTTATCGATCCAACTGGAACTGAAGGACACACACACAATGGCTACGATGCACGTGAATGTGTTGTTCAACAAAATTGTCAATGTGTTACGATATGAAGTGAATTGTGTGCAACAAAGGGAAGTCACAGTGAACCCACAAGAGAACCGAACGGGAGCGATACGGAGAATCGTCGAGTACGAGCCTGGAGCAGTTGGAGGGGACAATGACTCGGCAAGTTCGATTGAACCCGTACAGGGACAGGAAGTAACACCACCCTCAGGTTCATCACTACCACGACTACTTTCGTTCTCAGGAGGACGGGGACGAGGATTGTTGTTGAGCTCTCAGCAAGGAGGCCACAGCACCATGCATGAAAGACGATCATTACCGGATCATCGGCATGGGTCGCCACCACCACCATACAACACCCACGAGTCTGAAGCCAGACACACCCATGCTAGTTAAGCGGAAGCTTGGGAAATTCGAGCCAGAGTAGCCAAAGCACGAGTCAGAGAAGCAGAGGGTAGGGAACTGCGATACAGAGACGAGCAAGCTAGAAATGCCCGCACCAGAGGAAGAAAGGGACGCACAAGCCAGGGAAACTCGAACCCGAGAAGTACAAGCCAGGGAAGAATACCACAGGGTTCGTGATGATTTACTAAATCGTCTCCTTCGTCAAGAGCGACCGCCACCAGTGCGGGGAGACGAAAGAAGGATGTTGAAGGCTGTTCATAATTGGCCGTTCAAGTTCAGGGGAGAAAAAGACACCACATTTTCCTGGATCGCGTCGAGACTTCGCTAGATCAGAGGGTATGGATGACGAAACACTACTGGTTTCCATTAAGCACCTGCTACAAGACGCGCTAGACTGGTATGCTCGCGCGACTTCTCAACAGCTACTGCCTACATGGTATGCCTTCAAACAGGAGATCAGGAGAGAGTTTCTACCGAGTGATTATACACACATTCTTCGTTTAGAAGCCAGTCTTCGATTCCAGGGACCCAACGAACCGTTCGCAAAATATTATCGAGACATTTAAGCGCTTTTCGTTTTGTGGATCCACCAATTCCAGGAGAAGAGAAGTGCTTCATAGTGAAGAAAAACATGAACGCTGACTATGCAGGAGTCGTCACTGGTGCAAGACTACGATCGTTACGGGAGATAGTGGAGGTTTGCACAAGCTTAGATGAAACGAGGATGCTCCAGAATAGACAGCGGAGAATTCCCATTCCACACAGCGCGCTGCTGGAACCAAATTTTGCTACGCCAGCACCTAGTACAAGACCTGTACTACCACCACAGCAGCTAGCACGTCGTTTCAACAACAGGGTACATGCAGTGGAAATTGAAGAAGACTTATACGAGGGTCACGGATCTTCAGTGGAGACAAACGATGAAAGGTGGCAATACAAATTGGATGAGCTCATTGAGCAAGTGAATGCTCTCAAGACGAATTTTGAGATGAAGGGCACGAGATTGAACGAGGTAGCACAAGCTCAACGACAGCATCGGTTCTCGGATAGATCGAATCGATCCGAACAAGATAGTTCACAGCAATATCAACCGCATGGTAACAAACCATCCACAATGACCCAACAACAGCTACATTCGCAGAACTTGCCACGACCGAATCCACGATGGCAACAAGAACAGATCGGCAACATGAAGCACAAAGCTGGCGCATGCAGCAAAGGAATCAACAACAATCTGAAGAGCAAACCGTTGAATCACGTAGGAGAAACCTAGAGCAGCAAGAACAAACATCGCGCGCGGAACGCCAACACGGGCAACGACAACCGTCAACAAGCCACCAACAATTGATGATGATCTGTTGGAACTGTGACGAGGAAGGACACAGGTTTATGGACTGTCCCATGCCGCAGGCGGTGTTGTTTTGTTACCGCTGTGGACGAAAGGGATACTCATTAAGAAGTTGTTCCACATGCCGCGCGAACGCGGTAAACTATCAGGCGGGGAACGAGCAATAAAGGGGATCAGCTCTCCGCAGACTTTCGATTACCCTTCGAATATACCAGAATTTAAAAATATTAACTCTCTAATCATAAATCCCGGAAGTGACAACCGTCCACACGCTGTGATATCAGTACTAGGCGCGGAGATCACTGCCTTGTTAGATAGCGGGGCAAACTGCTCCTTGCTTGGTGGAAAATATTCTCGATTGGCAGACGATTACGGCCTGCAGAAAGAAAACGTTGAAGGGGGAATCAAACAGCAGATGGAACACGACATAGCATAAAAGAATTTGTCTACCTCCCCATTGTATACAACAACCGGAATGAAGTTCTTCCAGTCCTGTTGGTGCCATCAATTCCCGATTGCGTCATCTTGGGAATGAATTTTTAGGAGAGATTTGAAGTTAAGGCAGTTTGCTGTTCGGTGGAAACAGAAAACTGCGAAGAACCTGAGGAGGACTAAGAGATGAAGGAGCTAACGGCGGAGCAACGCAAGCAGTTAGAACGAACGATAGCGAAATTTCCACGAGCACAACAGGGCAACCTGGGACGAACAAGGATGTATGAACATCGCATCGATGTCGGGGATGCACATCCTCGTAAACAACGGCACTACGCAATGTCACCGTACGTTCTCCAGGAAGTTAATCGAGAGATAGATCGAATGATTTCTTTGGATGTCATCGAAGAAATAAAGTTCTCACCGTGGAACAATCCGCTGGTCGCCGTTAAGAAAAAGACTGGTCAATACCGTGTATGCTTAGACGCCCGTCATCTTAACTCCATAATGGTGAACGAAGGTTACCCCATTCCACAGATCGCAGCAAGCAATCTCCGAAGTAGCAAATACTTTTCTTCGATCGACTTGAAGGACGCGTTCTGGCAGCTACACTCAGAATCCAGACCGTGACGGCGTTCACCGTTCCTTCCAGAGGCCACTTTCAATTCAAGGTGGTGCCGTTCGGGTTGTGCACGGCTAGTCAAGCGTTAGCACGGCTGATGACTCATCTTTTCGCCGATCTGGAGCCGTTGGTATTCCACTATCTAGACGACATCATAGTCTGTTCCGAAACATTCCAGGAGCACGATGCTTTACTAGAGGAGGTAGCACGACGTTTGAGACAAGCGAACTTAACAATCTCGTCGGAGAAGTCGTTGTTCTGCAGAAAAAGCATGAAGTATCTCGGTTACGTAATCGATGAGCAAGGATGGCGGGTGGACGAAGGAAAAATCGGAGCCATCGTTCAGTTTCCTTCACCAACAACGCGTAAAGAGGTTCAGCGATTCCTTGGTGTATGTAGCTGGTATCGACACTTTATCGCAGGGTTCTCAGGATTGGCAGCGCCACTGACAGACCTCACCCGAACAAAAGTCAAGTTCCGTTGGACTCCAGCAGCGGAAGAAGCATTCCTTAAAATAAAAGCAGCCTTGGTATCATCCCCGGTGCTAGCCATGCCAGATTATGGCAAGCCCTTTGCAATCGCATGCGACGCTAGTGACACAGCGATCGGAGCGGTTCTAACGCAAGAGATCGACGGAGATGAGCACCCAATCAGCTATTTTTCGCAGAAGCTATCAGCCTCTGAGAGGAAGTATTCCGTCACAGAACGGGAGTGTCTAGCAGTGATACAAGCAATCGAGAAATTCAGAGCCTATGTAGAAGGTATAAAATTCATCGTATACTGCGATCACGCAGCTCTCAGCTATCTAAAATCGATGAAGAACCCGACAGCATTAATGAGCAGATGGCTGCTACGACTGAATGCATTCAACTTCGAGATTCGGTACAGAAAGGGATCGATAAATGTGGTTCCTGATGCCCTCTCGAGAACCGTGGCGGAAGCAGTATTCACGGTGCATGAAACACAGGACCAGTGGTACCAAAAGCTGGTGGAGAGGGTGAGGAATGAAGGTGATCAATTTCCGGACTTCAGAATCGCTCATGAGAAGCTGTTTAAAAACTGTCGCTGCAAGGACGAAGTAGGAGCAGTTTTTCACAAATGGAAGCAGGTGGTTCCTAAGGATGAACGATTGCAGTTGATTCGCAGATTCCACGACGAACCAACAGCTGGTCATCTGGGATTCCACAAGACTTGGCACAAGCTGCAAGCCCACTACTACTGGCCACGGATGCAACAAGAGATCAGTGACTACGTAAAAGATTGCGATACTTGTAAAGCATGCAAAGCTCTGGCGATGAGAATGATGCCGCAAATGGGGAATTCGAAACCAGCAAAAATACCGTTAATATCGATTGATTTCGTCGGACCGTTAACGCGTTCCATGAGAGGTAATACGGTGTTTCTCGTGGTGGTAGACTGGGTAAGCAAATATGTTATTGTCAAGCCGATGCGCGCAGCAGATTCGCAGAAAATGGTGGAGTTTCTAGAACAAGAAGTTTGTCTAAAGTTTTCACGACCGCGGTTGATCCTCTCCGACAATGGAAAGCAGTTCGAGTCACTGCTCTTCAAATCATGGTTGGCGCGGCACAAGATTGGCCACATGAAGACAGCGCATTACTGTCCACAAGCGAACAATGCAGAACGCGTAAACTGTGTCGTAATCACTTGCATTCGATCGTTGCTGGACGGAAACCACCGAGAATGGGACGAAAATCTTCCAGCCATCACTGCTGCGATTAACTCGGCCAAGCATGAAGCAACTGGAGTGAGCCCACATGAAGCTATCTTCGGCAGAAATTTGCTCTTGCACACAGATCTCTACACGCAGCTAGATTTGAACACACCAGAGGATCCAAAAGTGGCCCAGGATTTACGACAGTCAGCAATACGTCGAATTCAGCAATTAATCATCCAACGTATCAAAAACAATCACGAACGCGCCAAGCAGCGATACAACCTTCGTACGAGAGCAGTTTCGTTCGACGTAGGCCAGCTCGTATGGTGTCGTTTCTTCGTGTTGTCCTCAAGGGTAGAGAAAATAAACAGCAAGCTGGAGCCGAAATTTATTCCTGCAATCGTAAAGGAGATCTTGGGAACGAATTTGTACGTTTTAGAGGACGTTCTAAGCGGAAAGAAGGGTAGATACCATGCCAAAGACATCAAAGCCGACTAAATCAGTTTGTTCAAGCTATGTCCACAGGCTAGGCCTGGCAACAACAAAGCAATTTGCTATTAAAATACCGCGCAACAACCGGAAAAAACCGCAAGTGTCAGGTGTGATGAGCAACAACATTTTGAAAAACTACCTCTGCCCCGCCTCCGATGATAGAGCTCCCGTGAAGCGTCGAGCTCTACCGGTAAGTATCGCGGGTTGGCTACTTTTACATACATATATGAGTGGTGTTCGGTTTCACATGAATTAACATTGCCAAGAAGCGTTCGAATTCCTTAGAGACGCGCTGATTACAGAGCCTGTTTTAGTCCGGCCAGATTATAAGGACACTTTTGTTATTACGACGGACGCTAGCAATTATGCTATTGGGGCCGTCCTGTCAAACGAAAAATCCATGCACCGGCCGATCGCATTCGCGAGTCGTGCACTTGTAGGTGCAGAAACAAGATACCATATTATAGAAAACGAACTACTGGCAATTGTATGGGCCATAGAATATTTCAAACATTACATTTTTGGTCAAAAGTTTATCGTTTACACGGACCACATACCACTTATAGCGATTTGGAGGCTCAAAGAGACATCTCCAACGCTGACAAGATTGAGGCTGAAGCTGCAGGGTTTGGAATGCAGCATCAGGTACAAACAAGGAAACGAGAATGTAGTCGCAGATTTTTTGTCACGTTTGCCAGATGGGACATGTCAGGGGCAAGAAAGTGCTCCCCACAGGCAGATAGCAATGATTACGCGCCAGCAGAAACGCCTGCTAGAGCAGCAGAAAAACACTTCAGATGAATTACAGGGCACAATACAAGATTTGAGTGCCATAGACATTGCGGACATCGCTGAGGACGAGGATGAGTAACAACTCGTCAATATTTCGTATGATGATTTTTCACAGGCATTATCAGATGACCTGATACCGAGCGAGACGATGGAAGTCTCGAAGAGAACATTGGATGAGAGGAATATCGAAGCTCGTCTTGTCATTTTAAACAGTCGGACGGCATACAGAGAACTTCAGACACTGTATCAGCTGTCACAAGGGCTGAAAGAATATGAAGGGGATGGTGTACTTAAAATAAATAACAAGAAGGTAGGCGGTTTCGTATTAAACGGTAGCGGAAATTCATTAATCGACTGCCGGAAATTTTTTTCACTGTTTTTAGAAAGTTTCGATAGAAGTCCCACGGCTGTGAAAGCTGCTGGGGTAATTCATTTAATATCATTTAGAAAAATCAAACAAAGGGAGATTTTACAAATGATTCAATTTATAGCGGGTAAGCTAAAGAAGCAAATTATACTATATAATGCTGATAGCGAGCGTACGTTGGTTGCGCCGGATCAGATAGAAACAATTTTGAAAGAATTTCACGATGCACCCTTAGGAGGGCATGTTGGAGCGCGACGAATGCGCCAAAGGATTGGCACACTATTTACGTGGGCCACTATGAAACGAGATATTAATATATAAATATTTTTTGACCTCCACGTAAACGCGAAGGCCAACCTAAAGGATTCAAAGGAAAAGCGCGAGCAAGTTTATGATAGAAAGGCAAATGAATGGCAGCCCATGTTTGGTGATTTAGTTTTAGTGAAATCAGTCCCGACAGGACCAGGTCAAAAGCTCCAGAATATGTGGAGAGGACCTTATGAAGTAGTGGAATTCCCAAGTGAAATGACCACAGTAATCAAAAACGGAAACCGTTTAGAGTAAGTTCATAATAACCGACTTAAACGATATTATGACTTATTATATGAATTTCAGTTGACGGCAGAGTATGTTTATTGGAATACGACATTGGAAGTTACGACAGCGCAAGCACCTGAGCAACTCAAGATAACGGGCTGAATGTTTTTTTTTAAGTAATCCAGAGGAAAACACGAAGTGACGATGCTGAGTCTAATATATCACAAGATATATTCAAACACAAAACCCCTTAACGAAAAACGGACAGGTGAATACAAAGAAATCTTCCGGCTGTTGATGAGCCCAACAAACACCAGTACAGAATCGCGTTAACAAGAGCCGACCATAAGCTACGTAGGTTCGAGGCCAAAATTAGTAATGAATGGGAAAACACGATAATATATTATACCTGCGGGGAAAAATACGATAAATAAAAAAATAAAGAGGAAAATAGAATATAAAGGCGTGAAGACATGGCCGCCGAGAAAGATGAATGATTTTATTGACGGGAGTCAATAGGCAGAACCAAACGGGAAAAAGTATACTGAAGTTAAGGCGTGAAGAAATAGAAAAAGTCGCCAAAAATATCAAGAGCCCAGCGATGTCAACCTTTTTTCAAGAAAAACTGGAAGAATTCAAAATAAAAAACTGGAGAAAACTGGATACAAAATTTTAAACCTTCTGCATTTTAAACCTTCTGCAGAAATTTGTTTGATTTTCGGTACAAGAGTGTTGCGTAAATAACAATTATATCTAGAGAAACATTTCAAAAGGTCCTATCTGCTTTGATCGATTTTTTGATCGATCACTTTCATTCAATCACCACAACTTATCCAACACCTTTTATGACACGTTATTTGCACAAGTTGATAGCGGAGGGATCACTCTCGCCTTCTAAACAAAAACTACGCTTGGGCGAGCTACTAAAGTTGAACCATTACCAAAATCAAAAGACGCTTCGGAAAAACGATGAGAGCATATAGGACCTTTTGAAATGTTTATCAAGATATACATATATTGCACCGTATTATTTCATGCAAACAACAATGAAAGAGACAATGCATTGCCATTTTGATTTTTCACTGATGAAGATTATATTAACTAGGTATAAAGTCTAACGTACTCGAAATTTTGAAGATGCGACTGGAATTCGATAAAAACCAGAGAACTGAAGGGCATGATAGCACAAAATATTGAAAAGACCATACGTTTGAGGGGAAAGAATTCAATAAATAAGATGACTAATAGAAAGCTGGATAAAACTGGAATTTTTTTTTAAAAACTGGAGATATTCAACCTTTGGCTGTTTCGTTGGCGTTCCCGAAAAAAACTGGAGATATCCAGGAAAAACTGGAGGGTTGGCAACGCTGCAAGAGCATTTCAATGACAGGAATCAAAAGACGTGACAAGGTTTAGAGAAGGAAATGGCGTGAAGAAATACGAAAAGTCGCCGAAAGAGATATACAGCCCGTTAGGATAGCGGTCAAATGGCATAACACAGTTGGAAAAATTTAAATACGAATGAAGGCGTGAGGGACAAGGAACCCTGCCGATAACAGTTAAATAAACAGAAAACTTGGGGAAATTGAATGACTAGAATGACCTGGAAGGTTGTAATTGAAAAAAACAAAAGAATTGAAGAAATTAAGACAGCATTTGTTTTTTTTTTTTGTAAAATGCAAATTTTAACATGGGAAAAATATAAAGTAAACGAAAGACCTCCTGAGAACGTGGTCTGATTACGTTAAAATGGCTTATGGCACAATCAGAAACAGAAGAAGAAAATCGATTAATGAAGTATTGGAAGAATTTTTGATGAAGATAACATGAATGACGGGTGAAAATAGAACTAGGAGAGACTTTGGACAAGAGGGCTAAACCTACCAGACAAGGAGACTGCTAACTTGGGGAGATTCAGACTTTTCTAACTTTAATTAAGGCTGAGTGATTGAGCACAATGGGAGTCGTTATCTCGGAATGATCGAGGTGGATGCCGAATGGATGATAAAGACAAGAAGTAACGAACCCAGAATGAATGCGTGTGTGAGATTTTTCCCACTTTTATCCTAACCTTCTTATCTTTCAGGCATCTCTAAAGCAGGCGGTCGCACATTCGTACGGAAGGGGGAGAGGTATTATGCAGACTACTGCATACCAGGAGAAGTGTAAGTAAATGTAAGTATGGCGGTATAAAAAGAAATTCTAGAGAGAATAAAAAAAAGATACAAAAAATAAAACTACAAAACTTAATGGAAAACAAGGAAGTCAAGAGAGTATCGAGAGTTTTTGAAAGAGTCGATGATAGGAGATATATGAAGACAGAGGTAATAAAATGAATATTTAACCGACGCGATTGTTGCAACGAAAAGATTTATTTATGAAACAGACAGAGAATACCTGACAAAGAAAAGGAAGAGTTTTAACCGATGCGGTTTGTTCGATGAGAACATGACAAAACGAAGATAGAGAGATGAAAGAATGTGTTAAACAGATATATTTTAGTGAAAATGTTGTAAGGAAAATGAAAGATTATATCCAAAGAAAAGCAAGAGGATGGAAAAATATGTAACCAAAAGGTAACAAACAAGCAAAACATTTATGATTTTTCATCAAATTGAAAAAAAGTTATTCAATGGCCAAAAGACAAGTTAAACTGATATTTCAACATAGAAAGTAAAAGGCCTGTTAAAGATGAATCGGATTGATATGTGTCAACATGATGTTTAATCTTGAAAAACATCATATATCAAAGTTAAAAGTGAAACGAAATAAAAGAAAGAATGCACATTTAAATATTCTTTTTTTGTAAAATCAGATAAACAAAATATACACACAAAAATATTGTACACCTTAGTAGGGGAAGAGAATTGAAAGTATATTAACCGAAAGAAAAAATCACAGAAAGGTTGTATGCAAAGCCACGACCGCAAGTTGAAGTAGAATACTTTTACAAGAAAGATAAGCCGGCTGCTTGCGTGTCAGTCATTTTTTCTAGTAAATAAACGTTGACCGTTCATTAACAGTATTGTAATTTCTTTTTGTTTGATATTTTGAATGAAGTTCATTGAATATTTTTAAATTTTGTGCAAATGAGAAGTTGAAGTGCTGCCGAATTGTAATATTCACATATAATACGACATCATCAAACGGGAACGGAACAAAGGCTACGGTTATGCAGAACGCGAATGCCGGCGCGATGCGATTCGCCTTACCGTGGTGAAATGTACAGCTCTTTTTAAGGCGAAGTAGAGCTATACATTTCAACACATCGTCGGTTTCGTGCAACACTGGCACAACTCAAAATTTTGCATTTTCGAGTTTTTGATGGCAAACGATGCGAAATATAGTTAAGTTTCATCCCACGAAACCCCGTTTCAAAATTCCAAAAAAAATCCAGAATTATGATTAGATTTTGCTGCAAAAATCGAAATTTCTCCATAAAGTTAGTAAAAATAAGGTTTTAACTTGGACAGCGTACTCATAATATGTGCATGATAGACCTAGAAGTGTTAAATGAGGATTGGTAATTGGTAACTTCAAAGTTTTCTTGAAAATCGAAAAATAAATTTTCGACGTAAATTTTCAAACGCGTTTTTCTTGAAACTATGATTTTCGAGTTGTGCCAGTGTTGCACGAAACCGACGACATTTCGTCTTGCCGAATCGCATCGCCGTTGTTTGCGTTCTGCATAACCGTAGCCGAACACTAAGCAACGCAAACACGTAATAATAGTCAGAGTATGCATGTAGATAAAGATAATTAACTTTGGATTATAGCGCAAAACGAGAAAATATTAACTCTTCAAATATTCATTTGTGTTCTTCAAATTTCAGTTGTTCAATTTAATATCCGATAAAATGTCTGTTTATTATCTGATGAAGCTCTTATATAGGCCAAATGATGCATTCCCAATTTACTAGGTCCATAACTCTACCGACCGTGCTTGGGAAAGCGCGGTATAACGACCAATCAGAGGTCGAATTTTGTGTTTTGACAAGGCTTAAGAATTTTCAATAGTACAATAGTTCGAATGATAAAATTGCAATTTCATGCATTTGGTAGGAATCTTAGAAGATTTTCTAATCGATTGTTGCAAAAACGAAGGAAATCCATCGAAAACTAACCGATTTATTAGCATTTGATTTTTTTCTCACTTTTTTCAGTTCTAGATTTTCATTTCACATCCCTATGTAGCCGAACTCCCTGAGAGAAGTATTCAAATTCAAAATTAAATCTTCATTAATTCATTTGTTGTCCTTATAAGGACAATTGTTCAATTTATCATTGGATGTAGTGTTTATCTTACATCTCTGTGTTACCTTGACAGTGAGGACTATGGCGCACGGTCAAACACAATAAGAAAGGTGTTTTCACATTGAAAACTAGAAACGGCTTTACTGGAGGATGTGTTGGCAAATGCATCTACCGCTAATCCCGCCGCTATCATACGAAAGCGCGTCGTTTCATGTGGGGAATATCAACAACGGAAGATAACGCGCGTCTAAGCATAACCCGAACTGTTTCGCCGTGCTGCTTCCATTTACTTCCACATCGGCCTCAGGGAAGTACCGGCTGCATCTACCGCTGAGGCTGTCACTATACTGCTATTGGTACCAAAAGCTATTAACTCTTCAAATAAGTGTTTCATTTGTTCTCAAAAGAACAATTGTTCAATTCAAAATCGGATTTACGCAATCGCATCTCTGTTATATAACCGATAATAATATTCTTCTGAACAAAATAAAACTTGCCCATTAGGCCTCTGCCATAATAGACGCGAAAAGCGACGCGAACCGATTCGCTCGGCTGTAGGTCAATGTACAGCCATCAGTAGAGCTGTACATTAACCTACGGCCGAGCGAATCGGTTCGCGCCGCTTTTCGCGTCTATCATATAACTATCATATATCTATATGGGAAGCAATCATATAACGACCAATCAGAGGTCGAATTTTTCGTTTTGACAAGGCTTGACTATTTTCAATAGTACAATGGTGTGAATAATAAAATTACAATTATCTTCTTTTGGGAAGAATCTTAGAAGGTTTTCCAATCTATTGCTGCAAGAACGAAGGAAATCCATCGAATACTAACCGATTTATTAGCATTTGAAATTGGACATATTTTTCACTTTTTTCGGTTTTAGATTTTCATTTCACATCCCTACGTAGCCGAACTTCCTGAGAGAAGTATTCTTCTTCAAAAAAAATACGGGCATAGATTGTAAGTAGAAGCGTAGAACAGAAAATAAAATGTAAGAAGCCCGTACGCGAGTGAACAATAAGTTTAGACAGCAAGTGGAAAAAAGTAAGAAAACAAAAAAAGAATTGATGAATTATTAGCAAAAAAAATCACAAGAAGGTTGTATGCAAAGCCACGACCGCAAGTTGAAGTAGAATACTTTTACAAGAAAAATAACCCGGCTGCTTGCGTGTCAGTCATTTTTTCTAGTAAATAAACGTTGACCGTTCATTGGCAGTATTGTAATTTCTTTTTGTCTGATATTTTGAATGAAGTTCATTGAATATTTTTAAATTTTGTGCAAATGAGAAGTTGAAGTGCTGCCGAATTGTAATATGCACATTTAATGCGACATCATTAAACGGGAACGGAACAAAGGCTACGGTTATGCAGAACGCGAATGCCGGCGCGATGCGATTCGCCTTACCGTGGTGAAATGTACAGCTCTTTTTAAGGCGAAGTAGAGCTATACATTTCAACAGATTTCGTCTTGCCGAATCGCATCGCGCCGTTATTTGCGTTCTGCATGACCGTAGCCAAACACTAAGCGACGCAAACACGTAATAATAGTCAGAGTATGCATGTAGATGAAGATAATTAACTTTGGATTATAGCGCAAAACGAGAAAATATTAACTCTTCAAATAATCATTTGTGTTCTTCAAATTTCAGTTGTTCAATTTAATATCCGATGAAATGGTTGTTTATTATCTGATGAAGCTCTTATATAGGCCAAATGATGCATTCCCAATTTACTAGGTCCATAACTCTGCCGACCGTGCTTGGGAAAGCGCGGTATAACCACCAATCAGAGGTCGAATTTTGTGTTTTGACAAGGCTTAAGAGTTTTCAATAGTACAATAGTTTGAATGATAAAATTGCAATTTCATGCATTTGGTAGGAGTCTTAGAAGATTTTCTAATCGATTGCTGCAAAAACGAAGGAAATTCATCGAAAACTAACCGATTTATTAGCATTTGATTTTTTTCTCACTTTTTTCAGTTTTAGATTTTCATTTCACATCCCTATGTAGCCGAACTTCCTGAGAGAAGTATTCAAATTCAAAATTAAATCTTCATTAATTCATTTGTTGTCCTTATAAGGACAATTGTTCAATTTATCATAGGATGTAGTGTTTATCTTACATCTCTGTGTTACCTTGATAGTGAGGACTAAGGCGCACGGTCAACACAATGAGAAAGGTGTTTTCACATTGAAAACTAGACACGGCTTCACTGGAGGAAGTGTTGGCAAATGCATCTACCACTAATACCACCGCTATCATAAGCGCGTCGTTTCATGTGGGGAATATCAAAAACGAAAAATGACGCGCGTCTAAGCATTACCCGAACAGTTTCGCCGTGCTGCTCCCATTTACTTCCACATCGGCCTCAGGGAAGTACCGGCTGCATCTGCATCTGCCGCTGAGGCTGTCACTTTACTGCTATTAGCTATTAACTCTTCAAATAAGTGTTTCATTTGTTCTCAAAAGAACAATTGTTCAATTCAAAATCGGATTCACGCAATCGCATCTCTGTAATATTACCGACAATAATATTCTTCTGAACAAAATGATACACCTTTCCCATAAGGCCTCTGCTATAATAGACGCGAAAAGCGACGCGAACCGATTCGCTCGGCTGTAGGTTAATGTACAGCCATCAGTAGAGCTGCACATTTACCTACGGCCGAGCGAATCGGTTCGCGCCGCTTAAAGCGTCTACTATGGCAGAGGCCTTAGAGAAAGTTGCTGGCTGATGTATTCACTTCATGCAAGCCTGCTGCTGATGCTTCCCGCTACCACACTGAAACAGCATCTTAGTGAAGGGAGTGTCATTGCATCAGCTGACCCTGCTACTATCGATGCTGATATACCCGCTGCAACAGCTACGCTATGCATAGCCATGCCACAGTTGTGGCCGCTATACGCTGGCCCAACTGCTGAGCAACTGCAACGCTATCCGTAGCCATGCCACAGTTGTGGCCGCCATTGGTATCCGCTGTACCTGCATCTGCTGGCCCTGCTGCTATCGATGGTGAGATCCGCTGAAACTGCTACGCCTATCCGCAGCCATGCCACAGTTGTGGCCGCTATCGATGGTACCCACTGCTCGCTCCCGCTGCTGCTAAGGAAGGACTGCTGTCGTCGCTGTTCAGAACTATTATGAGCGGCTTCGACTAAAACAGGCTCTTATATAGGGATGAAAATAGGAATGAATTATTTTTCGTACGTGGTGGAATGATATAACTTGAAAAATATGTGTGACTTATTCTGGCTCAGTGCAAATGAGTTGAAGTGCTGCCGAATTGTAATATGCACATTTAATGCGACATCATTAAACGGGAACGGAACAAAGGCTACGGTTATGCAGAACGCGAATGCCGGCGCGATGCGATTCGCCTTACCGTGGTGAAATGTATAGCTCTTTTTAAGGCGAAGTAGAGCTATACATTTCAACAGATTTCGTCTTGCCGAATCGCATCGCGCCGTTATTTACGTTCTGCATGACCGTAGCCAAACACTAAGCGACGCAAACACGTAATAATAGTCAGAGTATGCATGTAGATGAAGATAATTAACTTTGGATTATAGCGCAAAACGAGAAAATATTAACTCTTCAAATAATCATTTGTGTTCTTCAAATTTCAGTTGTTCAATTTAATATCCGATGAAATGGTTGTTTATTATCTGATGAAGCTCTTATATAGGCCAAATGATGCATTCCCAATTTACTAGGTCCATAACTCTGCCGACCGTGCTTGGGAAAGCGCGGTATAACGACCAATCAGAGGTCGAATTTTGTGTTTTGACAAGGCTTTTTTTTTTTTTTTTAAGATGGCGGGGAAATCTGCAAACAGACACCTGAGAAGAGAACTCAGGGTGTGGGGATGAGACTAGGGGAGAGATGCTGGGGTAGTTACACTCGCCCAGACACCTACTGATCCCTGTCCCGACCCACTTAAACCCCTCCAGTCTCCAGCCCTGGTCTTCCCGGAACGACGGTTAAGTATTACGTCGGGGAGTGGCTTTTGTGCGTGATGCACCCTCTTTACTCTTATAACCTCCTAGCTAACTACCTGGAGACTGGTAATTAGCTACCACTGGCGTGTTGGTGGTTGACCTGCACACACGTTGCAGCTCCAGAACAATCTGAGAGGCGGCCGCACAGACCGCGTTCCAGATGTCCGGGTCGTCGCACATCCTCCGGACTAGATTGTCCGGAGTAGTGCCAGGCCCGCTCACAGCCATCATGTTGCTCCTCGCTCTTGCGAAACGGGGGCATACGAAGAAGACATGCTCAGCAGTCTCCTCCTCCTCCATGCACTCGGGACACATGGGGGACACCGCGTGTCCGAACCTGTGCAGATATTGCCTGAAACAACCATGGCCTGACAGGATTTGTGTCAGGTGGAAGTTCACTTCACCATGTCGTCTCCCGACCCAGCCGGATATCTCCGGTATGAGTCGGTGCGTCCATCTGCCTTTTGTGGAGTTGGACCATTCCCGCTGCCAGCGGAGCATCGAGAATGACCTTCTGGTACCTCGTATGCCCCTTGTGTCACGTTGGTCGAAACACTCTCTGTCCTCCTTGATGGCGATGCTGATAGGCATCATGCCGGACAAGACACAGATTGCATCGTATGACACCGTACGATACGCACTCGCAACTCTCAGGCACATGAGCCTGTAGGTACTTTCCAGTTTACCACGGTAACTGTTAGTACCTAGCGCTCTGGACCACACTGGCCCACCATACCTAAGTATGGACGAAACCACGCTGGCAAGAAGTCTTCGCTTGCTGCCATAAACCGCTGAGCTATTGGACATCATACGAGATAGTGCTGCAATAGCCGATGAGGCTCTCTTACAGGCATAGTCGACGTGACTCCCGAACGTGAGCTTGTCGTCCACCATAACCCCCAAGAGCTTCAGGGATCGCTTCGAGGTGATGGTGCAGTCTCCGACTCTGACCACCGCCTGTTGCTCCGATTTACGGTTGTTCACAACCGTGACCTCCGTCTTATGATGCGCGAGCTCCAGTTTCCTGGAGCGCATCCAGTCCTCGACCTTGCGTATACAGTGCGCGGCCGTCAACTCGACCTCCTCGATAGACTCGCCGTAAACCTCCAGCGTTATGTCGTCTGCAAAGCCGACGATCACAACCCCTACAGGGAACTTGAGTTTCAACACTCCGTCATACATGACATTCCACAACACCGGGCCCAGGATAGAACCTTGCGGAGCTCCTGCGGTAATTGGGACGCACTTCTGACCCTCCTCCGTGTCGTAAACAAGTACTCGATTCTGGAAATAATTTTCCAGAATCTTGTACAGCGACACCGGTACATGGATGCTCCTGAGCGCGAGCGCTATGGAGTCCCAACTGGCACTATTGAACGCATTCTTCACGTCGAGCGTGACGATTGCGCAGTAGCGTATTCCCCTTCTCTTGCGCTGGATTGCTACCTCCGCCGTCTTGATGGCGGAAGAGATTGCGTCCAGCGTGGACCTGCCCTTCCGGAAGCCGAACTGGTTACTTGCCAGACCGTGTACACCCTCCGTGTACCTCACCAGTCTGTTGAGGATGATCCTCTCAAGCACCTTGCCCGCGGTGTCCAGCAGGCAGATAGGCCTATATGCCGATGGGTCCCCTGGCGGTTTCCCAGCCTTCGGCAATAAGACCAGTCTCTGCCGCTTCCACCTGTCCGGAAAGAGACAGTCATCCAGGCACCTCTGCATGACTGCCCTGAACAGCCAGGGGGCCGTTTTTATCGCCAGCCTGATCGCCAGGTTAGGGATACCATCCGGTCCCGGTGCCTTGCTCACCTTTGGGGATTTGGCGATCACGATGAGTTCCTCATTCGTAACCCTTGCCTCCTCCCCTGCCTCGACACGGCTGTCGTCGCTCACGGATTGGATGCTCGGCAGATTGGCCGACCATCTCTGGTCTATGTCTGAGATACTGGAACGTCGGACGTGAGACTCGACTGCCGGAGGCCAAGGACTTGGCTCGTGGCGTGGAAAGAGTCCCTCGATGATACGCTCCAGCATCGCTGGTGATCGCTCTGCAGGCGCCAGCGCGCCTTTAGTCTTGGCCATTACGATCCTGTAGGCGTCACCCCACGGATTTGTATTGGCACTCGCACATAGCCTATCGAAGCAGGCCCTCTTGCTGGCCTTTATCGCACTCTTTAGCATCGATCTTGCCGAACTGAATGCTGCGCGGCGCTCTGTCCTCTCTTCTTCGTTTCGCGCACGCTGCATCCTCCGTCTTGCACGGAGGCACGCACTGCGAAGGTCGGCTATCGCGTCCGTCCACCAGTAAACCGGTGGCTTTCCATTCCTAGGTTGGCGAGTCCTAGGCATGGTGGCGTCGCACGCCCGCGATAGCATAGCAACTAGTTGGTCAGCAGTCGGGCGGAGCCAACTGCCCCCCTCGCGCTCCCTTCTCATTGCCTCTTCGAATACCTCGGCATCAAAGTGCGATGTCTTCCACCCGCGAACGGTCGGAGTGTTGGCTCTACCCGTCGCTTGCCGCCTCTCGTTGTTGTCTACACTATAACAGACCGCCTGGTGGTCGCTATTAGTGTAGCCATCGTCTACCCTCCAGTTCTTGATCAGTCCTGGGCTGGAGAACGTCACGTCGATGATCGACTCCGCACCATTTCTGCTAAATGTACTTTTGTTCCCAACGTTGGCCAGATCTAGGTTGAGCTTTGCAAAAGCCCCCAACAGGATCTGGCCCCTCTGGTTCGTGAAGCGACTTCCCCACTCAACAGCCCAAGCGTTGAAGTCGCCCGCCACCACCAACGGCGTTAGGCCCGTTAGCTCCATGGATAGGAGGTCGACCATCTGGGTGAACCTTTCGGTAGACCAACGTGGCGGAGCATAGCAACTGCAGTAGAACACTCCGTTTACCTTAGCAACTACGTACCCTTCTTCTGAGGTTGAGACAACCTCCTGAACCGGGAACTTGCTCGTCGTACATATGGCCGCCAAACTGGACTTATCCGCAACCCAATTACCGTTTCCGGGAGGGATGCGGTAGGGATCCGATATGACGGCGATGTCCGACAACGACTCAGTGGCTGCTTGGTGTAGCAGCTGCTGAGCCGCGAAGCAATGGTTCAGGTTCAGTTGCGTCACCCTTACGCCCGTGGTTTCGCAGCCGGCTTACCGGCTGGGCACCTGGGGCCTCCCATAAAGTGTTTGGCGTCCCGTTTCCCGGAACATACCATGCACTTGGGAGACTCCACACAGTCCTTTGCTTTATGGCCTGCATCTCCACAACGCCTGCACAGCTGGCTCCTATCGGGCCCCTTGCAGGTCCAGGACTTATGTCCGCCCTCAAAGCACCGGAAGCAAATGTCTGGTTGCTGTAGTATGCCCAGAGGACATACAGACCAGCCGACCTTCAACTTGCCCTCTTTCAGGGCCAGGTTAGCGTTCGCCGACGGTAGTCGGAAGGTAGCTATCTGGGTCCCCGCCGGACCTTTGCGGAGGCGGATTGACTCCTTAGCCACCTCCACCCCGCACTTCGCTATTAGGGCTTGTGCAATGTCGCACCCCTCAGTGATTTCGTCCAGGTTTTTAAGCTGGAGAGTCACTTCTGGGGTGAGTGCCCGCACTTGCACCTCCTTCCCTAGGACCTTTTCAGCTACCGTTTTGTAGGTAGCCCCCTTGTTCTTGGCGTCCTTCCGGAGCTCAAGTATCATCTCGCCAGTGCGAGATCGGCGGATACTCCGCACATCCGCCCCCAGATCCTTGAGCTGGGTTTCCCCCCTCATCTTCTTCAAGACTTCTGAGTACTTCGACCCATCCGTCTTGAGTATGAGGGCATCACCCCTACTCCGCGCCTTTTTGACCTTTTTTGGTCCTCTGGCCGCTCCGCCATCATGTCGCGTCGCACCTTCCCGACGCTTCCTACCCTCTACGGTAGTCCAAGGGTTGCCCGTAGCCTCCACCTGTGCCTTTTCCGCGGTGGACCTTGAACCGGTTGGCGTGTGTTCCCGTGGGAGTAGCACGACCAATCGTTTCTTGGTGTTCCCGGGGGCCGTTTCCCCCGGGGACTGCCTCGTTCGCTTAGCGACCTGCCCCGTGGAGCAGACCGACGCGAACGAGGGGGCGTCTGTCTGCACCTCTTTAGATGCAGTCGCCCTCCCGGTCCTGGCCGCTTTCTCGGCCGCCTTCACCCGAGCTACGAGTTCTTCGTGCTCCTTTCTGGCTTCATCAATGGTGCTCCGAAGCAGGAGGAGGCTCTGCTTCAGGTCGCCAGCGATGTTTCGCCTGTTCGCCAAGAACTCGATTATGGCATCGAGTTGTTCAGACAGCGCCGCCACTCTTGGCCGCGTGTCCATACACCTTTCGACGGCCTTGACTAGCAAGGGACCGTCTACCGAGATGTCTGGTGTGGACACCGACGGATTCGCCGTTTTTCCACCTCCAGACTTCGCCGCATCCGTCTCCGCCTTCTTCTGCGGAGACCGCTGGATGCCACCTCGTGCGAAGGGATTTGGTAACCCCTCCGCACCCGTCTCTTTTGTTTTTGAGTTCAACATTTTTGTTTATTGGGTCCCCCTACCAGCCGCTATCCTTATCCATAATGGAGTAGTCGCCTAAATGGTCCCAAGGTAGTCTATGCCGGAGCAGTGAGGCCATGGCTAGGGGCGGCTGCCATAGCGCCTTATGGGCAACTATGACACCCCCGACCGGCGCAAGTCAGGAAAAGACATCTGATCCTACTCCGTCGGAGCTGCTTCCGGCCAGTGTGGCTTTTGCGAGAATTCAGCGGCCCAGTGCCTGAATCTCGCCACGACCTAGGCTAGCTCCCGCTGATGGTCCGGGACTGCTTGCTAGCAGTGAGCACTTCCGTGGCCTTCAGTAATCGCCAATTACCGACCCGTGGTGGCATTCAGCTCTGCCATTTGACAAGGCTTAAGAGTTTTCAATAGTACAATAGTTCGAATGATAAAATTGCAATTTCATGCATTTGGTAGGAGTCTGGTACGTGGTGGAATGATATAACTTGAAAAATATGTGTGACTTATTCTTGCTCAGAGCGATCATTTGACAAGCTCCACCTCTTTTTTCAGTTTCTAAAGTTTTTCCTCAGTTTCGTAGCACGGATGCACAAAAATGATTTCTTGTGAACATTCTGTCGAGCCGGACCGATAGCACTCTCATTGAAGCAACAAAATAACATGTTTTGTGTCGTGTTGTGCAGCTTGGTGGAAGAAAATGTTCCCGTCCCCGTGTCGCATGTAAGCAGATTATTGCGTTCAGTAGACAGTAGATAGTGTATCCAGCGAATAAACACCGATGGTGCTCTCACACACGCAACGGTTTTAACCCGTATCTTATTGCGGTTTGTAACATCAAACGATTTCGTTTGCTCGCTGTTGCGTGTTGCATCATGTTGCAACTTGGCAGCTGGGAGACGACGAAATTCTGTTTATGCTGATTGATTGAATCGACTTCATATTAGCTCTGCATAGTCGAACTAACTGCTTTTGTGAATGCGTTCTAACAGGGCAGTTTATTATTCAATGTCGGTTATGCTGATCGCAGCCTTTGCGCTGCCCCTACAGTGGGGGGTTTACTAAATAAAGTAAAAATTAAACAACTACAACAGAATTTGATTGCATCCCGCACAGAATGTCTGCTTGTGTTGATGCCAGAGAATTATTAACCTTCAATTATTTTATTTGCCTTGAAAAAAGCATTTTGCGGTTCAAAATTGGTTGCAAATTACAACCTTTGAGCTGCCCTAACATTGGGGGAATTAAGATACACGGACAACATGCACTGTGGAACTATTTCACATTAGTAAATTCGACGGGTGCGACAAATTTAAATTGCTAGGATGCAACACAGAATGCTTGCTTGCGTTGACAAAAATTATTAACTTTCAATGACTTATTTATTTGCCTTGAAAAAGGCATTATGATTTCCAAAATTGGATTTCCTGATGGCAATCTTCATGTTGCCCCGACAGTGGGGGAATAATGGCAGTCTGGCGACACACGTTGAGAAAAACCGCGCTGCTCCTGAGACGTGGTGACCAACCACAGGGCTAGTGCTGCTGCTAAGGAAGGACGACTGCTGTTGTCGCTGTCTAGAACTATTATGAGCGGCTCCGGCTTAAACAGGCTCTTATATAGGCCAAATAGCATGTTTTCAATTGCAAGGTATATGATCCTGTCGACCGTGCTTGGGGAGCAAGCATATAACGACCAATCAGAGGTCGAATTTTTCGTTTTGACAAGGCTTGACTATTTTCAATAGTACAATAGTGTGAATAATAAAATTACAATTATCTTATTTTGGGAAGAATCTTAGAAGATTTTCCAATCTATTGCTGCAAGAACGAAGGAAATCCATCGAATACTAACCGATTTATTAGCATTTGAAATTGGACATATTTTTCACTTTTTTCGGTTTTAGATTTTCATTTCACATCCCTATGTAGCCGAACTTCCTGAGAGAAGTATTCTACTTCAAAAAAAAATATATGCACCACTTGCTCAGCAGGGTTAGCATTTAAGATTTAAGATGAGTAATAACACACAACCCGAAGTAAGCAGCAAAACCGAGATAACGAAGACGTGTTCCAGATCGTTAAAGACGACTACGATGCAGCCCAAGAAGAACCTGGCAGGTAGCCAGGTAGCCGAGTGCGGGGAGTCGAACGGAGGGGTGTTTACGGCCGGCGGGTACCCAGGAGTGGCCACGAACAGATGATTACGACACCGGCGAAGGAAGTTTTCGCTGTGAACTGAATAAAGGAAACGAACTTTCAGAATGAGGACAATGATAGGGTGAGTAATCTTCATTTTTATTTATTTTGCCTCGTAATGATACTATAATTATCCATATATAACACAGAAGTAAGTTTTGCGGTGAGTTTAATCCGCCGCAAGAATTTACGGAAAATTTAAAAACTTAGTATAACAATAAGTGCGCCCGATGTTGAAGGCTGCCGGGTCGTGTAGACAAAAATAAAATTAAAGGTCTGTCAATCGGAGGAAGAAAAGCCATATGCTTGCGGAAGCATGGTCTTCTTCGCGCGTAGTCAATCCTAAGTGTTTTCAGGAGGAACGGTCTGGATGTACAATGTACAATGAACTAGAGAGTTTTCTCTTCGTTGTTTTACATTTCCTCTTATGATACAAAAAAGAATAGGTAAAAAAAAAGTTTGAAAAAGCCCAGAAAAAAAAGCAGCGGAAAAGATTTATTATAAAAAAAAATGAATGATGAAAATAACGAAGTACTAAAAGAAAAAATAATAATTATAAATAAAAAAAAGAGTATTATTCTAAAAATAATATACGTTGAATAAAAAAAAGGATTTATCGCTGGAATAAAAAAATGAGAGAATAATAATGTAAAAAAAAGAGTATCGACATTGAAAGTTACACGGGCACTTTGAAAAAAAAATATTAATATGTCACCTTGGTATCGAGGAATGAGACAAAAAGAAAAGTAGAAACAAATTACGAGGTTTGTTAAACGAGGTATGTAAGTAGTAAGTTTTTCTTTTCAGGAAGAGAAGAGACAGTAAATATGCGCATCGGCGTTTTTTTTTCCCGGCGGTTCTTCACTTTGGTTTGTCTCTAGAGTTTCATTTGGTTGGATTTTTTGTTGATTACAATGTTGTGGCGCTTCATAAAGCACAATTTTGCGTCACTAGGAGCGCTAGGTAATTTCGTCTGAACGAGTGCGTGCTAGCGCATTTAATTTAAACGATATTTCGCCCCGCGCTCAGTGGTATAATTTAAAGATCCACACACGGAAGCCAAAATTTAGGTACCACATACCGGTTGGCACACCGGAGGCATCGATCGAGTACCTTTCCAGAGAGTGAGTACTGATGTACGATCAGGTGTCGCAGTTTTCAGTTGCGCGAGAATTTTCGCGAGAACGATAGCTCGCGCCCGCAAGTAACTTGAACGGTTATGATTATGACTGATGTTTTTTTAAATGTGCTCTCTTCCGCGTTTGAATGGCTGCGATTATGACGTATGCTAATTCGCAGTAGGGCATTTGTACGTGCATAGGTGTTTGTCACCTGTTGTGCATATTATAACGCAGTGCACAGAAGATCGCGAGAACCCCGTATAAGAGCGGGAGAGCGAATAGCGCACTCGTGAGATATCAATAAGTACGGGTTAACTTCGGACAGTTGTACTAATTTGGTGTTATTAAACTGTCTCTTTTCTTTCCACGGCTCGTTATTGTCTGGGGGATGACGTCACGTATATACATTAAGGCAGGTCTCTAGATATTGTGATCAGCTGTGTAAATTCACGGCCAAGGCTGCGGCGCATGGCAAGCGGGTTGAATTTCAGCCTACGAGGTTAAAATATGATTTCATGAATAAGAAATGGCATCTTACGCCGCCTGATGTAAACATTTACAACGTTTGATTAGTTGTAAAATGGGTGTAATTACACTAAATAAAAATGATTATTTCAATAATCATTTGATTACTGTTAAAATCTAAAATTATTTATTTAATTAATAAAAACCTAAATTAATCCACCTAGCGGTCAGACCCAGCCTTTCTCATTCAATTTTTTATTTGTAAAAATAGATTTACATGAACGCTTCAATCCAATAAATGTATATTCACTCCTTAGGTTCTAAAATATTGATGTTGTAATCTTTACATTTAAAAGTAGAGTCAAGTCTGTCTGTCTGTCTGATTCATAAAGGCCCGAAAACTACCGAACCGATCGACGTGAAAGTTTGTATGTAGGGGTTTTTGGTGCCGATAAAGGTTCCTATGATAGTTTGATACCCCTCCCTCTTCTGAAAGTCCCACACAAATGAAACATAAATTTCTGCACAACTCAAGAACAAACCAAGCAAATGAAACCGAATTTGGCATGTGGATGTTTTTAGGGGTAACTAATATGTCCATAATAGTTGGATGAAACACAAATTTGTGCACATCTCGAGAACTAATCAACCAAATGGAACAAAATTTGGCAGGCAAATGTTTTTAGTGGTAACAAATATGTACATAATGGTTTGAAACCCGACTCCCTCTTCTATAAGGGAGGGATCCCATGAAAATGAAACACAAATTTCGCACAGCTCAAGAACCAATAAAAAAATACAACCAAATTTGGTATGTGAATGTTTTTAGAGGTAACAAATATGTCCATAATGGTTTGACGCCCCTCCCTCTTCTGGAAGTACATGTTTCTTCACAAATTTCTGCACATCTCGCGAACTAATCAACTAAATGGAACCATATTTGGCAGGTGAATGTTTTTAGTCGTAACAAATATGTTCCATAATCGACCTCAGACAACATTTTGGATTGTAAGATGGCAACTTCCGGTTTTTGGAAAACAGCCGAAAATGGCCGATTTCCACCCAATATAATAATATCCGGATCTAGAATAATACACAGGAGCTAAAATCGACCACAGATAGCATTTTAAATTCTAAGATGGCGACTTCCGGTTTCTGAAAACAGCAGAAAATGACCAAATACCACCCGATATGAGTCTTTCTTTAACCAGTATGCCGTTCAAAATCCAGAAATTGTCTCCAAATGCCATTATGAAATCCAAAATGGCGACTTCCGGTGTCGGAAAAACAGCGGCAAATGACCAAATACCACCCAATATGGGTATTTCCGGAGCCGTAATGATGCGCTGGAGCCACAAATCGACTTCAGACAACATTTTGAATTGTAAGATGGCAACTTCCGGTTTCTGGAAAGCCTGAAATGGACGATTCCCATTAAATATTAGTATTTCTGGAACCAGAAAGATGCACAGAAGCTAAAAATTGATCACAGACACAATCTTGAATTTTAAGATGGTGACATCCGATATCTGGCAAACAGCCGGAAATGACTAAATACCATTCAATATGAATGTTTTCGGAACCAGAATTACGCCCAGATGACAGAAATTGATTTCACAGGCAATTTTAAAGTCCAAAATGACGACTTTCGGCTTCTGAAAAACAGTCCAAAGTGACCAAATATCACCCAATATGAGTTTTTCTTTAACCAGTATCCTAAATACCATTTTGAAATCCAAGATGGCGACTACCGGTTTGTGAAAAACAGCCTAAAATAAACAAATACTATCCAATATGAGTATCTCTGGAACCAGAATGATGCAAGGAGCTAAAAATTGACCTCAGGCACCATTTTGAATTGCTAAATGGGAACTTATAGGCAACAGTCGGAAATGACCGAATAATACTCAATATGGATATTTCCGTAAACGTGATGATGCATAGAAACCAAACATTGACCCTGGACACTATTTTGATTTTGAAGACGACCAGTTTTAGTTTCTGGAAAACAACCAAAAATACCTCCCAATATGGGTATTTCCGGTGTCAGCTTGATGCCAGAAAGTCTGCTGATAATGACAGAATACCACCCAATATGAATATATTCAGAATTAAGGCGATGTACAGAAGCCAAAAGACGAGGATGTTGTCATTTCGATAAAACCAATCATTTCAAACGATTTGTTATTTGACTTTAATCATATCCTATGGCCGATTCGTCGTGCATTTGCAGACTTCAAACAAACCGCAAGGAATCAATGAACTTGGAACGTTCAAATAGTACGACACCACATTTAAATTATGTTGAGGCCACATATATCGATCAAAGCAGGTATAGTTTTAAATAGTCTTTGAATTTCTCTTCTTTCCATAACTTTTGAGCCACATATCAAATTGTTATGAAGTTTTTTATTTGTAAGTTTGAGAGATGACTCGTTCGTAAGACACTAGTTATGTTCAAATAAGTCATGTAATCTTTGAGATAATAGACTTTCGTTGTTTTATTAACAATTGAATACATAACGGTTGCTTAAGTTCGATTATAATCAAATGAAATTGGAACGTGTAGGGCAGCCAAACTTTGAAACCACGTGTTCATTCATAATTCATCAGTTAAACCTTAACTAGCCCGCTCATCTGATAATAATAATCAAATCGGTTGTGTAGTTTCTGAGATAATGAAGTTTCGTGATTTTCACAAGTCGGCACATAACAAATGAAGTTACAGTTCGATTACAGTAAAATTCAATAGGGTCTTCTGAGGCAGCTAGACCATTGACCATTTGACACCAATTTTGTGGAAATCGGGTCGGCCATCTCTGAGAAAAGTGAGTGAGTCCAAGTAGTCTTCGGAATATGTTCCTTTCCTGGATTTCACATTTTTAAACATAACAGGCAAAGTAATAGTCCGATTGCAAAACAAATCAATAGGGTCTTATGGGGCAATTAGACCTTCCATTTGACACTGATTTTATGAAAATCGGTACAGCCATCTCTGAGAAACATGAGTGAGATTAAACAGTCTTCAGAACACATTTCTTTTCATAACTTTTGAACCACAAGTTCAATCTTTATGAAATTCAAAACTTAAGGGTTTTCTAGGTAGCCCGTTCTTTAGAGACTAATTTTGTTCAAATCGGTTGTGTAGCTTCTAAGATATTGATGTTTCATGATTTTCACATTTTTAAACATAACCTCTAAACTAAAAATCCGATTACAATAAAATTCAATAGGGTCTTATGGAGCAACAAGACCTTTCATTTGCAATTAATTTCATGAAAATCGGTCCAGCCATCTCTGAGAAAAGTGAGTGAGAATAAAAATCTGCACATACACACACACACATACACACACACACACACACACACACACACACACACACACACACACACACATACAGAAAATGCTCAGCTCGTCGAGCTGAGTCGAGTGATATATGCCATTCGGCCCTTTGGAGCACTTTTATACTTTTGGCGCCAAATAGTTCGCACCTTGGCACTCAAATTCTTTAAAATAGCGTCAATAAAATTGAAACAGATCGCGCTCCGGTATCACATCTGGTTAATAGAAGCGATAGTGATACATAGGAAAAAGAGGAAGAAGGCCACATGAGCCTTTACGGTTACGGATAATTTTACAGTGCTAATAATTTTTATAATACAATATCAGCAATATGGAATCTCAATTATTTGGAAAGAGCTTGGAAATAACGGGTGTTAAATAAAAAATGAGAATTTTTTCAATATTTTTCAGTAACTCAAATACAGAGCGTAAAATTTTCTTTCTCCAAGAGAATTGCTCTTTGGACTCCCTAGAAACAGTAGGCGTGTTTGGTTTTGCTAGTTTGAATTTAGTCAAAGCAAAGATGGCGTCGAAACAGCACGTGCTCCGCGAACGCATTGTACGGTTCTACGAAATGCATTTCCAGCAAGGAAAAAAGTTCACGGTGACACATTTTAAGGAAGAAAATGTACGTGTTAGCACGGTATATCGTATCCTGGGTTCCCTGAACGTAGAGCGGAAGGTCGGAAGTGGTCGTCCGGTGACGATAATGACGAAGCAGAGGAAGACATCGTTAAAGAAGCTGTTTGACAACAAGGACGCAACCAGCCTCCGTGACGCCGGTCGGAAATATGGCTGCTCCCACGTATTGATCCATCGGACCCTCAAGATGGAAGGAATCGTCTGCAGGAAGAAGACGGGGTCGCCGGAGTACACGAAGGAGCAGATTGAGACGGTTAAAACACAGTGTCGGTGGATGACCAAAAAATACCGCGGGACGTCTTTCGTTCTGGACGACGAAAGCTATTTTCCGCTGTCCAAAACGCATATTCCAGGAAATGATAATTACTACTCCAGCGACAAGTCATCCACACCGCCTGAAGTGAAATACAAGTTCAAGCACAAGTTTGAAAAAAAGGTTATGTTGTACATCGCCATTTCCGACCGGGGCATTTCAAAGCCTTGGTTTAAGCCGAGCGGTCTGGCAATCAACCAACAAATCTATCAAGAAGAGTGCCTCGATAAAATCCTGCTGCCGTTCCTGAACGAGCATCACGCGGATGGGAAGTACGTCTTCTGGCCAGACAAGGCGTCTTCCCATTACGCCAAGAAAACGCTGGCGTATCTTGAGGAGAAAAAGATACCGTTCGTGCCGAAAGATCGTAACCCAACAAACTTGCCCCAGTGCCGCGTAGAGGATTTCTTTGGCTAACTCAGTGCCCTAGTATATAAAAACAATTGGAGGGCCAAGGATACGAAGCAACTGACTACAAGATTCCGGAATTGTATCCGGAAAATGGACGTAAGTGCCGTACAACGTTCTTGTGAGAGCATCGCAACAAAGTTGCGTTGAACAGCAGACCACGGCTCTTACTCAAACATTCACTGATATTTTTTTGAAGAAAACACATTATGTTATTAATAAAAAATACTGAAATCGATGAAAAAAAAAATTTTTTTTATATGTGATTGAAAAAATTCTCATTTTTTATTTAACACCCGTTAATTTACAATTAATTAAAAGAAATTTTGGGATTATTTTCTTTTATCCGGAAGAGTATTATTTATTGTAAAATGGAGTACACTTCCTAGGAAGAGATGCCATGCAGTGCATCCCAGAATATGACGGATCGGTAGACGAACTAGAAGCGTTCATTTACCATATTGAGCAATTTGCCCTAAAAATACCTGAGGGAGTGCCACACACTTCTCCGATTTATATAATTTTATTGAAAGGCAAAGCAGCTGCCGCATTACATAAAATAAGAGCAGATACTTGGAAACAGGTCAAAAAGAATCTTTACAAGGAATTTGGAGAAAATATATCTATAGGAGCGGTAATTATTCAGGTAGAAACATTGAGGCAGGGAGTGTATGAGACCTTCCCTGAATACAAAAAAAAAGAGTAATTAAAATTAAGAGACAAATCGACTCCTACGAAAACAAAAGTGGGAAGTCTTGTATGATAGTGAGTCTCCGGTTACATTGCATAGCAGGGCTGCACGACCGCTTATTGAAAGAAGCCGCCGGAGGTAGAGAAATGCTGAATTTAGAGGAGCTGCTGAATAACTTAGAAAATTATTAACAGGAGATCAAACATATCTCTGATATTGAAAAGCGATGGCGTGGCTTAGAATTGCTCGAAAAACAGCACGGCGCGCCCAAGCATTGTATCAGAAGCAGAAATATTTTCTCAATCAACCACACGGGTACGAGTTATAGAAAAAGGTGGTTCAAAAGAGATAAGCATATCAGTCGCAGGACTAGAAATTATGAAAGATATAGCGGGAATCGGCCCAGTTATAACAATCACGACGCTCCTAGGAATTGGCGTAATCAGGAGAACTATGCCAGAAACAGGCAGCACAATTATTATGGTCAGAGTGGATCAATGAACAGACGGTCCGATCACTCGTGCGACCGCAGACACCGAAATATTTTGAGTATAAGACATACTGGAAGGGGGGATACAAATTACCCAAAACAAGGTATAAAAGATCCGTTTGCACAAGAGTATTTCAGCGATGACTTCGCAGAATTGTGTCAGGACGTCGACTGGCGTATGTGCACAGATGAACCCAGCAACATTAAAATATCAGATTGGGAGACCGCATGCAATCACATAAGAGATAACAGCGCTTGTGTGGCTAAGCGCGTCTATTACGATGTCAAAGGGTGCTTAATGTTAACGCTGCTGGCTAGGCAGAATGTCCAATTTACGTTAAACTTTATCTTAGATACAGGTGCATGCACGAATATAATTAATGCACGCATTGTAAACCTTTTGAATGTACCGGTGAATACACAGAATGTAACTACTTTTGGAGGTATTGGCCGCAACATTGTGCGAACATCAGGTACAATTACGTTGGATTTAATAGTCGGAGACTTCCTAATCCCGACACAATTTCACATATTAGCAAATCTGCCAAGCGACGGAATAATCGGAGCAGAATTTTTAAAGAAGCATACGCTTCAAATTGGGAATAATTTTGATTACATCGTGTTCAAGAAACACGGCAATAGTGGTCCGGACGACTTGAGTCCGTGGAGCATGCCCAAAGAGGAAGTCCTTAGTCGACATGTTTATATGGCAGCCAGAAATAGAGTCATTGTGCAGCACGAGTTGCGAGATACTAGCAACACAGCACAGTGGGGTGACTCCATACAAAGGCTGGCCAAGCAAAAAAAGTGTCGATAAATGCGACAAAAACTTGGTATTTACATAATTTTGGGGCGCTGAACACGAATTTGGCATCAATTTTTTGTATGGGGCCGTCCATAAAGCACGAAATCCAATTTTTAATATTTTTTGGCACTTTTTTCCTTTTTTATAGAATTATATGATCTTTGACCACAAGTAGTGCCACCGGGCGTCCTTTCCATTGAAAAAATACGTTATTTATGGACAACCCCTTGCACTAAACAAATTTTGCCGAAATATATATATATATATATATATATATATATATATATATATATATATATATATATATATATATATATATATATATATATATATATATATATATATATATATATATATATATATATATATATATATATATATATATATATATATATATATATATATATATATATATATATATATATATATATATATATATATATATATATATATATATATATATATATATATATATATATATATATATATATATATATATATATATATATATATATATATATATATATATATATATATATATATATATATACATACATATTAGGGCGGTTCGATTTGTAGGGGATCAAAAAATCGCTTAGGCACATATGATTTTCGGATTCTAGGGATCAAAATAAGATACTTTGCTCAAAAAACCATACCTCTAAAATGAATTCTGATGTCCTTTGTACTAACGTGTAGGTACCCAAAAGGTCAAATTTCAAAAAATCCTGTTTTGACCCATTTAGAGTGCCCCAATCGAGTCCAAATGTATGACCGACCCCCACTAACTTTGGAGGGCCGACCCACCCATGCTAGTGTTACCCCCCTGGGACCCCCCTAGGGGGTCTCCCATACAAAAATATCAAAAAATATCAAAAAATCGCCATTTTTGGCACTTTATATGACAAAAATCAGTGAAATGGCTATTATTTTTCCGCACAAATGAAGTTTCTAGGAAAAAAATGTTTTTTTTTTGTTTTTGGATTTTTGTTTTCTCCTGCTTCGCATGGGATTCGGTCCTGAGTCTTCAGCGCATACATACACAATTACACATTTTTCTGAGCCATTCTCATTGCAGATGGCGTTTGCAGTTGGCGTCCTTTTGAACATAAAATCGTATATCACTCTGTTACATCATATGTAATATTTTTATTTCGACCAGTCAGGCGAGCACCGCTGGTATGCTACCACAACGGCTACCACGCACGGATGCTCCGTTTCCACTGTTCCCACGCACACTGTAGAACCAGAGTGAATAAATAGAGTGACGCAGAGTCTGAAACCAGAAAAACCAAACGAACACTGCAAAGTCGGGTGTTTTCGTCAATGAAATAGTCTGCTGGGAGGCAACAAAAATCCATCCACTGTTTCCTCACAATCGGATTCTTCGGGAAACGAAAAAAACTCACATTCCTTACTGTTTTTTGTTATTACACAAAACGCACTTCATTTTATCTATCTCTATCAAACTTTATCAAACGAACTTGTTTTAAATTTAAATACAATAACTATCTTTTCACTCTGACGATAACAACACTCCGTTGAAGTCAACTGGAACTTGAGCAAAAAGGGGCTGCCAGAAAAATATTTTGATGGATACATAAATAAACCGTGTTGCTGTTTTGACTGAATTTCTCTCTGCGTCTCTCTATCTATTCACTCTGTGTAGAACCCAAGTATGATGACAGTTCTACAAGGTATGCTACATTTTTGTCTATCCACGCACACAGACAAATCTCGTTATGAAAAATTTCGCGTTTTGTATGGAATTCAGAACATTTTTGGAAATTTCTCGTTTTATGTTGTTTTATATCGATTTTTTTAGTTGGAGAGTGAATCTCCAGTTGAAACACACTAAAAATTGATATTAATTTAGATTTAGTGTGAAAAGTTGCGACAATATGTCGAAATAAAATAAATAAAAATGCTATATTTCTAATAGTTGGAGCATAATCTTAGTCTTTGTCATAGCTCATGACTTTTGTTACTGTATGAAACATAAGCGACTCCATTTAGAAGCGCTATTAGAGTACAAGAAAAAAAAGAAAAGTGCAAAAAGGTTACCGGCAAATTGATGAAAAACAGCATATTTTACCTAGACCGCAGCATGTTTATGTATTCCCCACAAATAAAACATGTTTCAACATCATTTCTATAACTTTTCAGGAAAGAATGTTCAATAAGTTTAGTTTAAAATGCAAAATCATTTCAAATTCCATACAAAATTGGAAAAAGTTCATAACGATCACTAATACTAATGCATCGACGTGAATAGCATACCTTATAGAACTGTCATCATACTTGGGTGTAGAACTAGTGTAGGTTTCGTATAGGATAGAAACGTCAACATAAATCATTCTACATCGTCCGCCAAAGAGTCAACACCTGAAATAAAAACCTGAAAGTGAAAGTGAAAATTGTTAAAGTCAAAATATATTTTTTTTAGTTTACAATGAACCCGCAAGATGAAATAGCAACAACATCATCAGCTATCGAAAACTCAATGAGTCATATACCCAAGCATGATGTTGCTGTTTTTGGTGTGTCTTCTGATTTGTTTAAAATTAGTTTATTTGACACGGCACGATACATTTTCTGTTTTACTGAGCCAAGTACAATTCGTATTAATTCTACGTTAGCAGGGAAAAGAGGGAGGCCTTTTATTTATTCTCGCGGCCGACTACGAGCTAGTGGGGATTTAAGGTGAGAGGAGGGAAATACAATTCTTGCTTAAAACTAATTAAGATATACGATCTATTTGTGTTTCGACTGGTGTTCTTTTTTGTTTTTTAAACATAGATTTAGGCTCTTCGTGTTCGTGTCTCCAGCGTCGTATACGGGTATTCTGACAAATAGACAAAAGAATATTAAATTTTAATGTCAGTCTTTTTCAAATAACAGTACAGTTGTGCCATGTACTGGAGATCACCGCTTCCCAGAATGTCTCTAACGGGTACGTTCGGTTGTTTTCCTCGGGCCCGGAGGGAATCTATAAGCTCGGACCTAACATCACAGAATTCGGCACACGACCAAACAACATGCTCGATGTCATGGTAGCCATCGCCACAAACGCAGTGATTACTGTCTACAAGCCCTATACGAAAGAGATGCGTGTTTAACGTGTAGTGATTGGACATAAGTCTGGACATCACGCGAATGAAGTCCCGACCTACATCCAACCCCTTGAACCATGCTTTCGTCGATACCTTAGGAAAAATGGAATGTAGCCACCGTCCCAGTTCATCTGAGTTCCATGATGATTGCCAACTGTTGAGTGTTCTCTGACGCACAATGCTATAAAATTCATCATAAGCAATTGGTCTTTCATAAATACCGCCATCAATAGCACCCACCTTAGCTAAAGAGTCAGCCTTTTCATTACCCGGAATCGAGCAATGAGAAGGGACCCACGCTAAGGTAACCCGGTAATTTTTATCTGTTAAAGCACTTAAAAACTGCCGTATTTTCCCCAGGAAATACGGGGTGTGCTTCACAGGCTTCATCGATCGCAGAGCCTCAATGGCACTGAGACTATCTGTGAAGATGAAGTAGTGGTCTATGGGTAGGGTTTCGATGATTCCACGAGAGTACTGAATAGCAGCAAGTTCTGCGACGTACACGGAAGCAGGAGCATCGAGTTTGTAGGAGGCGGTAAAATTTTCGTGGAAAACACCGAAGCCAGTGGACTCATCTAGATTAGATCCGTCAGTGTAAAACCTTTTATCATAACTAACATGTTTAAACTTATTGGAAAAAATCTTAGGGATCTCTTGGGGTCGCAATTGATCCGGGATACCAGAAATGTCTTGTTTCATGGTGGTGTCGAAGAATATAGCATTATTAGAAGTATCTAAAAGTGCGACATTGGAGGAATCGTATGAAGAAGGATTAATATCTTGAGCCATATAGTCAAAATATAAAGTCATAAATCTGGATTGAGATTTAAGGTCGACCAACCTCTCGAAATTTTCAATTACTAATGGGTTCATAACTGTGCATCGAATTAGCAACCGGTAAGAGAGATTCCAAAAACGATGTTTCAACGGAAGAATACCCGCTAACACTTCAAGACTCATCGTATGGGTCGACTGCATGCAACCCAAGGCAATACGCAAACAACGATATTGTATTCTTTCTAGTTTCAAAATATGCGTGTTCGCAGCGGAGCGAAAGCAGAAACAACCGTACTCAAGAACTGACAGTATTGTTGTTTGGTATAACCTCAGAAGGTCTCCTGGGTGGGCTCCCCACCAGGTTCTGGTAATCGTACGAAGAAAATTAATCCTCTGTTGGCATTTTCGTGTCAGATACCTAATATGACAAGCCCAGGTGCGTTTAGAGTCGAACCAGACCCCGAGATATTTAGCGACTAAAACCTGAGAGATCGTTTTACCCGTTATTACGAGCTGCAGCTGAGCTGGGTTATGCTTCCTAGAAAAAACGACCAACTCAGTTTTCTCCGGAGAGAATTCGATACCCAGCTTAAGAGCCCATTCAGACAAATTGTCTAAGGTATCTTGCAATGGTCCTTGCAGATCGCTAGCCTCGCTACCAGTAATGGATACACCGCTATCGTCTGCAAGTTGCCTTAGCGTGCATGAATTTGCAAGACATTCATCGATGTCATTGACGTTAAAATTATATAAGAGAGGACTTAAACATGAGCCCTGGGGAAGGCCCATGTAACTAATTCGGGAAGTTGTCGAATCGCCATGTGAGAAATACATATGCTTTTCTGACAACAAGTTGAGCAAAAAGTTATTCAAATTTGGTGAAAGTCCCTGCGAATGAAGTTTCGCGCTCAAAACTTCTACAGAGACAGAGTCAAAAGCCCCCTTAATATCCAAGAACGCAGAAGCCATTTGCTCTTTCCGAGCAAATGCGAGTTGAATTTCAGTAGAAAGCAACGCTAGGCAATCGTTCGTCCCTTTGCCCCGGCGAAAGCCAAATTGAGTATCTGAAAGTAAACCGTTTGTTTCGACCCATTTGTCTAACCGTAAGAGGATCATTTTCTCCATTAATTTCCGGAGGCAAGAGAGCATCACAATCGGCCTATATGAATTGTGATCAGAGGCAGGTTTCCCAATAGCAATGACTTTTACCTCCCTCCAGTCATGCGGAACAATATTTAGCTCAAGAAACTTGTTGAACAAATTCAACAAGCGTCTTTTTGCAGAGTCGGGTAGATTTTTCAACAGGTTGAATTTTATTCTATCTAACCCTGGAGCCTTATTGTTGCACGACAGGAGAGCCATTGAAAATTCCAACATCGAAAATGGAGGCTCTTCCGTAGTTACTATAAACGCGTCGCGAAAGGTTTTCTGTTCCGGTACAGAGTCCGGACAGACCTTTTTGGCAAAATCGAGTATCCAGCGATCTGAATACTCCTCACTCTCATTCGAAACGACACGGTTCCGCATGCGCCTGGCGGTATCCCAAGAGTGCTCATCGCTGTTTCCCTCGACAACGCGTTTACGAACCGCCGCCAGTACCCGCGTTTTTTCGCCTTTACTAAGCTCTTCATCTGCCTGCCCAGTGCCTCGTACTTTCGAAGCAGGTTGACAGTGCCGTACTCCCGGTAGTCCTTATACGCCGCGGACCTTCGCACGTACAGCTCAGAGCACTCTTTGTCCCACCATTTGTTGGGAGGGCGCTGTCTAATCGTTACCCCGGGTATCGGTTTCGTCAAAGCTTGAGTCGCGGCGTCGATTATCAAGCCAGCTAAGAACGCGTATTCTTCCTCCGGAGGAAGTTCCTCGTGAGTCTCGATAGATTCCGCTATAATAGACTCATAACGCTTCCAATCAATATTACGTGTAAGGTCGTAGGAAATATTGATTGGGTTCGGGGGAGTTGAACCATTAGCAATTGATATAACGATTGGAAGATGATCACTACCGTGGGGATCGTTGATTACTTTCCACTGGCAATCTAACGCTAGTGATGTCGAGCAGAGGGATAGGTCAAGCACGCTTTCACGTGCTGGAGGATTAGGTACGCGTGTCGCTTCCCCAGTATTCAAAACTGTCATATTGAAGTCGTCGATCAAGTTACAGATTAAAGAAGATCGGTTGTCGTCGTACAGCGACCCCCATAGCGAACAGTGAGAGTTAAAATCTCCCAAAATCATAAAAGGTGCGGGAAGCAATTCTGCTATATCAAGGAGTTGCTTCTGTTCAATCCGCGCGGATGGGGGAATATATAACGAAACAAGGCAAAGGTGTTTTCCATTCAAATTCGTTTGAATGGCAACAACTTCAATATTCGAGATCGAGGGGAGGTCGATTCTGAAAAAAGAATAGCACTTTTTGATCCCTAAAAGTACCCCTCCACCGTGTGAGTCTCGATCTCGACGAATAATGTTAAAATCGTGGAAATTGAGTTGATCGTTCGAATTGAGAAAGGTTTCACAGAGCGCGAATGCGTCACAATTGTATGTATTCATCAAATGAGAAAAAAAATCGAATTTGGGGATGATACTTCTGCAATTCCACTGTAACACAGTGACAAAATTCCTAACCTCTTTCGCCGTATTAGTCATCGAAAGATATAATAGCTGAAATGAGGGGCCAAGGTGCTGCTAGTTGCTTCAAAAAGGTTTTCACTGTAGGAAGAAGGGCAAGAAGAATATTTTGTAGGGGATCTGGTATGTTGAATGTTTAAAAAATTCAGTCCACAATATCAGAAAATTTTATGAACCCTGTTTCTTTTTAATCTTCTGATCGAGAAATGGGTGCACGAGGGGTTTTTGGTGCCCCAGGAAGCGGTGGGTACTCCTGGTTTGATTTGAAATTAAAACCGGGGGGTACTTGCTTCGGTTTTTCTTCACCGCTTCCTTTTTGTGTTGTCTTATTGGTCATTCCGCTAGGGGTTATCTTACGACCTTTGCGAGAAAGATTAGGAGAGTTGAGCATTCTCCTCTTCCTAGATCCCTCTGGCAAGGCATAGGAACACCCTTCGACGGGATCGTCAGATGTACCCTCATCAGTTGGCAAGAAGGAAAAGATGTTTCCTGTCAAGGGTGGCTCAGCCCTCTTAAGCATTTCTGCAAAAGAGCGCTTTGATCGTTCCTTAAGGGAACGCTTAACTTTTTCATCGCGCTGTTTGTACTCGGGACATGCCGGAAGGTCATGCCGAGTTCCCTCGCAATAAAGACACTTTTCAGTATCCCCACTGCAAGCGTTCTCAGCATGATTGCCTCCGCACTTGCTACAGCGTGCCTTGTTGCAGCAGTAGGTGGCTGTGTGACCTAACTGCTTACAGTTTTGGCAATGCATGACCCGCGGTACGAACAGGCGTACAGGTAGACGAACCCTGTCCAAGCGGACGTAGTTCGGCAGCGCGGATCCGGCGAATGTTACTCGGAAGGAATCCGAGGGAGGAATTTCTTCTTCCCTTCTTCGATGGATACTAAATGCAATTGCTTGCAATCCAGTATCTTTACACTTTGCATCAAGGGGTTTTTAAAACAGCCAACACCATGACGCAAAATGTCATCGACAGTGAGATTCCCCTCGGTAACCACACCGTCGATTTCTACATCCTTGGCAGGGATGTACACGCGATACTCTCTCGTGAAGAGCTCGTAGCCAGCAATTTCGTTTGCTTGCTTCAAGCTACTCACGACAACTCGCAGTTTGTTCGGCCTCACCTTCGTAATCTCGGTTACGGCCGAAAAATGTTTTGCCAGGTCTTTGCCAATTTGAATAATATTCAATGGCTTCTTTATGGGCCGGAAAAAAACAACGTAGGGACCGCCAGCGGCATCTGGGTAAGCTTTTACCCGTACTTCCGGTACTCTTGGTACAGGACTTGGCAAAGGGGAGGGCACAGGGGAAGGTAGGGGTGAGCTGATGGGAGAAATTTCAATTTCTTCCCCGTTTGTTTCCACATCCAGGAAAAGTTGCACCTGCATGTCGTCCATTTTGCGGGAGCGTTACGCTCTACCGCACACAAACGATAAATATTCGAATATGGGGGGGGGGGGTTCAAGTAGTTGATATTAAATTTTAAAAACAATTTTTCAATCTACAATGGATCAAATAAAAAAAAGACAGTAATACTAATACTAATAACAATAGTAATAATAATAATAATAATAATAATAATAATTGTAGTAATAATAATAATAACCGAACGTCTAAGTCACGACCTCACGGCTGATAGTTGGATTAATCGAGTGTCTCCGCAGAACAAGCAATGACGATCCAGCTTCGTGTTGTGACACAGTGGCCGTATCTTACACGCGACCTTGTAGATGCCACTTGTAGTTGACTTCCACTCGCTCGATCGTATGGTGGTCCGTGCTGCTAGCGGGGTAACAGCGACGCGGGAGAATTATTCTTGCTGATATATCAGCTGCGTATCGAATCACTGGCGGGGTAGCCTGCCCCTACCAGTGTGCAGATATTTCTGCCGATATACAACAGGCTATTGTTATCGCGCAACACAAGAACTAATCGACAAAAAAACACCCGTACGATAACTCGTGTATTGTTATTTTGCGAACTCAAACGGAGATAAACAATTTGCGTCTAATCGAGACGAAAGCAAAACAACGAATGTGTCTTCTGATTTGAATGATATTAATTTACCAACCGATCTGGGTATCTTGAGATATTATTTTTACTTAAGCGAACGTGCAAAAACAGAACAAAAAAAGTTTTCTTATAAACAATTCTCTAATCACGTAACAGATAGGTTGGTTGGAATTTGGGAAAAACTTGGTATGGAAATAATTTCAAAAAATAAGTTGCTGTTAAATAGAATAGATTGGTTGACAAATACCAAGCCGAAATTAAGAAGACGAATAGAGACCTTTTAGTGTTTACCGGTACTCTGAACGAAATTTTTTATATTGGAGCATGTAAATGCGATTTGACGGCAGCTCAATGTAACTGCGGTTTGGTTCCAGAACGCCTCAAAGAGTTTATGCACGATCAACATAAACAGAGAAGACTAACAATTGATGCATTTCTGATGGAAATTGAAGAGCAAGGGACATCGTCATCAATGCCAACAATGCCAACATACGAAGATCCCGATGATACAACATACGTAGACGTACCGATGACGGTTGATGAAGATGTTATGAATAGAAGCACAAGTTCACAATACACAGAAAGATACGATTGTTTTAACTTTGCCTTGATGTGTGACAGATTTGGTGTGTCTGATAGAGTAGCGTCAGCATTGGCAACCAGTCTTTTCAAAGATTTTGAAATGAAAGATCAGCATGGCGAACCTCTCATCATGGATAAATCGAAAGTTCGTAGAGAAAGAGAGAAATGCAGACGAATAGTGCTCCGCAAAAGGTTTGATGATTCCAGTTTAATAGCGTTTTCATTCGACGGCAGAAAAGATGATACTTATACGAGAGAAAAAATTGATGGTAAGTATCATAGTAGGATGGTAAAAGAACCTCACCTTGTTATTTTGAGAGAACCGAATTCTCGATTGATTGGTTACGCAAGACTGGTAGAGGAAAGTGCTGAATACAAAACAACAAAATTGAATGAATTTTTCAACGATAAAAACATATCTCTGGATGCATTGATTGGCATATGCACTGACGGTGAGCCAACAAACACTGGCACACACGGTGGAATTATACGAAGATTCGAATTGCTGCTAAAAAGACCATTGCATTGGTTTGTTTGCCTTCTACACTTCAACGAACTTCCGTTTCGACATTTGTTTGGGGTTTTGGATAAATCATCCACCACTGGACCAACATCAACAACCGGGAAACTAAGCAAGCAAATTGAAAATTCTGAAGCTCTTCCGGTAAGTCATTGCTATCACTCATTTATTATAATTTTCTAACATTTTGAATGGTGAAATCATAATAAATTTATTTAATTATTATATATTTTTAGGTGGTGAGCGACTTTCAGAGAATTGCGTTGGAAAATATGCCTCCTGTTGCAGAACAGCACGAATATTCCACCGATTCGCAGTACTTATACGACATGGCACATGCAATTTCTAATGGCGTGGTTTCTGTGGATCTGGCTAACATAAAACCAGGGAAAATTGTACATTCTCGCTGGCTCACCAAGGCCGCTAGATTATTACGATTATATGTGACAATGAAAAAACCACCCAAAAATTTAAGAATTCTGGTTGAATTTATAATTAAGGTTTATGTGCCAATGTATTTTAATATCAAGTATTACAGCTCTGTCGTGTACGGTAGTGTATTATTTTTCAAGTACATTACTTGGGCACAATTTCTGGAGCCAAATTTACGCACTGTTGTCAATCATGTAATTAAAAATAATCCATATTTTGCACATTCGGAAAATATCTTGCTATCAATGTTGTTTGATGATAGGAAAGAGGTGCGCGACTCTGCTATCAAGAAAATTTTACGATATCGAGACAATGTTGAAGACCCATCGGAACTTAGAGAATATAAAAAACCAGATATAAACTTCCATTGCTTCGATTACACGAAAATGATCGATTTGACTGATAAAAATAACGTATTTGAACCACCATTCACGCGAATCATTCCGTATGAAACATTGATAGCATATTTAAATGAAGATGATTCACCATTTACTGATCCGCATATTCCATTACATATACAAGGAACGGAACAACACGTTCAACTGCTAGCTAGCGTTTCCAAACGAGTAATATCGGAAAATGTAGAGGCTGTTATGGAGGCGACATTAGAGAGCCGTGCGAAATTGCCCAGTGTTGAAACCAAAAAAGACTTCAAACAATAATTTTTTAGTTTCTTTCCTATGTTCTGATCGAATAAATTTTTAAAGAGAAAACGAAAATCCAAAAACAAAAATAAACATTTTTTTCCTAGAAACTTCATTTGTGCGGAAAAATAATAGCCATTTCACTGATTTTTGTCATATAAAGTGCCAAAAATGGTGATTTTTTGAATTTTTTTTATATTTTTGTATGGGAGACCCCCTAGGGGGGTCCCAGGGGGGTAACACTAGCATGGGTGGGTCAGCCCTCCAAAGTTAGTGGGGGTCGGTCATACATCTGGACTCGATTGGGTCACTCTAAATGGGTCAAAACAGGATTTTTTGAAATTTGACCTTTTGGGTACCTACACGTTAGTACAAGGGACATCAGAATTCATTTAAGAGGTATGGTTTCTTGAGAAAAGTATCTTATTTTGATCCCTAAAATCTGAAAATCATATGTGCCTAAGCGATTTTTAAATCGACACACCCTAATATATATATATATATATATATATATATATATATATATATATATATATATATATATATATATATATATATATATATATATATATATATATATATATATATATATATATATATATATATATATATATATATATATATATATATATATATATATATATATATATATTTTTTTTTTTTTTTTTTTTTTTTGAATAAACTAAAACAACATAAGTAATACAAACTAATTACAAATTGAAAAAATCATCATCAGCATTATCATCTTCCGCTGTGATCGCTTAAATCTCGTGTTGAATTGTTTCCAGAAAATTTGAAGTTCATTATACTTATTAGCAGGAAAAATGTCTTTCGCTGCAATTTTCATTTCTTCTAGTAATTTTCGATGTTTTATTGTTTCATATATATGTTATCTTCCTAATCCGGTTTCTATGGTTGAATGAGGACATTTAAATATATGTATAACACCATGAATTGACAACTTACTAGACATTGAATTAGGTGGTGCTGCTGAAGTTGAAGGCTCCATAATAAAATTCAACGAATTTATGAATTTGAAAACCAAGTCACTGGAATGACACAACGTTCTAAATGAATACGAAAAGATGCGGAGGGCGACGACAGTTCTTTGTTTTTTCTCATAAAGCAAAATGTGTGCTTTACTTTTGTATGCCAACGAGTGCGAAGCGAAAGCAATCTTCAAACGGGCTAGGGTTAGCCGAAAGTTCTCATGTAAGCCAAAAATCAATCGTTAAGTAAATGAGATTCCGCACGGTCGTGTGACCGTGCGTACAGGAATTGCGCGTCGGTTTATCTTTTAACTTCCGAAGATATCACAATTCCTGGTAGGGTAACCCGGGGTTGCCCTACATATTGGTGACAGCGGTGGGATGTTGGGCGGCAGATGGTGCGCCCCAGCTGGGGCAGGGGCTCCGTAGTACGTGGTTGGCGATACCGGCGGACTTGGGTAACCCCAGTACAGAATCGGCTGCGGATAGTAGGGCAGATGTAACGGCCCCCACGCGTCCCTAGATGTCTACAGGGCTCCGTCACATTATTCTACCGCATTCTTTTCGACGCTGGCACGGCCAACGAACTTTTCTTTTCGACGTTGGCACGGCCAACGAACTCCGCTTGGCTTGGGTGACGAACACCGACACCCGTAAGCAAATTATATTAAAACAGAACAAAGTCCGAGGTTGGATACTTGATGAGTCGGTAACTCATCGACGCGCGAGAAATGAGTTACCGAAAATGTTTGTAAACAAGGTAGAGTGACGACAGCACGGCGCCCCACTCTCAGTAGATTCAGATTAAGTGTTCTAAAACAGAGACAGGCCGAGAAAAGGCCATTAGGGTAATAAGGATAGGTAGTGATTTCGCGAGGGGAAATTGTCTCTCGCGAAATACACTCTAGGGTTAGCCGAAAGTTCTCATGTAAGCCAAAAATCAATCGTTAAGTAAATGAGATTTTGCACGGTCGTGTGACCGTGCGTACAGGAATTGCACGTCGGTTTATCTTTTAACTTCCGAAGATATCATAATTCCTGGTAGGGTAACCCGGGGTTGCCCTACATATTGGTGACAGCGGTGGGATGTTGGGCGGCAGATGGTGCGCCCCAGCTGGGGCAGCGCTACATCGAAGTGTTTCAGTGTTCCGGCGACGACATGAATATGGTCCTGAACGGAGGATTCCAGCAGCCGTCGAGTATTTCGAAACCGCCGCTACTGTCACCCGGCGGAACCATCGTCGGCAGCCCATTCGGTGGCTTTAGCCCCTTCGGACACCCACAGGCGACAGTTTTACCTCCGCGGGCCCATCCTGCCGCGGCCTACTATCTGCAGCCGATTCTGTACTGGGGTTACCCAAGTCCACCGGTATCGCCAACCACGTACTACGGAGCCCCTGCCCCAGCTGGGGCGCACCATCTGCCGCCCAACATCCCACCGCTGTCACCAATATGTAGGGAAACCCCGGGTTACCCTACCAGGAATTGTGATATCTTCGGAAGTTAAAAGATAAACCGACGTGCAATTCCTGTACGCACGGTCACATGACCGTGCGGAATCTCATTTACTTAACGATTGATTTTTGGCTTACATGAGAACTTTCGGCTAACCCTAGAGTGTATTTCGCGAGAGACAATTTCCCCTCGCGAAATCACTACCTATCCTTATTACCCTAATGGCTTTTTCTCGGCCTGTCTCTGTTTTAGAACACTTAATCTAAATCTACTGAGAGTGGGGCGCCGTGCTGTCGTCACTCTACCTTGTTTACAAACATTTTCAGTAACTCATTTCTCGCACGTCGATGAGTTACCGACTCATCAAGTATCCAACCTCGGACTTTGTTCTGTTTTAATATAATTTGCTTACGGGTATCGGTTTTCGTCACCCAAGCCAAGCGGAGTTCGTTGGTCGTGCCAACGTCGAAAAGAAAAGTTCGTTGGCCGTGCCAGCGTCGAAAAGAATGCGGTAGAATAATGTGACGGAACCCTGTAGGCCTCTACGGGACGCGTGGGGGCCGTTACACCTCTCCACCTGAACAGCGTAAATCGAACCTGGAGCAAACTCCCAGATCGGGCCGACAATCAGAAATCGATGCTCCTAAAACAAAATGGGAAAATCAAAGTGGTAACTCAAAACCGCTTGCCGTTCGCGATTCGAGAGAAATCGCACCCTGTCGGGCTGGAAACGGTTCGCAGGGAGATTCGCAACACTTCAATGAGTTTCTGGATAGGATGAGCGGAAACCTCGAGATCGGCGGCAGAACCGTGGCGATAGAGAGTGGAAGCTTACGGCCATTATCAACAAAGCAGAAACCATAGAAGTAAATCGATCCGTAATCGTAGCGAGATGAAACGAACCAGAGAAACCAGAAGTAAAAGTAGGTAGAACATGAAGAAGCAGAGTTCGGTTAGAGACTTAAAAGCATGAATCTCGGAGAACCCCAACCAAGACTGGCTCGGCGTTCACAAATTTTCTGTTGTATATCCAATTATTTCGAATGCGTTCTCAAAGGTTAAAATCCGAGGGTCGCCATGAAATTCAAAACAAAAGTAACGCGACCCAAGGGCCCCTTGTTCTGGGCTCATGGCGATTAGCTTGCCTAAATTCAGCTTTTCTCATATTTATCACAAACCAAATTTCGTCCTTGTAAATATATAAATATTGGCACGTCATGCCAAATACTAATTGGTAAGCTTCTTTCGTTTTGTGTGAGATTGAGCCTATCATAGTTATAGGATAGGCTAGAATCCGAATTAATGTATGCCGTAGTGGGCATGAATAATGAGAAAACTTGACAAAGACTTGGTCAGAGACATTTTGTTAGCTTCTAGTAGTTCTGCCAGGCGCAGCTGGCGTTTATAAACATTATGATGATGTAGTAAGGAGATTAAGATTTGGCAAACAGCCGAGGTTTGCGCATATAATGTGGGATCGATTAAGTCGATTATAACTGGAGGTCTGCTCAAGGGTTTTGTTGACCGTTTAGTCTCTGACCAACATCCCGAAGGATAAGTTTTGAATTTTTTGTGAATCGGTTAATCGCCGATTCACAAAAAAATTTCCGCTACGGTAGAGTTGTGTTACGTTTAGTGTTAAACACAATGAAAATCAGGCATTTACAAAAGATTATTTGGAAAGTGTCAACAAATTTTGCTCAGTGTAGAATCATCGCCGTATAGCTATAAGTCCGAGCCCCACAGATTACTTGAAAATAAACGCACGCTAGAAATTATGTTGCTCACCGCTTGGGTTTGACTTTGACAGTGAGAGCAGCTTCCGCTCGTGTCGAAAAGAGAAAAAAGGAATTCATCGTGGCGAGTACAGAGGTGACTCCCATTCGATCCTTGTACGCCAGACGAATCAGTGCTTCACCAGAAAGTACGACTGTCTATCGGACAGTCTAAGTGAAATAATAGCGATCTGGTGACAATAAATTTTGAAGTGAGCCTTCCGTGGAAGCAGTCTGACAAAGGACGCATTGTAAAATCGTAATAGTCACGGCAAGATCGGAAAATGATTAGTGATTAGCAGTTAGGTTCCACACGTGTCAAAATTTGTGAGAGGAGGCCAACTGGGACAGCACATAAGAGACCGCTCCCAATAGTAAGATCAGAGAACAAATCAGTCACGTCCAGACCCGAGATGCACCGATTCACCATAAGTTGACACAAAATTGATGTCTCAATCATGTGGGTTAAACAATAATTCTGACGCAGGCACGTGGGCGTTTACTAGAAAATCGCGTTGGAGATTATAAAGGTCCCGAACACAGACCGGCGCGAGTGGGAAGAGACGGCATCGAACACGAGTAGAAAAGGCAGAGAACGTCAACGGTCAGTGCCAGTCGGTTTCAAGTCGTTTAGATCAGAACACGGTCGACGAAAAAGCTATGTCGTCACTTCCATGTCGTCAACAAAGATCCAGTTCAGTACGGAAGAGCATCTTACGGCGGTGAGCACGTTCCATATTGTATGGCGTTAATGTTAACTAAATGTTAAATAGTAGAACTAGTAGGGCTTTAGATTAAGAAAATCGACACTGCGTGTCAGAATGTTGGGGATAAATACACTTTGTACTGAAATGCTATTTGGATTCGTTGTGGCTTTTGTTTAGTGTATGCGATAACATTCCATGCACGGTAGTTTTGCTCTACCACTACCGGTAAATTGCAACATACTTTTTAAAGCTATTTACAATAAGAGGTTAACGAAACGGTATTCATACTTGATTTTGTAAAAACAAGAATAACAAAAGTTATTAAGCTTGCATTAAAAAAAGATACTCTTAGGAATGTTTTCATAAAAATTCAATTATTATCTGAATCGAAAAAGTAGAACCAAAGTTGTCTAAATTTCAAGCGCATTGCAATTTACAAAAGTTCTTGGTGTGCCGAAAATTCAATCTAGACCTTGAGCTTGTTCTTCAAAATGCTCATGGGGCTTGTACGATAACTGAAACTCCATTCTAGGGTAAAAAGACTGACAAAAGTAACTTTTCGCAGTAAAGTATGTTCATCTTTCGAAGCAATTTACGATTGAGGGAGCTCCGCAGCCGCAAGGTTGCAGAGTCCGCTTTGGTAAGCGGGTGGTCGTGAGTTCGAATCTTAGTAGAATCAGGCCATTTGGTTGTCAAAGAGCATGGGTTTATTTTCAGGCTCCCCACCACGTACCCTTCCTTCAATCTGGATTCTACAGTACCCCTGTTGACTCTCCTCCTTATAAAAATAAGTCCCTATTATAATAAAACTGGTGTGAGTAACATATGAAAGTTCTCTCCAGGGAATCGTAACTAGGCGATATTGTTAGGATGGACAGAGACTCGGTATAGTAGAGCAGTAAGCTTGAAACGGAAAGGTAGTAATTACACAAAAGCACTGATATGAATGATATCAGCAATTCACAGTTTTTCTAAATATTTCTATTGTCGCTTCTCTACAAAATTTAGCGAATTAGCGATTAGCGTTTCGAAGGCCAAAATTTTAGCGACGCTACAGTTTCGCTAACCAGCTCAAAAATAAGCGAAATCGCTAAACCGCTAACTAATTTTTAGCGTCGCTAATTAGCGATTAGCGAATTAGCGGAATGGTGCCCACCACGGGGTGGTGATGAGGAGAATGAGAATAAACCTAAGCATGGGTTATTCTCATTTTCCAGTCATTTGATAATCACAAATGGCCTGCTTCTTTAACAAAGATTCGAACTGCTTATCGAAGCGGACTCTGTAACCATAACCCTCACCCCCTTCAAGTCAGCCAGTATTTTACTAAAAATTAGCTTAAATTCGAAGTTATGACATGTTATCGAGACAGATGGTATTCGTCGCGAGCTAGTAACCGCAGTAACTTCACGGTATCAACTAGCAAAAGCTAAAAATAAGTCTACCAAATTTCCTTCTACGCTACACAGTATAATCACTTACCCTATGTCCAATTAGCTTTCCTCGAATAGATTCTCTGGTTTGTGATACAGGCACCCAACTCACATTAAGAGCAGTAGAATTATAACTTCTCGCAATTGTTTGCTGTGGAGCAACTTGAGGCATGTCTTCAGCGGAGTAAATAATTGCAGCATCACTCATTGGACCCTCTCCAAGGTCATTCATAGCTTGCACCTTCACTTCATATTGGGTATAATATCTGTCGAATGGAATATGAACAACTGCCCTTCCAACATTTCCTTGGCGTTTTAATATTTCTGAGGCCCATTCGCGTTGGCCAACTAGTCTGTAAAACACTTTGTAGTGAATATCAATGCTATTTTGCTCTTCAGGACGTAGTGTGTCCCAGGTGATAGTCAAATCACCAATTTTTCCACCACCACCTCCAACATTTCGTGGAGCAATATATGGTCTATCCTTCTGTGTGTTGTAAACTGGCGAAGGTAAACTAGGAATACTTGCACCTAGATCATTCACTGCTACCACACTGAACTCATAACCACAACCTGGTGTCAAATTACTGACAGTTGCTCGTCTTCTACCATTATAGCGATCAACTTCTTCTGCAATAACGTTTTGTGATATATTCACCCATGTTTTATTCCAATTGATTCTTCCAAGAATGTCATAAAACAAAATACGTCTTCCATTTTCAGTTCCATCAATCCATTCTAAAACTGCGTCGGTTTTTTTGATGTCAATTACTTTTATCGCTCCCGGAGCTCCAGGTGGACCCTGTACAAAAACAGTTGTTTTCGAAACAATTTGATTCACTGCTGATTTTGCAATACATTCATATTCTCCAGCATCCAATTGCGTTAAATTGTAAACTTCTAAGCTGTTATAACTAACTTTAAATTTGAAATTCTGTAATGGCTCATTCTCTTCATCATTAATATTCATTACACGATTATTGTGTGCCCAGAGAAACGCGACATCCAAAACCTCATCGTAACTCACATCGCATTTCAAATAAAGCATTTCATTCACTTGCTTAATTAACTTTGGTGGAAGTTGTTCAATAAATCGTAGTTCCTGTAATACAATTAGACGAGCTTTAGATTCTGCAACGCCTTGGGAGTTACTTGCAACGCATGTGTATAAACCTTCATCATCTCGGGATGTTGGTGATATCTGTAAAGTTCCTGTAGGCAAAATTCTGCGATGTCCTCCACTCCCTATAACATTACCATCCTTTTTCCATACAATTTTAGGTCGTGGGGCGGCTTCTGGATGACATTCAATACTTGTGTTGCCATTAGAAATGGAATATATTTCTGATTCTAAAGGGTTTTTCTTAAATGAAGGTTTCATAGATAATACACGCAGCTGCGCAGAAGAGTATACACCTTTTAGCTGATTGACTGCTTTACATTGATACATTCCGTCGTCTTCTTCTGGATCAAGAAAATTTATCTTAAGAACATTATCTTGTATTACATATTTGTCCTTGTTAAATTTGAAATTTTCAGTTTCCATCAGCTCTGCATTTTTGTACCATGTATAGTTGACATCTGGAATGGCAGAAGCCTCGCACAAGAACGTTACAGAACTTTGATAATCTTTCGCTTTGTCTTTCAGCGGTATCGTAAAATTTGGTTCCATTTGTACATTGACGAGAATGCTTTTGAACAGAGATTTTCTATCATTTCTTATCGTACAAATATATTCTCCATTATCATTGACGGTAGAGTTTTTAATTATTAGTACTCTGTTAAAGTTTTCTTGGTATGAATAGCGTGGAAGATTACCATTTAGTTTAGTCCAGTTATAAGATGGTACAGGATAGCCAAATGCCATGCACTCTAGTCGAATATCTTTACCAGCTATCGGAGCTTCGGGAAATTTTTTAGGAAATGTGTTCGCAAAAATCAAATCCTGATAATGCGGGTGAGATACTACCTGTAGATTGAAAAATGGGCCATTTCTACCGGTGTCACTAACAGTGCTTTGAACATTACATGAGTAGTTAGCCCGATCCTTGATCTCTAGTGACGAAAAATACAGCGATCCATCATGACTAACAAAAACACGTTGATCTTCTTCAACAAAGTTTGGGAAAAAGTCACGAGACCAGTAATATCGTACATCTGGATAGTGTTGAGGAGGATCACAATACAATGATTTACCCCAATTCATCTCACCGGTTTCTGAAGAACGTTGCAAATTAAATTCCAATATATATCCAAAATTCAATTCCACGCTTTCTGAAAGTATCCGTCCGAACATGTTTTCTGCAACACAGTGATAAGTTCCTAAAAATATAAAAAATAAAAGAATTGCTTTCAATTTTCTGTAAAATATAATTTCAACTGAATTGGGTTTGTGGCAACACAGCCCCAGGAACTGTCACGACTACATGTGTACGTAAACATACGCATCATCGTTAGTTCTTCCTGTTCAGAAATCGTATTCCGCGCGTTTATTTCGTTAATCTACATTCCCGTTCGGTCGTATCCGGTTTATCCACCGAAACGATTGTAGTCCTCACATTGGTTACCCCGCCGAGCATTAAGAATTCATTTTCGCGCTACAGAAAATACCATTAATATAACGTCTACAAAATAGTCGTCATTCGCCACGATGCAACCAGCAGCCATAGCAGCAGTTGTGGTTAAGTTACCGGATTTTTGGAAATCGGATCCTACGATGTGGTTCGCGCAAGCAGAAGCGCAATTTGCTCTGGCTGGTGTTACCCAGGATGAAACAAAATTTCATCACATCGTAGCAAAAATAGATCAATCAGTGATATGTCAAGTCGCTGATCTGATAAGGAACCCACCAGCGGAGAACAAGTATACTTCTATAAATGATCGTCTTATCTCTCGTTTCGAGCTGACACCTCAAACGAAACTCGAGAAGTTTCTTGAATCGTGTGACTTAGGGGATCTCCGTCCAACGCATTTGTTGGCCAAGATGTATGAATTATCAGCTGCACAAAACGTTGACGACGAGTTACTTAAGATGCTATTCTTACAACGCTTGCCATCAAATGTACGAACCGTTCTCAGTATAAACGATGTAAGCCTCATGAAAATAGCGAAGCAGGGTGATGAAATTATCGACTTAGTTCCTCAAGCCTCCCCAGTCGCATCGGCTTCGGCAGCTCCAGTTTTCGGATCACAAGACGACCTGGCTGAACAGGTAGCAGCCTTGACCGCTCAATTACGTCGCATGAAAGCAGGACAACAAAATGTCCGTTCACGCTCGACATCCCGACGTCGAAGCAATGACAATAACATTTGCTGGTACCATCGCAAAGTTGGCTCGCAAGCGGAGCAATGCCGCTCTTCGTGTAAATACTACCATCCAAATAACTAACATCGCGCCCACCTCAGACAAGCGAGGCGGGCGGTGTTCTTCAAAGTCATAGATTGTAAATTTTCGACGGTTCTTTATTCTTACGGTTTCTTATCGACACTAAATCGGACGTGTCCATAATCCCCGCATCCAGAGGAGATAAGTCAAACAGTCCATCGGCTTTTCAACTACATGCAGCAAATGGAGCTAGAATACGCACGTACGTTACCCGTTTCGGCACGACAGATTTAGGCCTACGACGCCGATTTTCGTGGAAGTTCTTGCTAGCGGACGTCACAACAGCAACCATTGGCGCTGATTTTCTGTCTAACTTCGGACTGATGGTTGACCTTGGAAACCGTCGTTTAGTCGATGATTCCACTAAACTACACTCAAAAGGTGGGTTGAAAGAAGCCGCAGTTTACGGTATAACAACAATCGATGTTAATCACCCTTTCCGAGATCTTCTTATAGAACACCGCGGAATTACAGCACCACCAGCAGTGCGTTGTGACATTAACCACGATGTGACCCACCACACCCAAACGAAAGGCCCCCCAGTGGCATGTAAAGTGCAAAGATTGGCACCGGATAAGTTACAGGTAGCAAAAAAGGAATTCGCAATGATGATGGAGCTCGGAATATGTCGTCCTTCGAAAAGCTGCTGGGCCAGCCCGCTTCACTGTGTCCAAAAGAAAAACAAGGAGTGGCGTGTTGTAGGCGATTACAGGAGCTTGAACCGAGTTACAGTTCCCGATCGCTCCCCCATTTCTCATATTCACGACTTACTCAACAACTTTCTGGGAAGAAAATTTTTCACCACATTGGATCTGGTACGCGCATACTACAACGTTCCTGTAGAAGAGTGCGACATTCCAAAAACCGCAGTGATTACACCTTTCGGATTGTTCGAGTTCACACGGATGCAATTTGGACTCTGCAACGCGAGTCAGTCGTTCCAGCGTTTCATGCATCGTGTTCTTGGGGACCTAGATTTCGTAGTCGTGTTTGTCGATGACATCTGCATCGCATCTACATCCGAGGAAGAGCACCATGAGCACGTCCGAACAGTATTTAATAGATTGCAGCGTTATGGACTTGTCCTCAACCTCGAAAAGTGTGAATTCGCACAACCCGAAGTAAACTTTCTCGGTTACCGGATAAATGAAAATGGAATCAAACCACAACCGGAACGAGTGAAAGCAGTGGTGGATTACAAGCGACCTTGCACTATTAAGGAATTGCGGCGTTTCCTAGCATTATTAAACGGATATAAACGGTTCATTTCCGGTGCTGCAGACATGCAACAAGAGCTTCAACGGTTGATTACAGGCAACCGAAAAAACGACACACGGAAACTAAAATGGAATACAGCGGCAGAAACTGCCTTTGAAAACAGTAAACATAGCCTAGCAAATGCCGCTTTGTTACATTATCCGGACCTTTCAAAACCGATGGGGCTGATGGTCGACGCTTCGGACACAGCGGCAGGAGCACTACTTCAACAATATGTAAATGGCACTTGGAGACTTTTAGGATTTTTCTCACAAAAGTTCTCAGATTCACAGAAAAAATATTCGGTCTTCGGGCGCGAATTAACGGCTATGAAGTTAGCAGTAAAATATTTCTGCCACCTCGTCGAAGATCGCGATTTCGTCATATACACCGACCATCGACCACTCACCTGTGCCTTGAACTCGAAGTCCAGCCACTTAGGGAACATACTTAAATGACGTAGTATTTTTTCCACGATTTTCAACCCCCCTCCCCTTCCCCCCTCGTAGCATTTGGTCACAAAACTTCAACCCCCCTCTGAAAAAACGTAGCCTTCCATTAACCCCCCCCCCTCTTCAGGTTTTGAGAAAAACGTACAAAAATACTAGAGGTAACTAAATACAAAACAAATTACTTGAAAAAAAATCATGTCTAATTCAACTTTTTTATCACTCATACACTTGTGACAGCATTTAATATGATGTTAACTTCGCTCTGGATTAATGTTTTCTGCTTCGAAGGGTTTGTGTTTTGTCACGAGAAGGAAATATGTTTATACAACTTCGCTTGATCTATACTGCCGGTACCCGGATAACTGTCCCATAATGAAAAACAACATGTTGAGAAAACGGCGATTTATAATTATCCGTGAATTTTCTGATTTCCAGCTATTTTATGCAATTACCAATGACTAGAACAGTTTCATGGCATCACAAGTTTAACGTTGAGAACAAAAAACCATGGGTGGAATTGGTTTTACGTTACATAACTTGAAAAAAAATAATATGGGACAAAATATGCGGGTACATTTCAAAAGTACACGCATATTTTGTCCCATGACATATAAATTCAACCAGCAACCGGCAGTATCGCTGGAAACGTAGTTTTTTACTACTGAAAAATAACATTAGTCTAGTTGATTAAATGATATACTTCTATATGCCTAAAATTATCCGATATACACTAATCTGGAGCAAAATTATATGTTCGAAGTTTGTATCACTATGCAGTGGGACTGTAATGCGGGTACTTTCAATATGGGATAAACACAACTTGGTATTTTTTCCATGTTTTTTCATACAAAAGTATCAATTTTAGATTTTTTTGGAAAATATGATAACAACTAAGTCGATTCCCGATGATAACTCAAAAGTGACAAAAATTAGTATGGGACAGTTATGCTGGTACCGGCAGTATATATCTGTAGAAAACACAACAAAAACTAATCCCTGCACTTATCAGCTATGAAAAGAAACGAGTATCTTGTAACTTTCACTACAGTGAAACCTCCAGGAGTCGATATCGAAGGGACCATCGACACAAGGAAATATCGACTCATAGAATAATTTTTTGAAGACGTCAATTATTCATGCAATAGATTGCACAGAACTGTGTACACTATTTTTTATTATTTTAAACTTAAGATATAATTCAATTTTAGTAGCAACTGGTGTCTAGAGTCAATACATGTTGCTTTGGGAATCGATCCGGGCCGATTGTTTCCGATATAGCTGCAAATTTGTTTGATATTGATAGACTTTTTATTCTATGAAATTGATTGATCATTTAAAATCACAATTCTGAAAAAAAATTCTTCAAAAATGTCAATGTGTAAAATATAGTATACTAAAAAATTACACGTTTTATTAAAATACTGTAATCGACAATGTTATAGATAGTTAAATTGCAGAAAAAATATACCATGTAAAAGTAACTTTTCCTTTGATAGCAAAAGTTAAAAAAAGGTATAAAAAGTGACAGCATTTTTATATGTCCATTGATTTTTAATACTATAAATCTAACATTTTTTGATAGCAAGTGTCAAAATTGATAGCAAAAGTTAAAAATAGGTATAAAAAGTGATGGCATTTTTATATGTCCGTTGATTTTTAATACTATAAATCTAACATTTTTTGATAGCAAGTGTCAAAATTTGCGAATGTTAAAATGAGAAATATAAGCGTTGTGAGCATCTGATAATATTTCTTTATTAGAGAGGCTTTTAAGTGATTTGCTTCTGCTATTAAATGATTTCTTGCTGGATCACAAATTTAGTTGGATAATATTGAAGCAAGATTTTTTACTAACTGTAGAGCTTCCAGTATTATTGCCCTAGAGATTGTTGTTTCGTCTAATTACGCTAACAAAAATCATCAAAATCCGATCTTGCCTATCACATTTTAACAACAGTCAGCACATTATTACTTCATTTCTCAGTTTTCTTCATCTTCTGCGGGAATTGAGATTCCATTCACTCTTTCACGCCAGAACTTAGAATTTGAAAACAACATTGGCTCATAGAAACCAAACAACTAGCATAGTTACTATTACCATAGGATCATCGAGCGAAGGAGGCATCGAGTAGTAGAAATATCGACTACTGGGAGTGAGTTTGTATGGGAAATCAAAGTGACTGAAAATATCTTCGAGTATAGGAAAATATCGACTTCTAGAAAGTCTCATGGAAGTTTGACTGTATTAAAATCCACAAAGAAACAACGATTTTTGTTTTCAAAACAGATTGTGTGTTTGGAAATCCAAGCGATTGTTTATGCAGTAGAGCTTTCAGAAGATTGCAGAATGCCACAGATAAAAAGATTTCGACAGCTCTCGCTGCAATACTTACATTTTCCCTGTAAAAAATCGATCTTTTAAAATAATAAATCCAAAACCCCCCCCCCCCCCCCTTGTCACAGCTCGTCACAAAACGATGATATTTAAGTATGGTCCCTTACCACATGAAGAACGGTATCTCGAACACATTTCGAGTTTCACTAAGTCAATTAGGCATATCACTGGAAAAGATAATGTTGCGGCAGATACGCTTTCATGCGTCGAAACTGTCGGTTTCCCATCTGTAATCAATTTTGACGAAATAGCAGAAAACCAGAAAATCAATCCCTAACTACAAAAATTACTAACTCATAAGAAATCTTCATTGCAGCTGGAACTGATAACATCCAAGCATTCTACACAACCAATCTATTGCGACACATCGCTCGTAGATCGGGCACGTCCCTATATACCTAAAGAGCAGCGGTACAATATTCTACAAAGCATTCACGGCCTTTTACACCCTGGAGTACGAGCGACCAGGAAAATGATTGCGGATAGATTCGTGTGGCCTTCTATGAATCGTGATGATGCCCACTTTGTTAAATCGTGCGTAGACTGCCAACGGTCGAAAATACAACGCCACACTTCGGCACCATTGCAAGCATTGTCGCTACCAACTGGTCGATTAAGACACGTGCATTAGCAGAAACGATTAGCACCGATGGATCACGGTCGGCAATTCGAATCCGAACTTTTTAATGAATTGTCCACACTACTTGGAGCCACTCGGATCCATACGACGGCCTACCATCCTCAGGCGAACGGTTTAGTTGAGAGGTTTCACCGCACTCTAGAAACGACAATCACATGTGTAAATGCGAAACATTGGTGTCACACACTCCCATTGATTATGTTGAGATTGCGCACAACTATCAAAGAAGACGCTTCGCGTGCCTGGGGAATTTTTTGACGTACCAGTAACCGACAGTAGTCGTTCGGAATTGATCCAGTCATTACGCCTGCAAATGCAACAGTTGAAACCAGCAGAAAACCACCTTAAAAAATTCGTGTTTATACCGAAAGACCTTAAAATCAGCAAATACGTTTTCGTCAGAGTGGACACCGTTAAGCGTCCGTTTCAAAATCCGTTATTGTAAAGTTATCCCGTTTAAAAAAACGCATATAAACAACCCGCATAAAAAGCGACCCCAGTGTATATTAGTTTTCTATATCATGTGAACGAGCTGCATTTTCTAAGCAAAACGTGATTTTCAAAAATTTTCTATCATTGTTCTTCTAAAACTGCTCGAAATCGCTACAATGACAGCTCGCCCATGTACTAACTGTCTTGTAGCGATTTTTATTCTTCATTTAAAAATCAAAAGACAATGATATAAAATTTAAAAAAATAACGTTTTACTCAGAAAATTATACCTACTCTTTTAGGTGATATATAAAAATCAGAAATCCGTGAATAGCTAAACAACCCAATTGCACAGACATACGCAACACATGGCAAGACATGGTAAACAAAATGTCGTACCTCTTTGTACAAGTTGAAAAATTGCCACGCTTATATCCATAGATTTTGCATTCAACTCAATTTGTAACAAAGCACTACAAATTGAAGTGAATTCGTGTTGAATTCCGAGTGATTTACATTTGGCAGTAAAGTAATCCTCAGTTGAAATTTATTCAAAAGAATCCACTTTCAAAGTACAATGCAAATCACTTGAATTAGCACCACTGTTTTAACCTAATGCATTTGTATTGTTTTGCACGCTATAAATGTAAAAAAAAAACAAAGATAGCAAACCTAGTGGCGAACCAGACAATCAGAATCATTGGTTTCTTTTCTTTTTCCTTTTTTCGAGTAGTTGAATTGGGTCCTAAAGTTTTACATGGCTTTCTAATTTTTATGTATCAGCTGAAGGAGTATCATTTTCTGAGCGAAACGTAACTTTAAAAATATGTTCATCGTTGCCCTACAATTTTTAAATGGTATTCCGCGTCGAAGCCTCGACAGAAACGGACGTGCCAAGTGGTCGTTCCATTATAATTCGATCTGTGTGTACTAGGGTGCCAGCCAAAATGGTCATCTCGAATTTCAAAAAAAAAAATCTAAATTAATCCACCTAGCGGTCAGACCCAGCCTTTCTCATTCAAATTTTTATTTGTAAAAATAGATTTACATAAACGCTTCAATCCAATAAATGTATATTCACTCTTATGGGTTCTAAAATATTGATGTTGTAATTGAAGTATAAAATATGAAATTTGACGTAATGTTAGTGCTTAAGAAATAGCGAAATAAAAGAAATGACTCTTGATTTCGAACAATTTAATCACGAGCGATACCGGGAACGTTCAAATAGTACGATACCATATTTAAATTATGTTGAGGCCACATATATCGATCAAAGCATGTATAGCTTTAAATAGTCTTTGAATTTCTTTTCTTTCCATAACTTTTGAACCACATCTAGAGAAACATTTCAAAAGGTCCTATCTGCTTCGATCGATTTTTCGATTGATCACTTTAATTCAATCACCAAAACTTATTAACTTACCTTTTATGCCACATTATTTGCACGAGTTGATAGTGGAGATATAACTCTAGCCTTCTGAACGAAAACATGTTACTAAAGCTGAACCATTACCAAAATTAAAAGACGCTCCGGAAAAACGATGAAAGCAGATAGGACCTTTTGAAAGGTTTATCTAGACATATCAAATTGTTATGAAGTTTGTTACTTGTAAGTTTGAGAGATGACTCATTCGTATGACACTAGTAATGTTTAAATAAGTCGTGTAATCTTTAAGATAATAGACTTTCGTTGTTTTAACAACAATTTAATACGGTTGTGTAGTTTCTAAGAGAATGAAGTTTCGTGATTTTCACATTTCGGTACAATACAGACGAAGTTACAGTTCGATTACAGTAAAATTCAATAGGGTGTTATGAGGCAGCTAGACTTTTCATTTGACAGTAATTTTGTAGAAATCGGGTCAACCATTTCTGAGAAAAGTGAGTGAGTTTATGTAGTCTTTGGAATATGTTCCTTTTCATAGCTGGATTTCACATTTTTAAACATAGCAGGGAAAGAAATAGTCCGATTGCAAAACAAATCAATAGGGTCTTATGGGGCAACTAGACCTTCCATTTGACACTGATTTCATGAAAATCGGTCCAGCCATCTCTGAGAAAAGTGAATGAGAATAAAAATCTGCACATACACTCACACAAACACATACACACACATACACACACACATACACATACAGAAAATGCTCAGCTCGTCAAGCTGAGTCGAGTGATATATGCCATTCGGCCCTTTGGAGCACTTTTATACTTTCGGTTTTGCAAGTGATTGCTATACCTTTCTAGGAGAAAGGCAAAAATGTACCAGTTATGGCATGAACCAGTTATGGCCTATGGAGTTTACATGGAGTAGGGCCATAACTGGTACCATTGCGCCTATGCGATATAACCATAACTGGTGCATTTGTCATAACTGGCTCACCTACCCTAGTTATGTTCAAATAAGTCGTGTAGTACTAGAGATAATAGACTTTCGTTGTTTTAACAATTTAATACATAACGGGTGTTCAAACTTTGAAACCACGTGTTCAATCATAATTCATCAGTTAACCCTTAACTAACCCGTTCATCTGATATCAATATTGTTCAAATCGGTTGTGTAGTTTCTGAGATAATTAAGTTTCGTGATTTTCACATTTCGATACATTACAGACGAAGTTACAGTCCGATTATAGTAAAGCTCAATAGGGTGTCATGAGGCAGCTAGACCTTTCATTTCACACAAATTTTGTGGAAATCGGTTCAACCACCTCTGAGAAAAGCGAGTGAGTTTATGTAACCTTTGGAAAAGAAACATTCATAGCTGGATTTCACATTTTTAAACATAACAGGCAAAGTAATAATCCGTTTGCAAAAAAAATCAATAGGGTCTTATGGGGCAACAAGACCTTCCATATAACACTGATTTTATGAAAATCGGTCCAGCAATCTCTGAGAAACATGAGTGAGATTAAATAGTCTCCAGAACACGTTTCTTTCCATAACTTCTGAACCACAAGTTCAATCTACATAAAGTTCAGAAGTTAAGGGTTTTTTAGGTAGCCTGTTTATTTGAAATTAGTTTTGTTTAAATCGGTTGTGTAGTTTCTGAGATATTAATGTTTCGTATTTTTAACTTATTGATACATAACCTCTAAACTAGAAATCCGATTACAATAAAATTCAATAGGGTCTTATGAGACAACTAGACCTTTCATTTGCAATTAATTTCATTGAAATCGGCTCAGCCATCTCTGAGAAAATCGAGTGAGATTGGGAGAGCGTTACACACACACACACATAAACACACACATACAGAAAATGCTCAGCTCGTCGAACTAAGTCGATTGATATACGAGATTCGACCCTTTGGAGTACTTTTATTCCTTTGTTTTTTTCAGTGATTGCTATACCTTTCTAGGAGAGAGGCAAAACCCCATACAAAATGATCACCTGCTCGAAAAAACACCCTGTGCAAAATTTCAGCTCAATCAGACTTAAAATGGGGTGACGCAAAGCGATTGAAGTTTGCCGTTTTTGAAAACCGGAAAATCACCCAAGGGGGAGGTACGTGAAATTTCGGTTTTCGAAATTTTATTTTTTTGATGCCAAATGACTTAAAAATGCATGAAACGTCGAGAATTGGTGTCATCTGAAAAATTTTTTTTTGCAAAAATCTACTCTCTGGGACTTAGTCGTTTTTTCAATTGTGGAAGGCGGAGTTCAAAAAAAATTGATCACTAGTCTCTCGAAATAGCTTGTATAATGATATACACTATAACTAGCATCGAATACATTATGTTTAATTAGGGTGGTTCATTTATTCGGCATAGGGTGGTTCATAATATTGTGAAAAATAAGTATAAAATCAAAAAAGCACTTCGGTTCGTTTGATTGGTGTGACGTCTTCGACAAAGTTGTAGATAATAATTCTGTCTTTCCAAAAAATTACTTTCAAAAAATTATTTGATTATTTAATTTAAGAAAAATTAAAAATTAACTATTCAAAAGGGCTTATTTTTTTAAAAACTTGATTTTTTTAATAAAACCTACAAAAGATTACCAAAACAATGAAACCAGTTCGATTATTCAGAAATCAAGAAAAATACGTTATCATTATTTGAAAATATAATATTTTTTGAAAAAAAGATATATATTTTCTATTATTTAAAGGCTTTTTTTTGGAAGGACAAAATATTATTTACAACTTTGCCGAAGACACTATGCCGTTTCGACTGTAGACATATTTTTAATTTCCATTATAATTCGGTCTGTGTGTCTTAGGAGGCCAGACAAAATGGTCATCTTGAATTTCAAAAAAAAAAAAACTAAATTAATCCACCTAGCGGTCAGACCCAGCCTTTCTCATTCAAATTTTTATTTGTAAAAATAGATTTACATAAACGCTTCAATCCAATAAATGTATATTCACTCTTATGGGTTCTAAAATATTGATATTGTAATTGAAGTATAAAATATGAAATTTGACGTAATGTTAGTGCTTAAGAAAGAGCAAAATAAAAGAAATGACTCTTAATTTCGAACAATTTAATCACGAGCGATACCGGGAACGTTCAAATAGTACGATACCATATTTAAATTAGTTGAGGCCACATATATCGATCAAAGCATGTATAGCTTCAAATAGTCTTTGAATTTCTTTTCTTTCCATAACTTTTGAGCCACATCTAGAGAAACATTTCAAAAGGTCCTATCTGCTTCGATCGATTTTTCGATTGATCACTTTAATTCAATCACCAAAACTACAGACATATTTTTAATTTCCAATAGAGCACTCTATGAGGAATTAAGAATATTTCTACAGTCAAAACGGTTTATTTGATTGGCATAGTGTATCTGGCAAAGTTGTAAATAATAACTTTGTTCTTCCAAAAAAAATGTACCCTGTGAAAAAATTAAAAAAAAGTTATACCTTTTTCCTCTGATTTTTCTCATGGCCGGTTTCGTTGTTCAGGTAAACTTTCGTAGTTTTTATACAAAAATCAGTTTTTTTTAAATGGGCTGTTTTGGATAATTATTTTATAACTTTCTTTTATTTATTTTTTTCGAAAAATTAATTATTTGTTTTTAGAGTATTTTTTTTTTTTGAAAAACAAAACTATTATCTACAACTTTGCCGAATACGTCACACCGCGCAAACGAACCGTGTTGGCTCTAAAATATTTGTAATCATCAATACCTATTCGAAATAGCATTTTCAATAGCTTTTCAAAAGTGAGTTGTGTTTCAAATATTAAACCAATAGCACAACATGGCATCTTTTGCCTATAAAAACGTTTATGCAAAGTTTCAGCCAATGGGCACGTTCACGTTCTGATGATGTAAACTAGACAGAAAATATACGGTCGAATTGTGAAACCTATTCCAAGAAAGACATTGACATAAGACAGGCTGTCGTATTCTACGTTACCTCTGCGATCGTGTCTTATATACAACCTCTTCAACTTTTCTTTGGTGCGAAAGAAATGCAAAAGAGTGAATGGTGAGTAGAACACACAAGAAATAACGGGAGTGGCACACACGGTTTGATGGCAAATGAGTTGTGTACAAATTTGTGTGGCTCTGTCTGCACTGAGGTGAATTCCAGTCCTGCCTGCTTTGATCAATATATGTGGTCTCAACATAATTTAAACATGGTAACGATCCTAAACATACAGTATTGAAAACACGAAGATGATTTTTAAACGAAAAAATTAAATTATTAGTTCGACCAGCGCAGACTCCTAATTTAAATCCTTTAGAAATTCTATGGAAGATTGGGAATATCTAGGTTTCAAAGCATCATCCAAAGAATAAAACAGACTTATGGAATGTCGTACAGGCAGCGTGAAATGCCAGTCCAGCTTCTACTCGTGAAAACCGGGTGGTAAACATACCACTTTGAATATGATTTTACAAAACACAGGTCAAACCACAAAATATTGAAAGTGGGTTTTGTAACGTAAAAGGTCACTTTGCTAACGATATGTAGAGAAATAAAGCTAATTTGAATTGTTTTGTACATATATTTCAATAGTGTATTTATTTTTTTCGCCACTCTAAAAACACTAACTCACGCAAAAAATTTTTGGAATCAGCGACAAAGAAATTTCTCCAGTTATTTCTCCGTTTCTCTTTAAAAAAGAGCGTCTGCAGATCGTAAAGACGCAACATAACATCGTACAACAATTAAAATCAGTGCGCAAATACGAAAATTATCCAACACTGCAAGTGTATTTATTTTTTTCTCCATGACTATATATATATATATATATATATATATATATATATATATATATATATATATATATATATATATATATATATATATATATATATATATATATATATATATATATATATATATATATATATATATATATATATATATATATATATATATATATATATATATATATATATATATATATATATATATATATATATATATATATATATATATAGTTTTAATATAATAATAATAATAATTTTTTTTAGTTTAATCCTTATCTTTATATATATACATATATATATATATATATATATATATATATATATATATATATATATATATATATATATATATATATATATATATATATATATATATATATATATATATATATATATATATATATATATATATATATATATATATATATATATATATATATATATATATATATACTATATATATATATATATATATATATATATATATATATATATATATATATATATATATATATATATATTATATATATATATATATATATATATATATATATATATATATATATATATATATATATATATATATATATATATATATATATATATATATATATATATATATATATATATATATATATATATATATATATATATATATATATATATATATATATATATATATATATATATATATATATATATTTATATATGCCGTGGGCTTGCATTTTCACGTAAGCGCCAAATTTTCAAATTTCATTTTTTTACATATTACTATAATATAGAAAATCACCTTCAAGATTCTTGTTGCCGTTTCCAAAAATTTTGATAAATAACTGAGAAATATCAAAAATAAGAAGTGACGTTAGCGCCACTTTACATAGAAGTGACGTTGAGGTACGAATACGATAGTGTATCATGCTTGTGGAGTGCATAATTTTATTTATATCCTTGCCGCTGGCTACCGACCAGTACGCATGGCAAACTAGACTATTCAGGCGTACCAACGTCACTTTCAGTGCAAAACTTTGAAATGGTTTTGCTGCTTTGCAAGAGAAGTGACGTTGGCATTAAAACTCAATGCGTTTACATAAATAAACGTGTTAAAGAAATGGGGTATGTTTTTTATCATATTTACTCAGATTCTATCAGATTAGTTTGCGTAATAAAGCGCTTCTGTTAATTTGCAAACGATTTAGATCTGTAGCGATTTTGTGCTTTTGGCGCTTACGTCAAAATCCTAGCCCACGGTAGTATAAGCTTCTTCCTCGGCAATTTTCATTTTTCGTTTGGATTCGCCCCGAAGCATCATTGCGATTGGTAATACCATTCACCGTGAATATTCATCGGCATTGATCTGAGTCACAAAGGCTTCTGAAACGATGTATTCCCATCCGATCGCTCAATATCGCTTCGGATGACTTGAGTAAATCGTAGCCAATACGAATCAAACACGAAGGTAATCATATAACGTTTTAATTACTATACATCGCCCACAAGCCACTCATAACAGTTCAGTTCACTATAGGCGTTGTTTCCATTGCTGAGTGAATACACTGTTGCCACGTGTTGTTGTGCTTCGGCAATAATGAATGAATACGAATGCAACGAAGTGATATTCAGCAGCCCTGGTTGAAAGCAAAATAATTTTTGGTTTGTTTCAAAGGGGCCGTTCCCAAACCACGTAGTCATATATAGGGAGACGGGGGGGAAGGGGGGGGGTTATCAAAAGACCACGAAAAATCACGCGGGGGGTGTGGGGGTTAACGAATAGACCACGTAGTCTTTTTCCTGACTTATAATTTATTATTTCCACTAAGTCAAGACGAAGCTTTCGCAATTTTTTAATTGAATTTATTTGACACGACTTGATAATTAATAAGTGTCACGGAAAGTTTGAGAGTTGTCAGCAATTAACTGTAATCAAATTTTTGAAACATATTTCAAATTTATCCGAACGAAGAATTTTTTTTTTGTTTTAAACAGGCTTTGCCTTATATGGCATTTACTTCTTTACAATAATAGTTCTATTCTGCAATGCGTCGGGATTTATGACATTTTTCCTGGAAGTATATTTCAATACTCAACGACCGGTAAAAAAAAATCTACGTTTTGGTCTTAAAAACAATATATAAGACCTGGATTTTCGTGAACTGAAGGAAGAAAGAAAGATGTTTATATTTTGTTCGACATTCAAAAGCTTGGTAATTTATTAAAAAAAACTAAGTTACAAATCCGATACCTGAAAATCACTAAAAGTAAGGTTTCACTTATTATCAACGAAATATTTTTCTAGATGATTTCTGGATGAGTATACAATATACCATAACTATAAGCGAAAAATTTATCGTAGATGATCAAATTGCTTGAACAAATTTTATTTATTTTGATACTCAACAACAAATTAAAAATCATTTCGAATATACTCAACAGAATAGCGTATTTTAAATTACTTTCAGGTAAGGAAATCATTATATTTGTTAAGGACAATGAAATATTATTAAAAATCAAACAACCATTATCTATTTGTTATTTTGGTTTTGAGAAAATGATATTACTGAAAATTCTATTTACAATTTGCGCAATAACTAATAATCAGTTTTCTTAAACCTTCGTTTTTTTTATAAATTTTTCATACTTTATTGTACATATATTTGCAGAATAAGATCACAAAACAAGACCACGAAAGACCACGGGGGAGTACGAGGGTATAAAAGGGATCAAAATATGACCACGTAGTTTAGGAATGGTCCCAAATGCATTTTATTATTTTTGGTGTCGCAGAAACTCACAGGGCATATTTTTTTAGGACAAAATTATTTTCTACAACCTTACCAGAGACACTAGTTATGCCAGTCAAACAAACCGATTTAGCTGAAAAAATAATTTAATCTCCAATTGGGCACTCTGTGGGTAATTAAAATATTTTTATAATCGAAACAGTTGGTTTGATTGGCATAGTGCCTTTAGCAAAGTTGTAGATAAAAATAAAGCTGTTGTAATTTTTTTTTTGAAAAAATTTAATTTTTTTTTGATTTCTTCATCGCTTCGGTAATTTTTTTGTAATTTTTATACAAAAAGAAAGATTTTTGAAAATTATCTTTTTTATATTAATTTAATGTCTCTTTTACATTAAAAAATTAATTTTTTGAGTTTTTTTTTATCGGAAAGATAAAATTACTATCTAAAACTTCTCCAGAGACGTCACACTGATCAAAAAACTTTTGGCTCTGAAAATATTTATAATCACAATAATCCTCCCAAAATAGCATTTTAAATAGCTCCTCAGCCTATGAACATTTATGCAAAGTTTAAGCCAAATCTAAAATTACAAAAAATATTGAAACTGGGACATTTTTTGTGGAACTACTCAATTAATAAGTAATTTTAAGTTATATTAAAAAATGTGCAAACATATTGAAAACTTCAAAGTTTACAGAATAGTTAACTTAAATTTTGTTTTCCTCGAATTGGTAAAGATGTCACTTAGTCTAGTCTGACTAAACTGTGTTTAAAAAAAATCAATAACACTGGTCGACAAAAGCGAAAAACAAGTTGCCCTAAAGCTCAAAATGGTTGCCCTCCTAAGGTTTTACAGTTTTTTAACCATTCCTGTGAATTTTGCTGCTTTTAGAGAATGCAGAAATGCATCAGAAGGCCGCCGAGAAATTGCTTATCGGATTCGTCGCTTTTACGTTTGCATAGGGTAAAACTCTTTGGAAAAGTTATCTTTGCTAGGGACACCAAAACTCACAGGAATGGTTGAAAACCTACCTACCATCTCTCATGTTTTCCAGCTCGAGCTCTAGGACAAAACTTGGATTTTGAATGATGAAAGTGCTATGAAAGAAGGATTACTATTTTAAACATAGTTGCATTCAAACCAAAAGAATCAGTTCAGAAGATTATTAAATTATTATTTACAAAGACATTTCGAGTTTGACCTTTATATCATTTGTATCTATCGCGCTACTATTACCTGCAATATAATCTGTATAAATGAATGCATCAAGATTTTAGTTTTTAACATTTTTGATTTTCTCGTCATTGTCGGTTTATCGATATCTGAATACCTACGTTACTCTTCGTCGACCAGGTAAGCACCTTGCGATCAGCTGCTGAAGGGTACTTCGTTAGCGTACGCTCCAACGTTTCAAATCGTTGTAATGCTATGTTTCAGAAACATTTATTTTATTTTTCGAAATTTCGTGAAATTTCGCGAAATTTAGAGACCAATTTCGTTTCGTCTCGAGAACTCGAAATCCACCTTGATTTCGTTTCGACTAATTTGGCGAAACCGAAATTAAGGGTTAATTTCGTTTCGTTTCGTTTCGACACCAGAAAAGCCAGTTTCGCATACCCCTACTCAATAGGGTGTCATGAGGCAGCTAGACCTTTCATTTCACACAAATTTTGTGGAAATCGGTTCAACCACCTCTGAGAAAAGCGAGTGAGTTTATGTAACCTTTGGAAAAGAAACATTCATAGCTGGATTTCACATTTTCAAACATAACAGGCAAAGTAATAATCCGTTTGCAAAAAAAAATCAATAGGGTCTTATGGGGCAACAAGACCTTCCATATAACACTGATTTTATGAAAATCGGTCCAGCAATCTCTGAGAAACATGAGTGAGATTAAATAGTCTCCAGAACACGTTTCTTTCCATAACTTCTGAACCACAAGTTCAATCTACATAAAGTTCAGAAGTTAAGGGTTTTTTAGGTAGCCTGTTTATTTGAAATTAGTTTTGTTTAAATCGGTTGTGTAGTTTCTGAGATATTAATGTTTCGTATTTTTAACTTATTGATACATAACCTCTAAACTAGAAATCCGATTACAATAAAATTCAATAGGGTCTTATGAGACAACTAGACCTTTCATTTGCAATTAATTTCATTGAAATCGGCTCAGCCATCTCTGAGAAAATCGAGTGAGATTGGGAGAGCGTTACACACACACACACATAAACACACACATACAGAAAATGCTCAGCTCGTCGAACTAAGTCGATTGATATACGAGATTCGACCCTTTGGAGTACTTTTATTCCTTTGTTTTTTTCAGTGATTGCTATACCTTTCTAGGAGAAAGGCAAAACCCCATACAAAATGATCACCTGCTCGAAAAAACACCCTGTGCAAAATTTCAGCTCAATCAGACTTAAAATGGGGTGGCGCAAAGCGATTGAAGTTTGCCTTTTTTGAAAACCGGAAAATCACCCAAGGGGGAGGTACGTGAAATTTCGGTTTTCGAAATTTTATTTTTTTGATGCCAAATGATTTTTCTGAAAAATTTTTTTTTGCAAAAATCTACTCTCTGGGACTTAGTCGTTTTTTCAATTGTGGAAGGCGGAGTTCAAAAAAAATTGATCACTAGTCTCTCGAAATAGCTTGTATAATAATATACACTATAACTAGCATCGAATACATTATGTTTAATTAGGGTGGTTCATTTATTCGGCATAGGGTGGTTCATAATATTGTGAAAAATAAGTATAAAATCAAAAAAGCACTTCGGTTCGTTTGATTGGTGTGACGTCTTCGACAAAGTTGTAGATTATAATTCTGTCTTTCCAAAAAATTACTTTCAAAAAATTATTTGATTATTTAATTTAAGAAAAATTAAAAATTAACTATTCAAAAGGGGTTTATTTTTTTAAAAACTTGATTTTTTTTAATAAAACCTACAAAAGATTACCAAAACAATGAAACCAGTTCGATTATTTAGAAATCAAGAAAAATACGTTATCATTATTTGAAAAAATAATATTTTTTGAAAAGAGATATATATTTTCTATTATTTAAAGGTTTTTTTTGGAAGGACAAAATATTATTTACAACTTTGCCGAAGACACTATGCCGTTTCGACTGTAGACATATTTTTAATTTCCATTATAATTCGGTCTGTGTGTCTTAGGAGGCCAGACAAAATGGTCATCTTGAATTTCAAAAAAAAAAAACTAAATTAATCCACCTAGCGGTCAGATCCAGCCTTTCACATTCAAATTTTTATTTGTAAAAATAGATTTACATAAACGCTTCAATCCAATAAATGTATATTCACTCTTATGGGTTCTAAAATATTGATATTGTAATTGAAGTATAAAATATGAAATTTGACGTAATGTTAGTGCTTAAGAAAGAGCAAAATAAAAGAAATGACTCTTAATTTCGAACAATTTAATCACGAGCGATACCGGGAACGTTCAAATAGTACGATACCATATTTAAATTATGTTGAGGCCACATATATCGATCAAAGCATGTATAGCTTCAAATAGTCTTTGAATTTCTTTTCTTTCCATAACTTTTGAGCCACATCTAGAGAAACATTTCAAAAGGTCCTATCTGCTTCGATCGATTTTTCGATTGATCACTTTAATTCAATCACCAAAACTACAGACATATTTTTAATTTCCAATAGAGCACTCTATGAGGAATTAAGAATATTTCTACAGTCAAAACGGTTTATTTGATTGGCATAGTGTATCTGGCAAAGTTGTAAATAATAACTTTGTTCTTCCTGATTTTTCTCATGGCCGGTTTCGTTGTTCAGGTAAACTTTCGTAGTTTTTATACAAAAATCAGTTTTTTTTAAATGGGCTGTTTTGGATAATTATTTTATAACTTTCTTTTATTTATTTTTTTCGAAAATTTAATTATTTGTTTTTAGAGTATTTTTTTTTTTTTGAAAAACAAAACTATTATCTACAACTTTGCCGAATACGTCACACCGCGCAAACGAACCGTGTTGGCTCTAAAATATTTGTAATCATCAATACCTATTCGAAATAGCATTTTCAACAGCTTTTCAAAAGTGAGTTGTGTTTCAAAATATTAAACCAATAGCACAACATGGCATCTTTTGCCTATAAAAACGTTTATGCAAAGTTTCAGCCAATGGGCACGTTCACGTTCTGATGATGTAAACTAGACAGAAAATATACGGTCGAATTGTGAAACCTATTCCAAGAAAGACATTGACATAAGACAGGCTGTCGTATTCTACGTTACCTCTGCGATCGTGTCTTATATACAACCTCTTCAACTTTTCTTTGGTGCGAAAGAAATGCAAAAGAGTGAATGGTGAGTAGAACACACAAGAAATAACGGGAGTGGCACACACGGTTTGATGGCAAATGTGTTGTGTACAAATTTGTGTGGCTCTGTCTGCACTGAGGTGAATTCCAGTCCTGCCTGCTTTGATCAATATATGTGGTCTCAACATAATTTAAACATGGTATCGTACTATTCGAAAGTTCCTGGTATTGTTCGTGATTAAATTGTTCGAAATTAAGTCATTTCTCTTATTTCGCTATTTCTTAAGCACTAACATTACGTCAAATTTTATATTTTATGCTTCAATTACAACATCAATATTTTAGAACACATAGAGTGAATATTTCTTTATTGGATTGAAGTGTTCATGTGAATAGATTTACAAATCATTTGTTTGAATGAGAAAGGCTGGGTCTGACCGCTAGGTGGATTAATTTGGGTTTTGTAATGTTAGGTTTATTTTATACACTTAGTCTAACTCTCCCAGTACCCTCTGGTGTTCTCTTTTCGAGGGACCCTTATTTATTCTGACTTCTGTAACTATTCTATCCTGACTCTTCGAGCTGGTCTGCACAACTTTTCGGGTCGCCCCTAGCGTATTATTTCCATATAAACGGAATGGACTTTTCACCGGCGTTGTATTCCCTTTATCACGAGGTGATGCTGTTAACGAAATTCGCGGTACCGTTACTCCTACTGCGCCTATCTCTTCAGACGACTCACGGCTTTCTGTCTGTTCTGTCCGTGTCACCGCGTCTTTTAACATGCATGCGTGTTTAACATGCCAACTATTTCATTTATCATTTGAAACATACTCTTGGTTTTCTTACACATCCCGCTTTAACAGTCTCCTCAGTAATCTCCGTTTTGTATCTAAGTCATTCCCCACTTCTTTGTCAAGATGGGTCACCTAAGTCATATTTTCAATATCTCGTAACTGAAGATAGTTTCGGTCTACAATAACTAAAATGACAAAAATCAAATGTTGGTTCGCTTTTATAGAATTTTTAGAAAAGGTTGTTTTTTTTTGCCCTGTAAAATAGGCAGGGCAAGCAAAATGGGTTTGAGCAAATTTTAGTAAGGTGAGGTATTTTAGTAAGGTAAGATGGGTCACCCTCTCAAACAGCACAAAATTATGATAAAATCTCAATGAACTTTTTACGGATAGCAAGAAAAATGCCTTCTTTTCATAGATAACGAAAATGTGGGGTCATCTCATCCATGTTATACCGTCGAAAGGGTTAAACTTTCCTCGACGATTACTTTCAGTATCATTTTGGAGAACTTCTCTACTGTCGGCTTATTGAAACAATGAAAGTTTTTTCCGTAGTGACAACACCGTTTATGTCGAATCTAGCCTTAAAACTGAAACGTTAACATTGACAAATCAGCTGTCGATGCAAACTATACTGCCTCGTCTTTGGTGACCCATGCTGCCATAACAACAATACCGCACGCTTAGCCTTGAGGCTAAAATCGGTCTCGATCAACTAGATTAGTTGAGAGAACTCGTTATCAATATTGTTTTTGGGCACATTTTGCATGTGTAGAACGATACACCGTGACCCAGTTCTGAGTCGAGAAAATTCGAAAAGATCCTCGACTCCATTGGGAATCGATCCCGATATCACAACCGTGTGGGAGAGCTAGCCGACCGACATCGCTAACCACAGAGCCACGGGGACCACGAAAAAACGATCCATGCTGCCCCAATCATTAATTTAGTTCACGATCGTGATGTTCATGATTATTTTACATATATTTATGCTAAAAAGCCTATTATTTAGTACATTATGAGCAAAACTGCTGTTGCAATAAAGGTTTACTTCAAATTATATAGCGTACGATGAGAGAACACGTTTTTTCAAAACTGTGAATCGCGTAAGAAACTTAGCGAAAACATATTTTATTTATTAAAAACAAGCAATATGCAAATATGAACTATGAACACGTGATACATAGTCGAAAATACGTTAGGGGCCATCCACATACCACGTGGACAGTTTTTTAACGATTTTTTTAATTCTACTTTTCACCGAAAACTGTCGATTATCCAACAAATAAAAAATCAAACGGTCATTCCGCGTCGAAGATTCGACAGAAACGGACGTGCAAAGTGGTCGTTTCATTCTAAACCGGTCCGTGTGTACGAATAGCCAAACAAAAGAGAAGATAATCCGTGTTCAAGGCCAACTAGCTTGTGATCTGTGTCGCTACGTTGAAGTGATTCCGTACCCGGCTCACTGCAGTGGCTGTATTGTTGTGAACCTACCGGCTGCAGCTTTGATTTCAAAAAGATAATCCGCGTTCAAGGCCATCTGACAGTGAATTGTGTCGCTGCGTTGAAGTGATTCCGCACCCGGCTTGCTGTGTGGCTGTATTGTTCTGCAGCTAACGGCTGCAGCTTCGAACAATCGGACAACCAACCCCGTTGGAAGGAGAAGGTAAGGAGGTACGTGTTCTTGTCGGCGCTAGTGCGCTAGATTTAGCGCGATGGATGTATATTTCTTGCCTCCCGCTTCATCATCACCGAACCCCTCCGACCCTGTCCCTTCTGCCAACCCTTCCTCTGTTAATTCTTCAGTCTCCCCTCGCCCCAGGCTTTGCTCGGACGGATCTCAGGGCAGCTTTACTGTTATCTTTCGGCCAAAGGCAGGACCGAAATCAAACCCGTAAACATCCTGCAGATTTCGAAAGACCTGACGAAAGGGCACAAGGCCGTGACCGAAATCTCCAAGGTCAGACCCAACAAGCTCCGTGTCGTGGTCAGCGACCTGGAACAGACCAACGCTATTGCTCGCTCCGAGCTTTTCACACGCAAGTATCGCGTTTATATACCCGCACGAGACGTGGAGATCGACGGTGTCATAACCGATTCGAATCTGTCGGTCGAGTGTATTTTGGAAAGCGGCTTTGGCTGCTTCAAAAATTCTTTGTGTCACGACGTAAAAGTAAAGATCTTAGATTGCAAACAATTGCGATCTGTGTCGCTTGTCGACGGCACAAAAGTGTACACTCCGTCAGACTCGTTTCGTGTTACGTTTCGCGGATCTGCTCTCCCTAGTCTCGATCGATCGGGTTCGTCTGCCTGTGCGATTTTATGTACCCCGTGTTATGAACTTCACCAATTGCAAGCAGTTAGGCCACACAGCCACCTACTGCTGCAATAAGGCACGATGTAGCAAGTGTGGAGAAACTCATGCGGACGATTCTTGCAGTGTAAATGCTGAAAAATGTATTCACTGCGGGGAAAATCAGCATGAGCTCTCCACATGCCCGGTGTACATGCAGCGCAGAGATAAAATCAAGCGGTCATTTAGGGAGCGTTCAAAGCGATCTTACGCTGAGATGTTGAAGAAGACCGTGACCACTTCTACCATAACATCGAACCCCTTTGATCTGTTGTCCTCTGATGAAACCGATTCTGACGATTCAGCAGCGGGAACATCTTGTGCCAATCCTAGGGAGTCCAGGAAGAGTAAAAATCTTTCTTCTCCTAAACTTCCCCGAAAAGGTCCTAAGATTTCTCAAAGTAGAATGAAAGTTACAAAGAAACCAAACAGTGCTGCGGAAGAACCGAAGCAAACTCCTCCTGGGCTTGCAAATTTAAAGTCCTAGAAGGAATTCCCAGCACTGCCAGGAACATCTAAAACCCCAGTTGTTCCTTTTGCACATCCAGTTGATGAAACAAACTCTGGATTTGTGAATTTCTCTGACATTGTGGACTGGATTTTTAAAACTTTCAATGCACCCGATCCAATTAAAGTTTTTCTTAAAGCATTCCTCCCAACAGTTAAATCATTTTTGAAGCAGTTGACTGCCCAATGGCCAATGGGCTTATAGGCCAATTGCAATGCTGTCCTGTATCCGGAAATTGATGAAAAAAATGATACTCCGTCGTTTAAACTATGGGTCGAATCAAATGGTCTACTATCAGATACTCAATTTGGCTTCCGCCGTGCCAAAGGGACGAATGATTGTCTTGCGTTGCTTTCAACAGATATTCAGCTGGCGTATGCTATGGCGTATGTATTGGACATTAAGGGGGCTTCTGATTCCGTTTCTATTGACATTCTCTCGGGTAAACTTCACCGACAAGGATTTATTCCAATTTTTCACACAATTTGTTGTCCGAAAAAGACCTGCATTTTACGCATGGCGATTTGGCAACTTTTCGCATTAGCTACATGGGTCTTCCCCAGGGCTCATGTTTCTTTACAACTTTTATGTAAATGACATCGACGAATGTCTGGCTAATTCATGCACGATAGGACAACTTGCAGACGACAGCGTGGTCTCTGTTACAGGAGCCAAAGCTGCCGATTTGCAAGGACCATTGCAAGATACCTTGGACAATTTGTCTGTCTTGGCTTTACAGCAAGGTATCTAATTCTCTCCGGAGAAGACTGAGATAGTAGTTTTTTCTAGGAAGCATGAAAGTGCTCAGCTCCAACCACAATTAATGGGTAAAACGATTTCTCATTTTTTGGTACACAAATATTTTGGTGTCTGGTTCGACTCTAAAGGCACCTGGGGTCGTCACGGTAGGTATCTGATGAAAAAATGCCAACAAACAAAAAACAATATCGCACGCTTAGCCTTGGGGCTAATAGCGGTCTCGATCAACTAGATTAGTTGAGAGAATTCGTTATCGATATTGTTTTTGGCACATTTTGTATGTGTAGGATAAGTACAACGATACACCGTGCCCCAGTGCTTAGTCGAGAAAATTTCCAGCTCGAAAAGATCCTCGACTCGATCGGGAATCGAACCCGATATCACAACCGTGTGGAAGAGCTAGCCGACCGAAATCGCTAACCACAGAGCCACGGGGACCACTAAAAAAATGCCAACAAAGAGTGAATTTTCTTCGTACAATAACCGGACAATGGTGAGAAGCCCATCCAGGAGACCTTAAAAGGCTTTACTAAACAACGATATTGTCTGTTATTGAGTACGGGTGTTTCTGCTCCCGCTCCGCAGCAAACACACATTTGATCAAACTGGAGTGAATACAATATCGTTGTTTGCGTATCGCCTTGGGTTGCATGCAGTCGACCCATACGATGAGTTTGGCGGTCTTAGCTGGAGTACTACCATTGAAAAACCGTCTTCTCGTATTCTTATCAAATGTGAAGTCTTGAACCGTCCTGTGATTGAAAATTTTGAAAGGTTAATCGAACTTAATTCTTAAACCCGTTTAATGACATTGTATTTCAATCACATGTCCCAAAATATCAACCCTTCTTCGAATATTCCAAATCGTGTCGACTTATCAAATACTTCTGATTCTACTGTGTTTTTCGATACATCCATGATAGAAGAAACTCGTGGAATCCCGGATCATTTACGCGTGCAGCAGATCCCTAAAAATTTTTCCAATAAATATCGAAACATCAACTGCGACAATATGTACTACACTGACGGATCACTTCTCGAGGGGTCCACTGGCTTCGGTATCTTCAATAACAATTTAACCATCTCCCATAAGCTCGATAAACCTGCTTCTGTTTACGTCGCAGAATAAGCGGCAATTCAGTACACCTTAGGGATTATCGAAAAAATGCCCACGGACCATTATTTCATCCCAAATCCATTGAGGCTCTCCGATCGATGAAAGATGTTCCTGGTGAAAATACGGGAACATTTGAGTGCTTTATCCGAAAAATCGTTTCAGATTACCTTAGCGTGGGTCCCTTCTCACTGCTCGACACCGGACATGGAGAAAGCGTACTCTTTGGCTAAGATGGGCGCCACAAACGGTGGAGTTTATGAAAGACCAATTGCCTTTAATGAATTTTTCGCACTTGTACGTCAGAATACGATCATCAGTTGGCAAAATTCATGGACTATAGTGGAACTGGGAAGGTGGTTACATTCCATAATCCCCAAGGTATCGACGAACCCGTGGTTCAAGGGGTTGGATGCAGGTCGGGATTTCATTTGCGTGATGTTCCGGCTTATGTCCAATCACTATAGATTTGATGCACATCTCCGGCGTGTTCGGGGAAAGTGGTATCTGTGCCTGTGGTGAAGGTTATCACGACATAGAGCACGTTGTTTGGTCATGCCCTGTACATCGTGACGCCAGGTCTAAATTAATAGCTTCCCTTCAGACGGAAGGTAGGCAGACGGCTGTTCCTGTTCGTGATGTCTTGGCGAGTCGTGACCTACCCTACATGCCCCTTATATACGTTTTCCTGAAACCCATCCATGCCCAGTCTAGTCCCATTCTCTTCCGCCTACATCCAACCAAACGACAAGAGCACGTTAAGACCCCGGATTCGGAACCAACAACCAGACCCGCACGATACTCTCAGGGCCCAAGGGAGACAACTCTATATGCCAGTCGGTAATATCTCGGCCCAGCAGCGGAACATATTGCATATGCTTCTACCTACGGCAATGGAAAACCATCAAATAACAAACCATTCTAGCTTAAGTTAGATTTAATTTTAGCTCGTAATCGGCAGCAAGGATAAAAAATTTGCTTTAAGTTATTAAGATACTTCAGAGAGTCAGAAATCAGATAAAATTGGCGTCGTTAAACATTAATTTGTATTTGTTCCGTGTCAAATAAATATTAGATGAACAAAAAAAAAATCAAACGGTTATGATCCCAACGAGATTTTTTGCAAAAAGCTCATTTTATCAAATTCTTTCAGTTTCCTTAGTTCAACCGATATTTCATCTCCGATAACAATATTATCGATGGATAGTAAATTCTCAACATTATCAAAAATGTCCTGTGGTAGTATTTTTTTTTTTTTATCAAAACGTATATTTGACACGGCACTATACATATAATGTTTAACGGAGCCAACTGGGTCTTATTTCTAGTTTCTTTTATAAACTAAGGCAAATTTTTTACCCTCGCTGCCGACTACGAGCTCAAACTAAGTCTACAACTGAAACTAGCATGGTTTTATTTTTCGACAGTTCTGTTTGTTGGAATTGTTAAATGGGTACCCTTATGCTTTTCAAATAGCCGTAGATCAGCATCTGTGGTAGTATTGCATAAATAGACCACACAACCTCTTTGCATACCCTGGTTACTATAGTACTCATTAACCTTTCGAGCTTAAAATACATCAAGTGAACAAGTGGTTCTTCTTTCTGGAAGAAATCTACATAAAAACATTTCGATATTAAAACAATCCGATATCCGATATTATTATTATTGTAATTCATTCAAAAAAGCAAAGAAAACATTTTTCCGCGCACTCATCCTAAAAATGTATTTTTCAACAGTAAATTTCACTAAAACACTGCTAACTTGTGTACTATAGTATGTGCATATATGGCCTACTATGATAGTACAGAAATCAGGTATGTTTCAACATAGACTAAAGAAACATAGATATCCAAGTTGGAATTCGCTGCATATAATCTCAAGCCAACACTATGAACTTGCCATCTGTAGGCCGTTAGGTGAACTAAAGCATATCCACACGGAAAAATATCATGGTACTTCTTATCATGTCAGTGGTGAGCTTGACCAGATTCGCACACCCAGTAAAATATCATGTTACTTTCAATCGAATTTGTACGGTGGTTTTCAGTCGACTATCTTATATGGTCTAGATCATTGGTTCCCAACCGGGAGTCCGCGGCCGGCAAGCTGGCCGCGAGGCTCGCCCAGGGGGCCGCGAAGCTCTTGGCAAATATGACAAGTAGAAGAAATTTTTTTCAGATACCTCTGTGAAAGCGGATTTTCAGCTTTTCTGCGTATTTGGACCAAAACATGAAACAAATTATACTTGCAGAAAGATTTGAGACCTAAAAACGAAGCCTGGTATTGAAAAACTAGTATCAGGTATTATTTTAGGGGGTCGCGAAGCTTATTGTGCTTCGCAAAGGGGGCCGCGGAGCTCTTTGTGTTCAGCAAAAGGGACCGCGGAGTCAAAAAAGTTGGGAACCACTGGTCTAGATGATATGGTCAAGATGATTTGCAATTTCAATTTACTATAATAATACTAAAAAAATAATAGTTGGCTCCGTAAATCATTAATTTGTATTGTGCCGTGTCAAATAAATGTTGTGTGAACAAAAAAAAAAAAAAAAAAAAAAAAACAATACTAAATAGCAAATCTCGCGTAATTTTTCAAATTAGCGTGAGTTACAAAATGTAAACATCCCATAGATATTTTTCAAACTAAATTTCTATTTTTAACAACGGCTTTTACCCGTTAACACGCAAGCTCATTAAGCAGACAGTATGTGAAGAAGGGAGAGCGAAAAATAAGCGGACTGGAAATATGATACAGATTTGGAAAAATATACCGCATATCGACGGGACTTGAACCTGCAATCTCCCTGTCTCCGGCATGGTGTTTTGACCAATTAAACTACAGGGGACGGTGGTACTGTTCCACAATCTGTATCGTATCACTTATTCTATTGCTCATCCCTAACTACACACACTGCTGTGCAAGCGTTATTTATAGACTGTGTACGCTTGGAGTAAGCGTTGTCCGTGTCCCATGCAGGGTCCCAAATGGCACGTATTCCAATTTCCAAGGCGAAAACAGCTCAACTGGCGCCAGTAGATCAGCAGCACATCCAACAAAGGCTGAGCAAATTGTCTCAACCGTATGAAACCGTAAAGAACAACCGTATGCTTCGAAAGTCGAACTATATTTGATATTTCTATGACAGGAAAAACCAGCGGAAGGCCAGTAAAAAAACCTGCATCTTTTTAGTACTCGTTGTGTTGTGTTAAGTGAAACGAATGTAACGTGTACAGTGCTTGCAGATTAATTGGGTGATTAATCAGTGTTATGTAAAGTGTGTGCGATATTTATAATACATTAAACGATATTTTATTTACTAAAACTAAGTTAGCTCCTTGTATCAGATTTTAGAACTTCTTCGATGATAGTTAAAAGGTGATGTTGCAGACAGAACAGACTGAAAGGAATGTCTCAGCACACACAGAAGAGTCAGTTGATGCTGATAACTCTTATAGACCTGTGTGATCGAGACCAAAGTCAGTCTGCTTCGTTCTTGCAACTGCGACACAACAACGGAAGGTGCTCCGTACGGCTAAACGGCTCTTACCGCTTTTTTTTTCATTATTAAACTTGCGCTATTCTGGATTTGAGGCTTTGGTTACAAGTTCGAACACACTTCATCACGGTCGAATGTTAATTCTCGTTTCAGAAAATAGTGAGATGTAGGATTGTAAAATTTTTGCAGCTGCATGAAACCCCGAAAAATCTGCCTCACAGGCTACGCTCTCGTACACATTTTCAGAAAGTCTGCGCAAATATATATAAACTCAAAACTCTGGAGAAACTTTTATTTCGAATTGAAAAAAAACACAGACTCGATTTTTTTTTGTTTTACAGACAAATTGGCACATTCAGTATTCCTAATGTTACTAAAACCTTCGTTTGAGTCATGCATGCGTTACAGCAAGAAGATAGTTACACGCTATCAAAAAACGACGCATGAGCGTGTTCTCTGTTTCGAGTGTAGTATTCGTTTCTCCCTCCCAAGTTTGCACGGTGTGTTCCGATGACTGTGGCAGGTACGTGTAATTCAGGCTTGATTTTCCTCTCACGCTTTCGATTCGTGTCACCAATAACACGCTCAATTTGAATCACTGTCTCTGACAAAAATTGTTGAGAAAATAAAGTGTTACACACTATTCAATTTCGCTGAGAGCTGTGAACTGTCCCAACAAACAATTTTGTTGTATAACAACTTAATTAACTGTAGTTCATCTGGAACCTGCCTAGCAGCAGCTGAACAAGCTATAAAAAAACAAAATTGTTCGCTGGGGTGCTCGTCAAATATAATTGAAAAAGTGACTTTAGTGACTGTTTATCAGAAAATAGTGATTTTAGTGACCTTTTGATGAAAAAGGTGACTTTTAAGTGACTGGCCTGAAAATAGTGACCAAGTCACTGAAAAGTAACCCGCTTCAAACCCTACCATTGCACTTCCAATTTGTATGAAGATTTGTATGAAAAAAACCTTGTTTTTTGCATTTTCCATTCTAGAGTCAGATTTCCATCAGAAGTAGTCTCATGTTGAGATCCCACCTACATCTAGAATAACGATTTACATTACATTGAAACAAGAGAGCTCCGCAGCTCCCTATGCGAAGCTCCGCAATGTAGACTAGAGCATTACTGAGCTCTCGATGCACTAATAGAGCATAACTGAGCTTTCTAGAAGGAAAAATGTAGAAAAATAGGTTTTTTCATACAAATTTTAAATGCAATGCGCAAAGCGGAGACGAAACCAATCGACTTCCGGTAGGTTTAGGATTGTTCGGGCCCCTAAATGGAACCAAAAAAATTGGTTCTGAAAAATCGATCTCTTATCCCCACCCTAATATGCAATATGCAGTAAAAGTTATAACTTATTTTTCAACGCTGGTTGGAACCGGAGTTTTAGTACATACCTACTTCGTGTGAACAAAAAAATCGCTTTTTTTTTGGTGGCTTCGATGAGGCGGTTTCTACTATGTCGTGGAGAGAATTTAGTTCCGGTGCGTCGTTGGATTGCTGCTGTCTTGGGAATGGAGGATGGATGGAGAAGGTGAGGTTCCGTAAATGGTGAGCGGCTTATATGTGCCGCTTATATGTTCTATCAGCCCAATTGCTGTGTACGGCAGACATGGCCGAAGACTCGCATTGTAACGTCGAACCGTACAACCCTGCGATTGAGTAAATGAAACGTTGACGTTTTATCTTATATAGATTATAGTAAATATTTAATTTCCGGCATTCTAAGAAAATTATAGCAACAACATTCTTTAAGTGCATTCACGTTCTGAAAGTCGCGCAGAATTGTTATAAAAATTATAACGATAGTATAAAATTTGTATACCCAATAATTAGCTTGGTGAAGGTGTAGTTGAGCCGTAAGTTAGTTAAAATTATAAATTAAATGCAGTTATAAACAATTGATTATATCTAGATCCATTGGACTGCTTCATAATTTGTCTCGCTAGCTGATACTTAACTTAATAATGAAAAATAATTTCAAAACAATTCTCGATTATAGTGGTGGAGAAAATCGCTAAACAGTTTCCCGAAATTACACAAAGGTCAATTGGTTACCGAATTTGTAAGTAAATATTAAGACTTGTAAATTAAAATTTGCTAATTAAGCACATTTAATTAATTATAGCTTAAAGCTACACGCACAAAAAACGGCGTTGCTATTAAGAATCGGTAATAACAGTCTTTAAGAAATTCGCTTTACACTTAACTTTACTATGAGCAAGATTGCCAACGAAAGTGACCCGGCACCGATTGAGGTTAACTGCAAAATTTGCAATGCGCCAGATAACGAGGAGATGGTTGCTTGTGACATATGTAACAATTGGTTCCACTTCAAATGTGTTGGCGTTGATTCAAGCATCGAAGATCACCCGTGGTGCTGCATTAACTGCAACAATAAAAAACTGTCACAAATAAAAAACTGCAACAATAAAAAACTGTGGACAACTCCTCGAGACTATGTTCAGATGTGTCTAAAGTTGACAGTAAGCATAGCATTCGTCGAAGATTGGAACAGGAGATGAAAATCATCAACGAGCAGCAAAAATTGCAAGAACAACAAATACTTCTAGATCGTTAAACAATGCAGAGGAAACTAGAAATCGAAACCCAATTCCGTATGAAACAGCTGGAGATCCAACACCAAGCTCTAGACCAACAGAGGAAGGTGCTACAGCTCAAGCTATCAGCTCAAGCTATCAGCCATGCAAGCGTTGTACAGGTAACGCGGTTCAGACATGGTTGAACAATCTGGAAAATGTTACTCAAGATGCACCGACCCCAGAAACACCACGTTTATTCACAGATTCCATATCGCTAGAGCGAAATAGATCAACTTTAACACCTGGCTTTCACGAAAACAATCACCATACCTCAATCAATCACAAAGTATCGCCATCACCGCCGTTAGAGTTTAATAAAGGTCCCACAAATCGCCAATTAGCTGCGCGTCACGTGATGGGAAAAGACCTACCCACCTTTTCCGGCAATCCAGCAGATTGGCCAATACGGTTTAGTAATTACTAGGGACAGTGGTAAATCGCGATTTCGCGGAAGCCGCGAAATCTAGCTTCGACAGCGAAATTCACAAAAACCCGCGAAATGCCGCGAAAATAATAAAAAACAGCAACATTCTATGACAATAATGAAACATTTCGATTTGCAACCTACGAAATTCATGAAAACCAGCAACAAGGATAAAGCTTAAGATTAATGGGCACCTAGATGGCAATGGAAGGTTGTTTTCTACGCAACCAATAACATGAAACAGTACTACAACCGCTCTCTTTCAACGCGATTTTGTCAATCCTAATTGAATTTTGCGATTGGTGACGTGCATGATAGAATTCCTGAGAGTGCAGGCATAAAATCCAACTTGAGAGATGAATGAGGGAGGCCTAAAAGCCAGCATCTTTTTTAAAATAATCGACAGTGAGATTGGTATTAAAATTTTGGCAAGTATTCGAATCGCGGACGTTTTCCTAAATTTTCCCGGTTGGCAATCAAATATTTATCGATTTCCAGAAACTCGGTAGGTACGGAACGCAGCGTGAGCCAGTAAAACATGAATAATACGTGCCTAGGGACACCACAATATAACAGAAAATAATTTGACACAGCACGTGCTTTTAGTTAGTAATGCAAAGAAATTATGGATTGTGCGGTTAAATTACCGTACATTAAATTAACAGTTAATTTTCAATTGTTTCTTGTTTTTACCAGAGAAAAAATCACTTTATTCAGTATTTTCTGAAGAAAAGGCCGCGAATCTACCGCGAAATTCGAATATTTTCTATTTTGCCACCCGCGAATTCTCAACTTTTTTGCCGCGAATTACCACTGTCTCTAGTAATTACGAACAATCGACAGAAACTTGTGGATTTTCGAATGAAAAAAACTTGATCAGATTGCAAAGAAGTCTCAAAGGTCATGCATTGGACAGTGTTCGTGGAAGACTGCTGCTTCCCGCCAGTGTACCGCATGTCATTTCAATGCTGCGACGTCGATTCGGACGTCCCGATCAGATAATACGAACACTGACTGATAATGTGAGAGAGCTACCACCACTAGCAACAGACAATCTGGAACATTTAATCGAATTCGGAACTGCTGTAGAGAATCTGGTGGAGCACATCAAAGCCGCCCGACAAGAAGCTCATTTATCGAACCCAACTTTATTACAAGAACTTGTCCGTAAGTTACCAACTAGTCTTAAATTACAGTGATCAGCTTATAAGGCCAATTCGGAAGTTGTAACTTTATGTAAATTTGGAGAGTTCATGTCGACGCTGGTCGAAATGGCCTGTGAAGTAATTGATAACACGAACGAACCTTCACATACAGCTTCCAGTCGTAATAAGAAGAATGAATAGTTACGATGATAAAGGGTTCGTGCAAACACACAGACAAGAAGCTGAGACTGTTGATGAAGAGTCTGCGCTAGAAGCCCGACCACCTAAAGTGTGTGTTGTATGTAAAAAGTAGGAGGGTGGTATTCAAGACACGACCGCATGACGTTGACTACCGTATTCTTATATTCCATTGAAGAGGGAATTGCAACGCTTCTTTTACAAAACTTCTGTAACAAAATTTCGAGGCACCAAAAGGTGCCAGTTGCCGATTATATTGTTGTTTTTTGGTTAGTCCGTCCAGAATTCCAGCCATTTAAGTGTTTTGCAGTAGCCACCAGCATAACGGGTGAAACCGGCACGAGATGACCGGTACTATTTTGTCTTTCCTCCTTTCAGCTGCTAACACCTAGCGCTGTCGTGAAATTAACATCAACACAAACATGCATTTTTGCAAGGTTTTTTTCCGCTAGCAGCAGCAATTGTAAAACATAAAATTCAACTAACCGCTTCTATCATAAAACTGCGAGGCACCAAAAGGTGCCAGTTGCCGATTTCTTGTTTACTGGTTTCCGTCCAGAATTCCAGCCATTTTAGTATTTTGCAGTAGCCACCAGCATTACGGGTGAAACCGGCACGAGATGACCGGTACTATTTTGTTTTTCCTCCTTTTAGCTGCTAACACCGAGCGTCCGTATGTATCCGGTACGGTTTAATAATGAAACTGATGGGGTGAAATGTTCGAACGATACGTTTTATACCAAGGCTTCGTCAGATAATTAGAAAGAAGGAGGGGCTACATAGATGATGGAATGGTAGAGACAAATGTTTCTTGAAAGCTTCGCCGGCCGCTGTCGTAATATTAACATCAACACAAACATGCATTTTTGCAAGGTTTTTTCCGCTAGCAGCAGCATTTGGTAAAACAGAAAATTCAATTAGCCGCTTCTGTACCAAAATTTCGAGGTACCAAAAGGTGCCAGTTGCCGATTATAGTTTCCTGGTTAGTCCGTCCAGAACTCCAGCCATTTTAGTATTTTGCAGTGCCATTTATTACTAACAGCCATCAGCATAACGAGTAAAACCGGCACGAGATGACCGGTACTCTTGTCTTTCCTCCTTTCAGCTGCTATCACCTAGCGTCCGCATGTCGCTGGTGCAGTTTTGGAATCAAAATGATGGGGCGCCGGCCGCTGTCGTAAAATTAACACCAACAAAAAGATGCATATTTGCAAGGTTTTCTCCGCTAGCAGCAGCATTTTGTAATAAAACAGAAAATTCAATTAGCCGCTTCTGTAACAAAATTTCGAGGCACCAAAAGGGGCCAGGTGCCGAATATATCCATGTTTTTGGTCAGTCCGTCCAGAATTCTTTCAAGATAGCGTCCGTATGTATCCGGTACGGTTTAGTAGTGAAACTGATGGGGTGAAATGTTCGAACGATACGTTTTATACCAAGGCTTCGTCAGATAATTAGAAAGAAGGCGGGGCTACATAGATGATGGAATGGTAGAGACAAATGTTTTTTGAAAGCTGCGCCGGCCGCTGTCGTAATATTAACACCAACACAAACATGCATTTTTGCAAGGTTTTTTCCGCTAGCAGCAGCATTTGGTAAAACAGAAAATTCAATTAGCCGCTTCTGTACCAAAATTTCGAGGCAACAAAAGGTGCCAGTTGCCGATTATAGTTTCCTGGTTAGTCCGTCCAGAATTCCAGCCATTTAAGTGTTTTGCAGTAGTCATTTACTACTAAAGCCACCAGCATAACGGGTGAAACCGGCACGAGATGACCGGTACTATTTTGTCTTTCCTCCTTTCAGCTGCTAACACCTAGCGCTGTCGTGAAATTAACATCAACATAAACATGCATTTTTGGAAGGTTTTTTCCGCTAACAGCAGCAATTGTAAAACATAAAATTCAACTAACCGCTTCTATTATAAAACTGCGAGGCACCAAAAGATGCCAGTTGCCGATTTCTTGTTTACTGGTTTCCGTCCAGAATTCCAGCCATTTTAGTATTTTGCAGTAGCCACCAGCATCACGGGTCAAACCGGCACGAGATGACCGTTACTATTTTGTTTTTCCTCCTTTTAGCTGCTAACACCGAGCGTCCGTATGTATCCGGTACGGTTTAGTAGTGAAACTGATGGGGTGAAATGTTCGAACGATACGTTTTATATCAAGGCTTCGTCAGATAATTAGAAAGAAGGCGGGGCTACATAGATGATGGAATGGTAGAGACAAATGTTTCTTGAAAGCTGCGCCGGCCGCTGTCGTAATATTAACACCAACACAAACATGCATTTTTGCAAGGTTTTTTCCGCTAGCAGCAGCATTTGGTAAAACAGAAAATTCAATTAGCCGCTTCTGTACCAAAATTTCGAGGCAACAAAAGGTGCCAGTTGCCGATTATAGTTTCCTGGTTAATCCGTCCAGAATTCCAGCCATTTAAGTGTTTTGCAGTAGCCATTTACTAAAGCCACCAGCATAACGGGTGAAACCGGCACGAGATGACCGGTACTATTTTGTATTTCCTCCTTTCAGCTGCTATCACCTAGCGTCCGCATGTCACTGGTGCGGTTTTGGAATCAGAATTATGGGGCGCCGGCCGCTGTCGTAATATTAACACCAACAAAAAATGCATATTTGCAAGGTTTTTTCCGCTAGCAGCAGCATAAACATCGGAAACAGAAAGTGATAACAACAATAACAACAAAGTCAGATCGATTGTATCCGTTAGTGTCGACTGTGCTTGGGAAGAGAGGTAGTGATTGGCTGCGCGGTATGATTTAGACAATCGATATTAATTACCAATTTTTCAATAGTGTATCTCAAACAAAAGTTTGTTTTTGTTACATAAATTTAACCGTAAAAGAATTTCTGATCGATTGATGCCAAAACCTCGAAAACCTGATTATAGATGACTGCGAAATAAGCGCTCAAAACCTGACCACTTTTCTCTGGTTTTCCCTGGTTGAATTACTAGATTTTCAAATTCAGGGGCCTAACTTCGATATAGACGTTAGTCAACGTCAAAAAATGGGCACCGAGTGGCAGATTGTGAAGTTTTCCAGTCGTATACGTATGACGATAAATTGAGAACAGTACAACAGCATTCGCTGTGTAGAACCTGTTTAAATTATCATGGAAAATGGACATGTAAATCTTGGAGAGGTTGTGGTATGCCTGGTTGTCGCTTGCGTCACCACACCTTGATTCACCCACCAGCAACCAGCAACCACACCTGTACTACTAGACGTCAGGGAAACGCAGTTTGCGGACCATTATTTCGCATTCTCCCCGTCACAATTGTTACACCGACAAAAGCTTGAGTATTTTTGCTTTCATCGATGAAGGATCTTCGCTAAGCCTTATTGAAAGTGCGGTGGTCGATCAACTGGCTCTTAAGGGACCTGTAGAACCGTTACACCTTCAATGGACAGGTAACGTGAAACGAAACGAACCAAAATCTCAACGTATCGATATTACCGTTGCTGGTGCAAAAAAATCAACTCAATTCAAATTAACGAACGTGCGTACAGTTGAAAATTTACTTCTTCCCCAACAAACACTGGCGTATCGAGAACTGGCGAAGAAATTTCCTCATCTCAAAGGTCTACCGATTGAAGATTACGAAAATGTCGAACCGAAATTGTTAATTGGACTTCAAAACCTTCACCTAACTGTTGTTAAACGAAGCCGGAATTACATATTCCTTTTCGCGACCAGAATCAGATGAAGAGGTAAGGGTAAAACATTTGCTGAAAAATACAACGAGACGGGTTTCGGACGGATTTGAGACTGGGCTTCTGTGGCGTCATGATAAGGTTATCTTTCCTGACAGCTACCCGATAGCCTTTCGTCGGCTTCAATCATTAGAGAGACGCTTAAATCGGGACCCCCCACTGTACGAACGGGTTCGTCATCAGATTCAGGATTACTTACAGAAAGGATACGCTCTGTTAACTAGGGAAGACGTGCAAAGTGTTGATTCTGAACGAATATGGTATATACCTTTAGGCGTTATCACGAACCCTTCGGAACACTTCGGTTAATATGGGATGCTGCGGCGAAAGCAAACGGGACATCATTAAACTCGAATCTGCTGAAAGGACCTGATATGATAACTTCCCTGCCAACAGTTTTATCTCGCTTTAGACAGTTTCCTGTGGCCTTGACAGGTGACATTAAAGAAATGTTTCACCGCATCAAGATTATTAGGAGTGATCAGAATTCACAGCGGTTTCTTTGGCGCAACTTTCCAAACGAAAAACCTCAGACAAACGTGATGCAGGTGGCTACATTCGGGGCTACATGTTCACCGTGCTCTGCACAAAATGTAAAAAATGTAAACGCCAATGAATTTATCGACCGATACCCGAAAGCTGTGAAAGCAATTACAGAAAACCACTACGTCGACGATTATCTTGACAGTTATAAAACAGCCCAGGAGGCAATACCAGTAGGAAGTGAGGTAAAATAATTCACAAGAATATAGGATTTGAAATTCGAAACTTTTTATCAAATTCTCGTGTGGTACTGGAAGGGGTTGACGTGAATGCGTCAGGAGAATGCAAAGAACTTAATCTAGAAACATCATGTGGTGCCGAATCTGTATTAGGAATAAAATGGTTACCCAGGGACGATTATTTTACTTTTACGTTATCAACACGCGATGACCTACGTCAAATTATGCTCTCAACATATGTTCCTACCAAGCGAGAAGTACTAAGAGTCACAATGAGTAATAGCATACGTCATCATTAGGGACAGTGGTAAATCGCGATTTCGCGGAAGCCGCGAATTCCGCGAAATCTAGCTTCGACCGCAAATTCACAAAAACCCGCGAAATGCCGCGAAAATAATAAAAAACAGCAACATTCTATGACAATAATGAAACATTTCGATTTGCAACCTACGAAATTCATGAAAACCAGCAACAAGGATAAAGCTTAAGATTAATGGGCACCTAGATGGCAATGGAAGGTCGTTTTCTACGCAACCAATAACATGAAACAGTACTACAACCGCTCTCTTGTCTTTGTCAGTCCTAATTGAATTTTGCGATTGGTGACGTGCATGATAGAATTCCTGAGAGTGCAGCCATAAAATCCAACTTGAGAGATGAATGAGGGAGGCCTAAAAGCCAGCATCTTTTTTAAAATAATCGACAGTGAGATTGGTATTAAAATTTTGGCAAGTATTCGAATCGCGGACGTTTTCCTAAATTTTCCCGGTTGGCAATCAAATATTTATCGATTTCCAGAAACTCGGTAGGTACGGAACGCAGCGTGAGCCAGTATAACATGAATAATACGTGCCTAGAGACACCACAATATAACAGAAAATAATTTGACACAGCACGTGCTTTTAGTTAGTAATGCAAAGGAATTATGGATTGTGCGGTTAAATTACCGTACATTAAATTAACAGTTAATTTTCAATTGTTTCTTGTTTTTACCAGAGAAAAAATCACTTTATTCAGTATTTTCTGAAGAAAAGGCCGCGAATCTACCGCGAAATTCGAATATTTTCTATTTTGCCACCCGCGAATTCTCAACTTTTTTGCCGCGAATTACCACTGTCTCTAGACATCATTCACGGTAGGATTTTAATGCAAAATATCTGGTCATCGGGCGCAGACTGAGATGATAAAATAAATTCCACTTTATTCAACCAATGGCGTCAATGAATTACCTTGCTTTCCTCTTTGGAACTTCTCAGAATCCCACGCTGCCTCTTCCCAAGTAATGAAATCGACAATTTAAACACCTTACAGGTACACATTTTTGTCGATGCCAGTTCCAGTGCTTATTCAGCAGTAGGATACTTTCGTATCGATGCACAGTGGTTGCGTTTTCTAAGAAGGGCGGTCATAAATATTGTTTTCCTATGTTTTGAGTTCAAAACGTCAATCTTAGTGTATTTTTCGATGCTGAATTCGAAAATCACATCTATTTTGTGGTTTTTTCGTTAGATTCGTGGTCAAGGGTCATCTAAAATTACTGGTATCTTTTACTAACTTTGGCTTGACTACTATTTTTTACTATGCAATTTTCCAATCTATTATTGTTCGATGCCAGAAATTTAATGAGTGTATACATATAAAAGAAGTGTGTTTTTCGATGTGTATTTGAAAATTAGGGATATGTTTGGCTCACAACATTTATTTGATATGGTAATACATATTAAGGAAATTACAATGTACAAAATATATAATTCACATAATGTCATAAAAAGTGATAAAATAAAAATCTTTCTGCGTTCTCGGCTGACCACGAAAAAAAACTGTTCTCTCCTTGGTGCTGTTATCATACTTCGATAACAAAAGATAGATCAGCTCTGTTTCATTCAACCATGTGGCATATCTTTTTATGCAGTTGCTCTTTGTTTTATTATTATTTCAAAGGAACTGATAATCGTGTGCAACTGTAATGTATTCGAGCTTACTATTCATCTAGCTTCAAGTTATAATAATCCCATAGTGATGAGTGTATAGATTCTAAAACATTTTGTATCTTCTAATGAATTCTTCCAGATTTTTCTGCTCAAATTTTAAAGATATGCATTTTGGGAAATGTATATCTAAGCAATGAACCTAGAAATATATTTACGTTAAAATGTATTCGTCGAAAAGTGGTTGCCAAATATTACCACCAAAAAAAAACCTCAAAAACAAAACAAAAACGGAGAATACATCGTAAAAGTGACCATTTTGTATTCACTTCTCACAAACCAATGGGCAGGTCTCGGCAGCCAAATTGTGTTTTGGACATATGTACGATACCTAACGAACATTTTGATGTATTGCTCTTACGTAAATTCGCTTAAGAACATTGTTGAATTGACAAATGAAAATACATTGGTGATATCAATTTATATCAAAATGTACCTATTTTACCGTGGCTCAGTCGTTAACAATACAATACAACATTCTTAAAACCACAAAAAAAGGCCTCAACATTCCTTGTTTTTGGACCTCCATATCAAAAAACCACTTTGGAATTCTTAAATTCACTGAAAAGTGGTGAAATTGAACTTAACCAAATAGCATACTTCTTACAGCTGTTTAAAAGTGAAAACTATGCGCACTTCCAAGTCCCACAGTAAACAATTCCTTCGTAATACAACACATTAATTGATGCCATTGTTAGCTGCAGACTACAAAGGATGTTGAGAGGTGAAGAAATACCAAAATAATGAAATTTGATTTTTGGCTTTATGACCTATGGGGGGACCACTGTGCGATGGCAAAGGTGGGCCTCACGTATCGTTGGTGGCTGCTAAAACAAAGGTAGCGCCATTGAAAGCAATAGCAATACCAAAGTTAGAGTTGTATGCAGCGGATTTAGGTACCCGTTTGATGAACAGCATATGCTCTAGACACACTTTGACAATAACTAAGCGGTTTTTGTGGACGGATTCAAGCACGGTGGTGGCATGGATACAATCAAAGCAGCGTAAATATACCAACTATGTTGCAATTCGTGTAGAGGAAATTCTGGCTACTACGAATGTAGGAGAATGGCGAAGGATATCTACTAAAAATAACGTGGCAGACGATGCCACCAGATGGGGAAAAGGACCGAACCTAAAGTTAAACAGTTGGTGGTTCAACGGGCCCGAGTTTTTACACAAGGCCGAGTCCCATTGGCCGCAAAACGCTTCGAATGTTATCAACACGACAGAGCCGTTAATGATCCATCAGCACACGATTTCGTTTCAATTAGTCGAATTGCGACGATTCAGTCCACAAGCATATGTTCTTCGGTTCATCGATAACATTAGAAGAAAACAACGAAAGGAATCAATTGAGCGAGGAAATCTGCTGCAAGATGAACTTATTCGGGCAGAGAATATGCTCTTGAAACAATCTCAAGCAGGGACGTTCTCCGATGAGATTGCATAGTTGGAGAGCTCCAAGGGACCACCCGAAAAACGTCACCCTGATACTATAGTACTGTATCAAAATCGAGTACTATAGTATCACGTTGGCCATTTATGGACTCGAGGGGTATTCTACGTATGAGGGGACGCATAGAAACTGCTTGCTGGGCGTCCTTCGACACAAAGTTCCTGATAATTCTACATCGACAACACTATCTTCTGAACTTATTAGAACTTTATAACTAAACCTTGTAGAAAACTGAACTTGGTGGAGGCATTCTTTTCTTTTGATCACCGAAAGAACATTTCTTTCCAGCTTGAACTCCTGGACGGGATTAATTTATTCAAACTCTACTTAACTCTAAGTCACTTCTTAATCTCTAACTTTTACCTAATACTACTTTACATGTAACATGGTTTATGTATGTCTGTAATATGTATATGAAAATAGGCGGAACCAGAGCATCGAATTGTCATTGGTTGATACAGTGTGGCTTGCTATAAAACTCACACTGCTAGCGGGCTATTCCTATAAGCCTGAGTGTAGGCAATAGCACATGTTCATGATGTCCGCAAGTTGCGCTAGTGTCTTAGCTGCTTGCGGCTCTCGTTCTATTTCGAAAGGATAAAGTGGGACGAGAAAGAATCGTGGGAAGCTAAACATTGCTGGCTGTGCTGGCAATGTTTTGGTTAGTTTATGAGGTGTTGCAAATATGGGATCGAAAAGGTTCTTTGGCTCTCATATATCCACATGCACTTGGTTAATTTTCCAGTGGTTGCATGCACATGCATGAGAACCCAATGTGTGGTAATTTTGAATTATTGAGGAAACATGGGTTTTAGGAATTTGGCTGGCTCGGTGGGAATTCTCAAGTGGATTGCGTATGGCTAGTTGTCATATGCAACACTTGTCGTGGGAAATCGTATGTTAGAATAAGGATTTGCTAAGTAACATAGGTTTTAGGAATTGGGTTAGTTCGGTGGGAAAGAAGTGGTTTGCGTATGGCTAATTTCATATGCAACACTTGTCGTGGAAATAATTTGGAAGATGTTTGACTATCCGGCCCGTGGGAATATTTTTTCTGGGTCCGTTTGGAAAGTCATTAAAATTTGGAGGATCATGTTATCCTCGTAAGGTTTCAGCTTACATCTCCTCCCCAAGAATGATCTGGAGGGTGAAGCCGAAGGATCATTCTGAAAAAGGATAGGTAGGGTTTTCTGTAATTGTTGTCAATAATTGTTTTATAAATCGTGAAAAATGCCTTGTTGCTCACCTTTACAATATTGGTATAATTTGGGTTATATTCTAATAAATTTTGATGATATTTTTCTTGATTTGGTAACATGGTTTTTAAGCTCTTATAAGTCTGTTTTTGTGTACTGTGAATGTTTGATTTGAGTGGATGTGTCTTATTTCGCAATTTGGATCCATAATTTTTGTGGTTTTGTATGGTCCATTGTAGAACGAATTTAGTTTCTTTCTATTTTCTGTTTGCAAATATACTGTATCATTTATTTGAATAAGTAACGGGTTTACATTTTTGTCGAGCAGTTCTTTTCTCTGATATTTTTGATCTATTAATTTTTGTTTTGCTATCTCGTTGGATTTCTGTATTTTATACTTCATTTCTTTACTGTATTGTTCGAAATTGTATACGGGGTCTATTGTATTGTCATATGTCTCTTGTGGTAGTCGTGGTTTAAATCCGAATACTAACTCGTAAGGTGTGTATCCGTGATCTGTATGTGGTGTTGAATTGTAAGTAAATGCATAATATGGTAGCCAATCATCCCAGTCAGATTGGTGTTCGTTGACGAAGGATCTCAGGTATTCGTTTAGACACCTGTGGTTCCTCTCCAACGAGCCAATTGTCTGTGGATGGTAAGCTGTAGCGAATGTTTGTTTGATTTTTAAATATTTGCAGATCTGGTCGAGTATTTCGTTTTTATACACTGTGCCCTGATCTGACTTTAATTCTAAAAATCCGTATATTAATATAAAATTGTCCACTAACGTTTTTGCTATGACGTTAGCTTCTTTGGTTGGTATTGGTATTAAAACTATATATTTTGTTAATTCACACTGCATTGATACAGCGTATCTATTGTTGTTATTTGATTTTGGTAGGGGTCCTATCGTGTCGATAGCTACTACTTCGAATGGTTTTGAGGGTGTATTAGTTATTGTAGTACACTCCTTTGTATGTTTTGTTATTTTGTTTAATTTGCACAATTCACAGGCCTTAATGAATTGAGAAATTGATTTCCTCATATTTCGCCATGCATATATTTCTCTTAATTTAAGGTACAATCGGTGTTGTCCGATATGTCCTCCTGTTGGTGTTTCATGGTGGCTTTTTAATTTTTTTTTTACCTTGCAAACATCACTAATGAATATTGCTGGTTTATAAATTATTATTTGCATATTTTTTAATGCTTTATTACTCATTTCTTTGAGTACTTCCATGGGTACATATTTAAATATTTCATCGTCTCGAGACAGCGCAATTTTATTTATTTTCATCTTTTTCATATCTTCTTCGATTTTTGTAAGTGCAAATTTGACAATTTGACTTCCATTACCGTTTTGTATTTTGAATTGGTAACTGGTTACCTGTTCATTCTGCTTTGGTGTAATTCGCGCCTTTGAATATACTGCAAATTCGACATAATCATTTTCGAATTTTGTTTGAAATTTCATTAACTTTCTAACATCGCTTAAATTTTCGGTAGTGTACATCGCAAGGTGATCAATCTTGGACTCGCACTCCGTCTTATTTTGTATAATTTTTGGTCTTTGACTTCGTGTCATAGATCTTGTATTTACCATTAAGATGGAATTTTGTTTGAGTTCATCAGAGGAAATGACAACACGTGATAACGCGTTCGCTCCCACGTTGTCCTTTCCTTAGATGTACTGTATTTCGAAATCAAATTCACACAGATCAAGACGCATTCTTGTCAGTTTCGATGTTGGGTCTTTCATACCGAACAGAAACACAAGTGGTCTATGATCTGTCTTAACAATGAATTTGTTTCCATATAAATAAGATTTGAAATAGTTAATAGCCCAATGAATTGCTGTTAACTCTTTTAAAATAACTGCTTTGTTGCGTTCACCTTCGGTAAATGTTTTACTCGCGAAGGCTACGGGTAACTCATCGTCGTCTGTAATTTGCGACAAAACTGCTCCACATCCGACATCAAAAGCTTCTGTGGTTAGAATAAATGTTTTTGTAAAGTCGGGAAATTGAAGTATTTGTGGTGATAAAAGGTAATGTTTTAAATGCACTTCGTCACTGTTCTTTGGTATGGGATAATTTTTTATTGCATCGAATTTTCAGTTGTCTGGCAAAATACCTTTGTCAGATATTTTGTGTCCTAAATATATTACTTCATTACTAAAAAATTTGCATTTGCTCGGGTTTAATTTAAGATTGTACTCGCGTAGTCTGTCGAATACTTTTGTTAAATTATTCAAATGATGTTTCACTGAGCATCCAGTTACTATTATATCATCAATATAGACAAAAGCCATCTCTGGTGTTAAACCAGCCATCGCAATTGTCATCATTCTTTGAAAACTGTTCGGGCTTATATTTAGTCCGAATGGCATTCTTGTAAATTGGAAATGACCTGATTGTGTAGAAAATGAGGTGTATTTCCTTGAATTTTCATCGAGCGGTATCTGATGAAATCCAGACATCAGATCCAACGTGCTGAAAAATTTAGCTCTACCAAGTTGATCAAGTATAGTATCAATTCTTGTTAGTGGAAACTTGTCGGCTAGTATTTTCTTGTTTAGTTGCCTGAAGTCTACAACTAAACGCCATTTCTTCGTATTTGTTTCACTTTTCTTTGGTACTAACAAAATAGGGTTGTTGTACGGTGAAACAGACGGTTCAATTATTTTTTCATTCAACATTTTGTCCACTTGACGCGTAATTTCGTCTTTTTGACAATGAATTGTTTTATAATTTGGAATATAAACTGGCACATTGTCTGTCAGGTTTATATTCTGCGTATAAAAATTGTTAGTTGATAAAGCTTCCTGCGGTAGACAAAATATGTCCGCATAGTTGTGAATTAATTTTCTAAATTCTCCTATCGCGTATTCCGGTACGCTGTTAGTGTTAATATTTTTTAAAATTTCTTGTTCACGTTGATTATTTTTGTGTTGATTTTTCTTGTTTTCCAGTATTTTATAATTGCTAAGTGGTTCTAATTGTATCTTACAATTAAAAATCTTAAGTGGTATATGTACAGTTTGTTCTGTTATATTTAAAATTTTAATAAAAGGTGTTTTCGGGGATATGATAGAACTTCCACAGAACACTCCTGGAGTTAGTTCTTGCGAAACCACCATCATGTCCTCATTAATTTGAAGATCGTGGAGTTTTTTGATTACCTCACATCTTGCTGGTATGATATAATGTTTATCCACTGTGTCTTCTATTGGCAAAGACACAGGGGTATTATTTACAGAAAAATTTAACAGCCAACTTTCGTAGTCCATGATGCATCTGTTGGTAGCGATAAAATCTCGTCCTTAAATGCCATCAGTGACTGTAGGAAAGTCGCTATCTACGACGTGAAACGTATGGTTTATCACCAAGTCGTTTCCGCAGTCTAATTGTGTGGTAGTGGTTGCTATTGTCTCTATTGTTTGGGTTGTAATTCCTGTCAATTGAATTTTGTTGTTTGGGTCGACTGGTTGTGTTGGTGGTATTTTATTAATTTTGATAACGCTGATGTCAGCGCCTGTATCTAATATAAAGTTACACAATGAGTTTGCCATCCGCACGTAAATTTTTACGAAATTTGACGCGCTAATGCTCATTGTGTATAATTTTCTCCTAAAAAATTTCGTGGTCTGTTCTCGGTTGTTTGTTGGTAAGTTTGGTTTCTATTTTCTTGCTGAGGTGAAGCGCTGGTTGCTTCGTTATTCTGTGATTCCGGATGTAACAGAAACATTCTGTTACTCCTTTGTTGAGGGCCTCCGAAATTTCCTCGATTTGAGAAATTTCCTCTCCCTCTGTTGTTGAAATATTGCTGCGGTGGTCTTTGAATTTCCCTATTCGGTCTGTAATTCTGGTAGTTGTTGTATTGAGGATTGTTGTTGTAGAAATTTCTAGAATTTCCACGGTGGTTTTCATAACCATTTCCTCTTCCTCTATAGAGGTTGTTTCTTGGTGGGAAATTATTATATTGAGCGATTGACGCTCTATTTTCTCTGAATCCGTTATGATTCCGAGGATGTTGTATTGAAAATACGTTATTTGTGTTTCCATTTTCTGATGATATGGCAGCGTCCGTGGTGTATTCGTGCACCTTTTGGACCGCTTCGCCTATTTCTGAAAATTTCCCCGCTTTGAGGATTGTTTTTAATTCTCTATTACTTATTTCTTTTATCAAGGAGTTTAACCCTGATTTTAGAGCTAAAGTGTTTGCTGTTTCAGCGGGTACACCTTGCTCCATGTACATGAATTTGAGTTTTTGTGTGAGATTTTCCACGTCATCACAAAGTTCGTTCGTATTTTTTGATTTCACTTGTCCCAACTTGGCAATTATCGTGTCGGGTGTTTCTTTAGATTTACATCTTTTTTGGACGTCGAGGATTAAAGCGTTGATTGTTGGTATGTTGGTTGGTAGGCCTTGTCTTGCCTTTCCAACCAATCTAATTTTCAAAAGTTTTATAGACGTTGCCACCTGGCCTGCTGGATTTAACTCAGCTAATAGGTTGGCAGCGTCAACGAATGAACCGAGTGCGTCAGCACTTCCGTCGAACGTTGGTACAAGCGCGGTCGCTTGTTTATGTCGAACGTGTCGTTGTTCGTCTGCCTTAATGGGTTAGCTATTTGTTGCCCTTTACTGTTTAGTCCGCTGCTGCCCGGTAGTGGGTCAGTGGTTTGTATTGTTGCTGTGGTGTTTTTGCTACCGTCTGGTGGGTTAGTGTTATGGATTTTTGCTGTATTGTCTTCATTTCCCGCAGGTGGGTTATTGCTTCTGCTACTGCCAGTATTTGGGTCAGTAGAGTTATTTTTGTTGTATTGTAATTTTAAGTCTATTATGTTGTTGATTTCGTAGTTTAGAGTCCTTGTATTTTTAGCGATAGTGTTAAGCTCTTTGTCGGGGATGTTGTCGTTGTTCTCATGTAAATATTCTTCTACCCCTTTTGTTAGTATGTTACTGAGGTGTCTTTTGGTATGTAAAAGTTCGTCCGTGAGCTTTGTGTTTATAGCTTTCTTGAGGTATCTATGTAAATTTTCCAAATCCTCGTATGATTTTGACATTTAGGCTTTTGCTTTTTAAAGTGTAAGCATATGCTATTTTGTTAAATTGAACATTTATTTATAATATCTTTCTAATTTTTTTTTTTGCATAATTTGTATATTGAAAAGATATAAAAAAAATTTGATTTGTACACAGTTTTTAAACTATATAAACATTGTAACATTGTATTATTAATTGTAAATATATATATAAAAATTTGTTTTGATATAAGTGTGGTTACTTGTTGTTTCCGTGGCGATGCTGCTGCTGCTGTCACCTGTGTTACTGCTGGATACAAGCTTGTTGTCCTTGATGCCGGTTCGGTCACGTCCACCGAATCGTTATTTCTGCTACTTCAGCTGTCGTTGTATTTTTATAATTGTTCTCCCTTTTTTTTCACTGTTTATCTCTTATGGGCGAGATAGTTGCCCTTATTGTTTTGTGCACTTGTTTGTATTGTCTTTCCAATTTTGTCACTACCTATCTGATTTTTTTTTCTCATGGTGTAATATTGAGTTTATTCCACGACTCGAACCATTCTTTGGTTAAGTCTTCTAGTACCGTCGGTCGTCGCTCGAAACGCGTTTTTCTTTTTTCCACTTGACCGTTCACTTCAAATGTTAGTATCACTTCGATTTCTTTTTCTTTAGTGTTTTTGTATTTTTCTCGTATTATGGGTGTATTGGCTGCAATAGCCGCTTCCCACGCTTGATAGAATGCTAAGCATTCTTCAAAGTCCTCCATATAGTTTCTCATTGTTTTTATTCGCACTCACTCTTCGTTATTGTTTTCTCCGAACAGAACTTTCATATATCGCTCGGTTCTTAATAGTGATTCTTCGTCTAATCGACGTTCTTTGAGGAGTTTGATTAGCACACACACCTTTGAGAGTTTGTTCATGTTTATTATTTCCCTTGTTGCTTCTTCTTTTCCTAACTCGTATAATTCTGGCAAATATTTTATCACTCTATTATAGGCTGCTTCATATGCCGTTTCCATTGTCACTTTTTATTTTTTTTTTGTTTTTGTCTTTAATTGTCCCTTATACTGTCGAGGCACTGATGACTTGTAGGCGTAGGCGCCTTTACTTTTTTTCCAATGTAATTTTTGGTTGCACTTCGTAGCAACCTAAGCGCGATTATTAAAATTAAGATCAATGCTATTAAGCACAGTGCGCCCGCGGCGTATTTATTCTCGACCGAACTGTTAGCACTGCTGCTCGCGGTGTTCGTTATCACTTCGTCTGCACTGAAAAACCCCATTGTTTATAATGCCCCCTTTTTTGTGTTTATACACTTGGATTATTTATTTGAGTTCTACTCACTTACGTGTTGCTAACACTAATTTAGTTTATATTTAATACTCTTTTTTTTTGATTTTTTTTTCACTTCAACTGAACTTTACTTTTTCATTCTTTGCGACTATGAGACCATGAGATTTTTTCATTCTTCGCTCACTTGGCGTGCCATGGGATTTTTTTCATCCTTCGCTCACTTGTTTTACTAATTACACTTCACTTTTTAATTTTTCATTTACTTGGCGTGCTAGTTCGCGCCGCACGGTCGCCATCTGAACTTATGAGAACTTTATAACTAAACCTTGTAGAAAACTGAACTTGGTGGAGGCATTCTTTTTTTTTATCACCGAAAGAACATTTCTTTCCAGCTTGAACTCCTGGACGGGATTAATTTATTCAAACTCTACTTAACTCTAAGTCACTTCTTAATCTCTAACTTTTACCTAATACTACTTTACATGTAACATGGTTTATGTATGTCTGTAATATGTATATGAAAATAGGCGGAACCAGAGCATCGAATTGTCATTGGTTGATACAGTGTGGCTTGCTATAAAACTCACACTGCTAGCGGGCTATTCCTATACGCCTGAGTGTAGGCAATAGCACATGTTCATGATGTCCGCAAGTTGCGCTAGTGTCTTAGCTGCTTGCGGCTCTCGTTCTATTTCGAAAGGATAAAGTGGGACGAGAAAGAATCGTGGGAAGCTAAACATTGCTGGCTGTGCTGGCAATGTTTTGGTTAGTTTATGAGGTGTTGCAAATATGGGACCGAAAAGGTTCTTTGGTTCTCATATATCCACATGCACTTGGTTAATTTTCCAGTGGTTGCATGCACATGCATGAGAACCCAATGTGTGGTAATTTTGAATTATTGAGGAAACATGGGTTTTAGGAATTTGGCTGGCTCGGTGGGAATTCTCAAGTATATTGCGTATGGCTAGTTGTCATATGCAACACTTGTCGTGGGAAATCGTATGTTAGAATAAGGATTTGCTAAGTGACATAGGTTTTAGGAATTGGGTTAGTTCGGTGGGAAAGAAGTGGTTTGCGTATGGCTAATGTCATATGCAACACTTGTCGTGGGAATAATTTGGAAGATGTTTGACTATCCGGCCCGTGGGAATATGTTTTCTGGGTCCGTTTGGAAAGTCATTAAAATTTGGAGGATCATGTTATCCTCGTAAGGTTTCAGCTTACAATCTCACATACCTGATTTCAGATTAACATCACAGAAAATATCGTCATGCGAACCGAGAAACCGTTATTAATGAAATACGTCAGCGATACCTAAGCTGAGAGTTTTACTGGGAAGGGTAATAAAATCCTGCATGCATTGCAAGAAAAGATTGGCGAAACCTCAAGCGCCGCCACTGAGCCCCCTACCAGACGCTCGTTTAGCGACATTCGTTAAACCCTTTACGTACGTGGGCATTGATTATTTTGGGCCCGTCTTAGTGCGATTAGGTAGAAGTAATGCTAAGCGTTGGATTGCTTTATTTACCTGCTTGACGGTACGCGCCATCCATTTAGATGTGGTCCATAGTCTATCGACAGAATCTTGCGTGATGGCTATCAGACGGTTTGTTTCTTGAAGGGGTGCACCCAATGAAATATTTTCTGACAATGGCACCAACTTCTTAGGAGCGAGCCGACAGTTGAAAGCGGAAATCGCTGAAAGGAATCGTACTTTGGCTGCAGTATTCACTAACACGAACACTCGCTGGTCGTTCAATCCCCCGGGCGCACCACACATGGGTGGGGCTTGGGAAAGACTAGTTATATCGGTGAAAAAGGCAATTGAATGTCTACAAATTGAAGTTAGGAAACCGGACGATGAAACGTTGGAGACAATAATGCTAGAGGCGAAAGCGATGATCAACACACGACCACTAACATATATTCCTTTGGAGTCTGCTGATCAAGAGTCATTACCTCCTAATCATTACTTGTTGGGCAGTTCTTCTGGCATCAAACAGCTCCCCGTCAACCCTCTTGACTGTCGCGGCACGCTGAGAAACAGTTGGAAACTTGTTCAGTTCATCAATGACCAACTATGGCGAAGATGGATTAAAGAGTATGTACCAGTTATAACTAGGCGATGTAAGTGGTTCAAAGATGTGAAAGAAATCAAAGTAGGGAAGAGAGGTAGGGTCGTCAAAGTGTTATTAGGCAAGGACGATCGTGTAAGACAAGCTGTCGTGAAAACTATCTCAGGGTTATTCAGAAGAGCTGTAACCAGCCTCGCGCTACTTGGCGTTGTAGATGAAAGTGAAACGGAGCACACGGATAACTCCGATGATCACGGTTCACGGGTGGGGGAATGTAACGTCGAACCGTACAACCCTGCGATTGAGTAAATGAAATGTTGACGTTTTAGCTTATATAGATTATAGTAAACATTTAATTTCCGGCATTCTGAGAAAATTATAGCAACATCATTCTTTAAGTGCATTCACGTTCTAAAAGTCGCGCAGAATTGTTATAAAAATTATTACGATAGTATAAAATTTGTATACCCAATAATTAGCTTGGTGAAGGTTTAGTTGAGCCGTAAGTTAGTGAAAATTATAAATTAAATGCAGTTATAAACAATTGATTATATCTAGATCCATTGGACTGCTTCATAATTTGTCTCGCTACTTGATACAAACGGTTAAGGTTATTTGTAAGTTGTTTAATTTAATAATGAAAAATAATTTCAAAACAATTCTCGATTATAGTGGTGGAGAAAATCGCTAAACGAAGTTTCCCGAAATTACACAAAGGTCAATTGGTTACCGAATTTGTAAGTAAATATTAAGACTTGTAAATTAAAATTTGCTAATTAAGCACATTTAATAAATTATAGCTTAAAGCTGCACGCACAAAAAGCGGCGTTGCTATTAAGAATCGGTAATAACACGCATTTTATCTATATTGGGTTTTCTACCATACCATACTTCAGACTTGGCATTTCTCTGCACCAGGTGTACCCTTCGACCCGCACGAGGAGCAGCCTACTCGATTTGTGCGAAGAGAATTTTTTCGCACGCCGTGAACACGCATTAGTTCGCAGGTGTACATGTGTTATTTCTCGAGTACACGGCGGGTGCACCGTGTAGATGAATGAAACCAAATGGGAAAACTAATAACCTACACGCTTACCGGGAAAAACCTATGTATAAGTAGAAATCACTCAAAATCCCCTTAAACCGCACAAACTCAAAATCTGAGTAAAGAGGCTGTACCTACTTTTGAGTTATATGATCATACTTATAATTGGATAACGAAATATACCTAAAAATTGGTAGCATATGAAATAAAACAGATACAAAAATGACTAGTTTCAACGCATATTAGGATGTTTCAGTTCATGATTATCAACAAAAACAGGTAGTTTTAACGATTAATTTCGTCAATTCAACCCACAACTAGTTTGTTTTACAGATCAATGGTAATGCAAAGTGGGTAGTTTTAACATATCAGTGAGTAAACTTCACCCAAAACTAAGTAGCTTGTCATAACATATTTCCACAAAAATAAGTAATTTCAACCCATTCATTAAGTTCTTTTTACTCAATTCGATAGTACTTAGTACCTAAAAGTAGGGAACCTGGCATGAACTGCAAATTGGGTGAAAATTACTCAACGATCGATAAAACTACCCATAATTAAGCTCAAACTACTCAAATTAAGCACTGAGACTTCCTGCAGTAAAAATTGGAAATTTCGGTTTTTTATATAAATAAAACTCATAACACTAAAGAAAATACTTCATTGTTCATTTTCCCTTTAACCACCGAAAGTTGCTCATCACACAATCGATTTCGGGGTGCGGCTGTTAGTTTTCTTGGTGGGATCTTCGACGCTCTAAGTTTCCGGAAAACTAAAATCCGGCCCGTGCCACTCTGGCGCACACCAACAGTTCATGATCCGGTTCGGTGTCCCCACAGGCGATACCACTTTTTGCGTGGTTGGTTTTGCTCTCGAGTGGAGGTCTACAAGGAACAGAATTTATTATATATGAAACTATGGAGAATTCCGCATTTTAAAATCTCAAACCTTACCTTTCGCTAATCGATGAAGATTCTACATTCACTTTGAATACATTAAAAGCAAACAAAATACTATTGCGAACCTTTTTTCACAAAAAAACGAGTTTTTAGCACTCGTAAAAAAACACTGTAATTTCACAACTGTTTCTTTCTTGACAGCACTGTGGCAGATGAAAAATTTTTATCCAAAAATAGGTAAAACAAAACCCCTCGAGCCGCGAAAATGATTGATGGAAGGGATCGAAGAAAACTACCAATTTCATAAATAATACAACCTAGAATATTTCACTCAAAAATAAGTATACTGTATTATTCCATCGTGTGAGTTTTTTCTACAAATTTCACTCGATCAAAGTTACTCAAAATCGAACTTCGCTTAGGCGAACTCAAAAACTGGTAGTTTTCGTACTCATAATTAGGTAGCTTCATTTAACCGTGTACGTTATGTTTTTTTTTTATATTGCAAAAAATGGTTCAGTCATAAGTAGTTTTTGCCTTTCTCCTAGAAAGGTATAGCAATCACTTGCAAAACCGAAAGTATAAAAGTGCTCCAAAGGGCCGAATGGCATATATCACTCGACTCAGCTCGACGAGCTGAGCATTTTCTGTATGTGTGTGTGTGTGTGTGTGTGTATGTGCAGATTTTTATTCTCACTCACTTTTCTTAGAGATGGCTAGACCGATTTTCATGAAATTAATTACAAATGAAGGTCTTGTTGTCTCTTAAGACCCTATTAAATTTTATTGCAATCGGATTTTTAGTTTAGAGGTTATGTATCAAAATGTAAAAATCATGAAACATCATTATCTCTAAAACCACACAACCGATTTGAACAAAATTGGATTCAAATGAACGGGCAACCTGAGAAACTCTTAACTTTTGAATTTTATAAAGATTGAACTTGTGGTTCAAAAGTTACGAAAAGAAACGTGTTCTGAAGACTGTTTAATCTCACTCATGTTTCTCAGAGATGGCTGGACCGATCTTAATAAAATCAGTGTCAAATGGAAGGTCTAGTTGCCCCATAAGACCCTATTGATTTGTTTTGCAATCGGACTATTACTTTGCCTGTTATGTTTAAAAATGTGAAATCCAGGTATGAAAAGGAACATATTCCGATGACTAGGGGAACGGGGGTATTTTGCCCCACATGCATATTTTGGCCCACCCGGTAACATTTTACGCATTTTTTCTGATAAATTCAATGAATATTAGAAACCTATGCATGCAACATTGAATAAAACACCTAAGAATCATACTACACTATAATTTTCGGCAAAAAACTGGCTCTAGGTAGTGTTATTTTGGAATTAGTTCATACATATTCAAAGTCATGGCTGAGTCAACCCAAAGTCAAGAGGAAGTGGTAATATATAAGTCAACGTCCGGAAGCTATTGTAACAAATATGTATGCTTTTAAAACATTTCGGTGTTGTAGTAACATAAATTAAATAGAAACAGTTTGTATACTCTAACATGTTGGAAAAAGTTGAAAAAGTGGTTAAATGCATGGCCGAAATATGTTTGCCTCTTTCTGAAGCCAACATGTTTTGGCCATGCCAAGTTTTACCATCTCTTCGATTACCGTTCGACCGTTGCATGTGAACAAAGAAGCAGCTTGTGACAATTTACAGGTAATTACTACGCAATTTAACACATTTAACGATATGAAATTGGATGAGAATCCCTGTTAAACCGCTATAAGCCAAATCATTTCATTTTTAGATGCCTAAAGTTTACAAAAATTCACAGCAGAAGGATGTTCTCCTCAAACCCACTATTTTTGCTCTAAAAATACCGATGATGATCTTAAATATAATTAGTCCGAACTATTTCCATACACGTCTGTAGATATAAAGGTGGGCCAAATTAAAAATTTGGTGGACCAAAATATGTTTTTAGTACTTCGTAGAAATTTTGATATTTCTAGGATATTTTTCAATATGTTGCATTGTTAAACGGTGTATATTAAAATAGACACTTTGCTTTTAACAATGGTATAATAGAGTAGGTATTTATGTTGTAAAGTTGTGTTTGTTTTTAATGAATTGTGAGAACACTTACCAAAGCTGGCCAAAATACCCCCGTTACCCTACTTGGACTCACCCACTTTTCTCAGAGATGGCTGACCTGATTTCAACAAAATTAGTGTCAATTAATAAGTCTAGCTGCCTCATAACACCCCATTGAGTTTTACTGTAATCGAACTGTAACTTCGTCTGTAATGTACCGAAATGTGAAAATCACGAAACTTCATTATCTCAGAAACTACACAACCGAATTGATTAACATTATTATCAGACGAGTGGACTAGTTAAGCGTTAACTGATGAATTATGATTGAACACGTGGTTTCAAAGTTTGGCTGCCCTATACGTTCTCATTATTTCATTATAATTGAACTTAAGCAACCGTTAGGTATTAAATTGTTAATAAAACAACGAAAGTCTATTACCTCAAAAATTGCATGACTTATTTGAAAATAACTAGTGGTATACGAACGAGTCATCTCTCGAACTTACAAATAACAAACTTCATAACAATTTGATATGCGGCTCAAAAGTTATGGAAAGAAAAGAACTTCAAAGACTATTTCAAACTATACCTGCTTTATCGATATATGTGGTCTCAACATAATTTAAATGTGGTATCGTACTATGTAAACGTTCCAAATTCATTGATTCCTTGCGATGTGTTCAAAGTCTGCAAATGCACGACGAATCGGCCATAGGATATGATCAAAGTCAAATAACAAATCGTTTGAAATGATTGGTTTTATCGAAATGACAACATCCTCGACTTTTGGTTTCTGTACATCGCCTGAATTCTGAATATATCATATTGGGTGGTATTCGGTCATTTTCAGCAGACTTTCTGGCATCAATCTGACACCGGAAATACCCATATTGGGAGGTATTTAGTTATTTTGGTTGTTTTCCACAAACTAAAAGTGGTCGTCTTTAAATTCAAAATGGTGTCCAGGGTCAATGTTTGGTTTCTATGCATCATCTCGATTACGGAAATATCCACATTGAGTATTATCCGGTCATTTTCGACTGCTTCCTAAAAGTTGCCATTTAGCCATTCAAAATGGTGCCTGAGGTCAATTGTTGGCACATTGCATCATTCATTCATCATTCTTCTTCATTCTTTTCACAAACCGGAAGTCGCTATCTTGGATTTCAAAATGGTATTTAGGATAATTTTTGGCCTCTGAGCGTCATTCTGACTGAAAGTTTTTGGAAGTAACAAATATGTCCATAATGGTTCGACGGCCCTCCCTCTTCTGGAGCCACATGTTCCTAGGAAACAGCCGAAAATAATCGAATAACACCCAATACCAGAAGTCGCCATCTTAGAATTCAAAATGGTATCTGTGGCCGATTTTAACTCCTGTGTATCATTCTAGATCCGGATATTGTTATATTGGGTGGAAATCAGCCATTTTTGGCTGTTTTCCAGAAACCGAAAGTTGCCATCTTACAATCCAAAATGTTGCCTGAGGTCGATTATGGAACATATTTGTTACCTCTAAAAACATTCACCTGCCAAATTTGGTTCCATCAAGTTGATTAGTTCTCGAGATGTGCAGAAACTTGTGTTCCATTTGTATAGAACCCCTCCCTGCCAGAAAAGGGAGGGGTGTCGAACCATTATGGACATATTTGTTACCCCTAGAAACATTCACATGCTGAATTTGGTTCCATTTATATGATTATTTCTCGAGATGTGCAGAAATTTGTGTTTCATTTGTATGGAACCCCTCCATTCCAGCAAATGGAGGGGCGTTCAACTATTATGGACATATTTGTTACCTCTTAAAACATCCACATGCCAAATTCGGTTTCATTTGCTTAGTTTGTTCTTGAGTTGTGCAGAAATTTATGTTTCATTTGTATGGGACCCCTCCCTTCCAGAATAGGGATGGGTCTCAAACTATCATAGGAACCTTTATCGGCACCAAAAACCTCTACATACAAATTTTCACGTCGATCGGTTCGGTAGTTTTCGAGCCTATATGGATTAGACAGACAGACAGACCGGACTGCATTTTTTTATATGCATAGATTGCAACATCAATATTTTAGAACCTAAAGAGTGAATTGGATTGAAGCGTTCATGTAAATCTATTTTTATAAATAAAAGTTTGAATGAGAAAGGTTGGGTCTGACCGCTAGGTGGATTAATTTAGGTTTTTGTGCGATAATGACTAGGAAACAAAACGCCGCAAAAAATGTCCGCGGACCATTATTTCATCTTTATGGACAGTCTCAGTTCTATTCAGGCTCTTTATCGATGAAAATTTCGAAGCACCCTCCGTACGGGAACATCAGAATGCTTCATCTGAAAAATCTTCTCAGATTACCTTAGTGTGGATCCCTTTTCATAGTTCCATTCCGGGCAATAAGAAGGTGGACAGTTTGGCTTAGGTGGGCGCAACAAACGATGATATTTATGGTAGACCAATTGCCTACAATAAGTTTTTACAATTTTCTCGACAGAGTACGTCTTTAACCGTTATGTACTCGGCAATTTTAACACACGTAAGTACTCGGCAGGGTACCCGGGTACCCACCGAAATGAAATGCTTCTTACTTTTTTAATTCTTGACCGATTTTCGATCTTGACCCGCCAAAAGATTGGAAAATTTGTCTATTTTTGGAAAACGGACCTAAAGCGCCATTGCACAATGGTCGGAAAATTGAAATTTCCGGCCAAAATTCATTTTTTTTTGTGCCAAATTGTTGGTTTTCCACTGCAGATGATTATGACATAGAAAAAAAGTTTTGTACTGACAAGGGGCTGTCTTTAAACCACGTAAACTGAGGCAAATGTCTTGTGTTTTCAAATTAACGTAAATAACTCGTTAGTGGAACGAGATAAACGATTACTGTTTTCTGCAAAGATTGACATAATAGTAAAACGCTTCTTATGGATTTGAGAGTTAGTTCGCGATTTGTCCGCAGAGATGGCGCACGAATCTAACTTTTGATAGGATCATCCAAGAGATATGGTTTCTTCAGCAAAGTTGTAAATCTATTCAATTCAAACAAAACTACTGAAGACGAAACGATTTAGCAAATCTCGATTGTAGAGCCACCAAATGTTGATACAGTTTTCTATGGTCTTGTTTGTAAAAAACTGTTTTAAAACGGTGCTTGATCAATTCAATGCAATCATTTATAACATTTTCTGTTCTAGGTTGTATGAACAAACTCACTAAATCGATATTATTAACTTCCTCGTATGACCTCGTATGATCCTTGCTATGACATACGTTGATAAGTCTCCGTAAAACTCCAAAAAATCACGTAAAAAATTAAAAATTTTAAATTATCTTTTTCTACAAAAACGCAAATTTTACTCAAACTCTTAACATATGTTTTAAACAACGTATGCTCTAATAAACCAATTATTCTAATAATTTCACGTTTTTAGTGTGTTTTGCACCAAATTGTTATAATATACAAAAAACTTTTTTGATAAATCACCCAAAAATTCAAAAATTGCAAAAAAATGGAAAATTTTTAATCATCTTTTTCTACCAAAACGCAAATTTTCCGCAAACTTTTAATACATATTCTTGAAGGGCACAAGTAGGGCTCTCAGACACACTATCAGGTGCTGTGCTTACACGTGCTTACATTTAATGTTTTTGATGGTCAAAATTAGGAAAATTACGCATATTTTCAATGTGGCCTGCGATTGACTCTGTAGGGTTGAAATCCATTACCCATCCTGTTTTAGCAAACTAATTTAATAAGCTTTCAATCATATGTGAACATATCATGATAGCTTTAGTAGGTTTTCATATATTCCAAAATATTCAGAAAAACTATTTTTCTCCGTTTATGAAATAGGTAACTTTGAAGGCATTTTCCAACATGAACCTTTTTTTGTATCAAGATTTCATTCAAAAATTATGAAAATATAGATAAAATAATACAAAATCATGTGCTCAAAACATCCTGCATATGAAATTCGCATTTTGATAATTTTGGCCACTCTTTTATATAGGGACCGTCTTATGTGCATTGGTCCCCATATGGTTCCCGTAAATCCGGATCTTCGGGACCATGTCTAAAATCGGGAATCTGCCCCGAAATAGCCATTTCGGACAACTTATCAGATGGACTCAAAATGAATGAAAATCAACTCCTGGAGTGATTTCATGAATTTTGATACCAATTTTGTTCGGTTTTAGAGACAATTGTACTGATATGTCTCACCGGAACATGTTCCCGAAGATCAGGATTTACATGAACCAGATGTGGTCACAGGTTCATGTTGGTCCTGGATTTTAAAAGTAGATAGATTTTCCAATATTTTGACGGGCCAAGATCGAAAATCGGTCAAGAAATGAATAAGCAAGAAGTATATCATTTTGTGGGTGACCGGGTACCCAGCCGAGTACTTACGGGGTAAAAAAAATTGAACAAATAAAGGATGCGAAGTACCGACAATGAAAAATTGCGGTCGTTTGCAAAAGGCTATAAAAAGCTGCAAAACTAGAGTGGCTAATTAGAGTTCAGTATCCATTTTTCATATTTAAATTTATTGTCATACATCAGTTGCATTTGCGCTCAACATGTTATGCCCGATGCGCTATGGTCAGGAAATCTCCGGAGTCATTTTGCTACTGTTGGCTCGTCTTGTCAAGCAGAAAAAATGCTTGAGATATTCATTTGTTCTTCTCTTTGAATGCTGGGAAAAATTACCTTGGCTTTGAAAATCAATCACACTAGCCATGGTAATGATATGACGGACGCCGCGTGCCATCGTTCGGTTTTGAGGAGCAAAACTTCGGTTTCAGGTGTAAAACTTCGGCTTTCTCTTTTGCTGATGTGTTACCGATTCGTTTTTCCCGTGCAGAATGAATAGGAGTGAGTAGTTGCTTGATAGGTGTAGCGTAAATTAATCGCACGCGCGGAGTCCTTTGATTCCCGCGTAGTGCAAATGTAAAATACACCTTGCTCTTCGGTCGCCCGGAGGAGAAAACCAAGTCTCCCATACTTCATACGGTGTCTTCTTTTCATTTAGCGCCAATGTTGAACTCCGGTGGCTCACGTATGAAGCAGTCAGTATGGCTTCACCCCACATAGATTTGCTCAGAACTGCATCGTGCACCATTGATCGCGACTTTTCCAATAACGTACGGTTCATTCGTTCCGCTACTCCAATCTGCTGTGGACTGTACGAGACGGTTGCTTCCACGTTGATTCCTTGGGTACAGCAGAATTTACGAAACATTTTACTAGTATACTCGCCTCCGTTGTCGCACCTCAGCCGGGACACTCGAGTACCAAAGAACGCCAACACTCGAGCACAATACTCCTCATACTTAGATTGTACCTCGTCTTTCGACTCTAGAAGACAACCGTAAAATGGCTGTAGTCATCTATGAACGTGACGAAGAAACGCTTATTGTCCCACGTTTTTGGCGTAAACGGACCACACACGTCTGAATGGATGATTTCCAGAGGGCGAGACGCACGCCGCCCTTCAACAGCATCGAATGACTGTCTGGTTGCTTACCTTGCAAACACCCTTTACAGATCTCAGGCCAATCGGAGATTTTCGTCGTTGTTTATACCATTCCATGCTTCCATAGAGTCTTCATACTCGCTGTTCCCAAATGGCCGAATCTACGATGCCACAAATCTATAGCGTCCTTCTTTGTAGCCAACGCTCCTGCCTCACACAAATTATCAGCCACTGAATCAGATACATCACGCAGCTCGATGTCCAACATGTACAGTTGTCCGACTCGCCGGCCTGTTGCAACAACACAATCGTTCTTCATAATCGTTGCCTTGCCGTTGGCGAACTTCACCGTCATTCCGTTTTCTCCAATACGTCGCACTGAGAATAGGCTACACTCTAACCGTGGTACTCTAACTGCGGAACTCTCGTTTTCCCGATCAGCATATTCACCTTAACAGTTCCTGCATACTCGGCAACTAGGCTTCACCAGATTTCGCAACGCAATACGCACCTTTCTGTCCATCGGGTGCATTTTATTCAAGAATGCCTTATTTCCCATCATATGGTCCGTCGCACCTGAGTCGAGAATCCAATGAACTGTTTTCTTCGACATCATAGCAACGGATGAACGCTCGCAGATCGTTGTAGCAACAAACGTCATTTCCTCGGCAACGTTCGCTCCAAATTATTGTTTACGAAATTTTCGGTTTTGAACCATTCCGGATTCTTCAGTAAAGCGATTTTCCGGACACTCTTAGCTTTTTTATGTCCAAACTTTTTACAGCCGTAGCACTGAGTTCCCATTTTCTTACTAGCAAACGCCGATTCTCCAGAACATTCCGCATCACCAGTTGGACTTGAATTGGCACGCTTCACTTGCTCGTCCAGGAGTCACTTCTTCACATATTCCATGGTCAGATGATTAGGCTGTATTGTCTCGAGGGCTGTAATGAGCGCTTCGTAGGATTTCATGCATGCTTCGTAGGAGTTGACAGACCACACCTTCTTCCTGCATGTTCACTTCTCGAAATGAAGTAAGAATGCTTTCACTTCTCCACCTTCAACTAGCTTCAGCTCTTGGAACTGCTTTTTCATAATTAACTTGCCTGCGATTCCAACGCGCTCGAAAGCATTCTTCAAAGCGTCCCAAACATCTTTGGCCGTCTTTTTGTCTTTCATAGCTGGTCTTCAGAAATCCGGTGAATCAGGAGGTTCTTGCATTTCTTGTCCAAGGCCAATCGTTCTTCGGGTTGCTTCTTTTTCCTGGCGATCATTACCTCGCCATCGGTCGCCAGTTCCATCGCATACTCTTTCTCGTCGATTGCCTTCGTCAAACAGTTAAGCAGGTTCCGGTCTTCCATGAGAACTTAAATTCGGAACTTCCAATTGCCGAAATTACTGCCGTCGAACAGCCAGAGCTTCTCTTCAGACATTTTTGAAATCTTAAGCGATATTTAAATTAAAACTTATATTCCTAACGTGCTGGGTCCAAAATCTATTAAGTATAGGAGACAGTGAAATGGAAAACACGTCTAGGTTTGTTAAGGTTTGAAGTGGAATGAAGAATATTTTATTTTATACATTAACTAGGATTGCTTAGACTTGTTAGTTTAGGTTGCCATACAGCATTGATCGGTTGCTATCCAAAACACATCACTCTATCTTGTCAAAATAGAGATCCTTGGCATATTACCTTTCCTACTAACACAACACCCTGATTCCTGTAACGACGTAGCTAGGTATCCATGAAAGGCTTAGTTTGCAACTCACATCATCTTTAAGAAGGATACTAGTCCCAAGTTTCTTTCCTGTGACAACAGATGATGTGTTTGTGAAGTTATTATTATTATCACTAAGCTGATCATTGTAGAGCCACCTACGATGTGTGCAATTCCTTTTGCTATGCTATGCTATACTTCGTGTGAACAAAAAAAAACGTGCATTTGAAGAAAACGTTTTTTCTGCGGTTTTCGCGAAAATAGTTTATTCGGGAAAATATTTTCCGGGGAAGTGGTACATTCAGAAAAATATTTTCCCGGGAAATGGTACATTTTTTTTTAAAGTTTAGTTTATTTTTCTGATCTTAAAATATTATTTACAAATTGTTAACTTTCACATTGAAAATAGAAATTTAGTGCTTCAACATCGATTCTATCGTTAACTTGACTAACATAGGTGATGTATACTATCAAGTTCGGATGTTCTCTTTCCACTCGTGGTGTTTCCGTTTGTTCCAGAAAAAGCCCATGTATCTGGTAACTCGTGGGTTGCTCTCGTATGAGTGGTGGAAGGAGAGGGATTTGTTGGGATAATAGTTTAAGGCAGGGACGATCTGCGGGGGGAGGAGTTGCTTCGTTCAGAAAAGATTGATAGAACGGCAGGGAATTTCTTGCCTGCATGTGCCGATTGATCAGCAATGCTTTGCATTTCAATGCCGGTAATTGCAGATTCACTCCACCAGAGTTTCTGTCGCGCGCCATTTGTTCCATTGGAACGCGTGCAGGAAGTCCGCGCCATAAAAACGAACCCATAGTGGCCGTGATTTTGGCTGTATGCACACAATACGGTGGTAGAACTGATGCAACATACCAAATTTTTGACGTGATAAACGTGTTTAATAGTACCACCTTTTGTTGGAGATTTAAATTTCTCAGCGAGTGTATCCAGAGTTGCTGAGTGAATTTTATTACCAGTGTGTCCCAATTAATTTTTATCATTGCTCGTATTGAATTTACAAAATATACACCCAGAACCTCAACCTTTTCTGCTGTTTGCAGCCAAGGTACAAATAATGGTTCTCCATCACTGAGCCCGACATCAATCGCAACAGTTTTATCACGATTCAATTTTGTGCCAGCAGTCTGTTCAAACCGATCAAATAGTAGTTGATTTTGAGAAGCGTTCGGAGATATGTCCGTTTACCAACAGTCGAGAGGACGAACGCTCTGCTATTCGTTTCAACACATTTACGAAAGCCGGGTTTATTCCCAGCTGGCGCATAGTTTCGTGCAGGAAAGACAGGGACACTCGATCAAAAGCGTGGTCCAAATCGTAGCTTATCAGTTTTCCTCTTCTCCTTCGCGCCCGCAGCTCAGCGATTCGATCTTTCAGAGAGAGTGGCTTCGAAAATTGAGTGCACGTCGTTGCAACACTTTTGGGCATCACTCAGTGTCCGTCGCGATTTTATTATCAGTTCAAGTCGTGCCTTTAGGATTCGGCTGAGAATTTTGAAATCTGCATTTAGCAGATTGATCAGGCGATATCCTCGTGCAGTGTTTGTCGTTCCTCTTTTTCGCACTAGCACTATTACGCCGTTGGCGAAATCTTGTGGGAAGTCGGTTGTCATCGCCTCGTTCAGTACAAGATTCAGTTCTTGATGTATCACGTCGAACGTGCGTTGGTAAAATTCGATCGGTATCCCATCGCTGCCAGCAGCTTTTCTTTTGGCCGACGATCGTATGGATCCCAGGATTTCTGCTGTTGTTATTTCAACTATGCAAGCCTCATTGGGGATATCATTTTCAGGTACGACTCGATTGCATTGAAGGGTTGCCTCGCTTCCTCGTTTACCGCTGACGCCGTGTAGAGGTTCTTGAAGTATTGAAACAGATGATTTTCGATTGCTTCAGAGGTGTTTAATATTTCGTCGTTTTCCCCGTGTAGCTCCGTAATGACGTTTTTTTTCCTCTGCCGTTCTCCCAGCTGGAATGTGCTGATGCTTTCTCCGGCGATATAGGTATCGTTGATGCGCATTAAGTTTTGCGAAAATTTCCGCTGATGCGCGAGCATTTGTGCTTTCACACGATTGATGGTGGTTAACATAGCTGGATTCTGGAAATAATCATCGTACGCTCGCTGCAGCTGAGCGTATAGCCGTTGAGGTACTGTGTAGAACTCGCTGAACACCTCGTGAGATTTCCATCGAAAGAAAGATTTTATTTTCGGCTTAGCACAGGAAAGCCACCACGTCAACCAGTTTGGAAAATTCCGCCGCTGTCGGGTCACATATTGCCATTGAATTTGGAATTTTTCGATGTTTTCTGTTGTCAGAAGTTGGGGACGCAAGGACCAGTATCCGCGACCAGGTGCGCGCCCGAGACTGGGGAGGCGAATCGGGCAGTAAGCGCTTTGTGGTTTGTGAAGGAGCATACATGGGTGGCTGCGTTCCGCAGATGCGCACAGAGACCATGACTGACGTACATTCTGTCGAGTCTGGAGACAGAGTTGTGCGGGGTTGAGGGGTACAATTTTATCCAGACATCGCTGAGCCTTAGCTGCTGGACGGTGGATTGCAGGGCAGGACTGTTATTGCAGCCCGACACATCACATGTTCGCAGTACGCAGTTGAAGTCCCCAGCGAGTAGGGTATTTTCGGTGTTGTGCCGAAGATAGAAAGCAATCGTGTTCTTGAAGAAACGCTCGCGTTCGGCTCGCATCACTGTGCCCGATGGGGCAAAAATATTTGCCATCGTAGTGTTTGCTACTCAAAGAGCGACGAGTCTGCCGTCTACGCTCTTTTTTACATGCGAGAATTGTATGTAGTCCTTCAATGCTATTGCCGTCCCTCTTCTGCTTTCATCGATATTCGTGACAATATTGTAGCCTGGGATGGTGAGTTGCGCATTCCCAACTTCTTGTAGAAACACGATGTCGAGCTCCATCGTTCTACAAAACGTTCGGAGAGCGTTGAGTTTCGTTTCGTTTGTAATCGTGTTGATATTTATAGTGGCAACGTTGTAACTGGCGAAATGGTCCATTTTAGAGTTCTAACACCTGCACTTCGTCGTCACTATTGTTTCCGTCGCCGCCGTCGTCAATTTCGTCCCAGTTTTCAATACCATTGCGTCGTTTCTTGTGTTTGCGCTTTTTCACTATTTTGTTGTTCATCGAAAGTGATGATTCGTCTGTCTCGTTGCCATCGGGTCTAGTGCTATCGGATCTTGGATCTATGTAACCGCTAGCTGGAGGTTGTTGACCAGTGGTAGAGGGCAATAACCTGCTGTCGGATGATCGCACCGATCTCGCTTTGGGGATTATTGGCATATTAAGTGAGGGAAACTGCTGCTCCGATTGCATTGCGAGAGACATCTAATTCTTTTGGTGTTGATTTTGCTGTTGCTGTGGTTGCTTTTTCTTTTTTGCTGGGGGACGACCCAGACCTGACAGAGATGGACCTAGTAGCGTTGGTATTGAGACCTGCTTCGTGTTGGTTTTGGCTGGAGCTGCAGCTGGCTGTTTCGTAGCATCGGCATACGACTTTTGCACGAGCAGTTTTTTGTTCTGCACGCAGGACGCTCCGGTATGCATGTATTCCCGGCAGTGTCGGCAGGTTTGACGTTGGCCATAGTAGGATAAGTATGTCCATTCGCCATCTACGAAGACCCATGATTCGATGTTGCGTTTTACAACCATTCTTGCAACCCAAACTCCAGTCGAAATACCCGGAAACTCGAGCTGCTCATCAGCACCGCACATCTGTTCGCGTACCAATATGACGTCACCGTATTGAGATAGAAACTTGGTGATGGATTCGTCCGATACAGCCTCTGACAGATCGAACAGCTTCACCTCCACGGCTCCGTCTTTGTGTTTTCCATCGTGTTCGTCGCACACTTTTTGTGCCAGCGCATGGTCAACAACCAGTGTTGCCACATTTCAATCTGTACTGGGAGCTGCAAAAATCTTTTTCATCTGTATTATTTCCAGGAAAAATCTGTAGTGGGCCCAAAGTTTTTATTTTTATATTTATACAGCTTCAACGTAAATTGTTTAGAGAAAACTGGGACTGCGTTGAATCAGCTCATAATAATTGCAAACTACTAGCTCGATTGTCAATAAAACTTTTGAACACTTAAAAATGGGGCTCGGTAATGCATATTACCGGCTGAAAATTCAGCCAAAAAACAATGAAACCCATAATTCAGCAACACTACCGATATTTCGGATTTACGAAAAAATGTAACAACTGCCGTTTTTTAACCGGTGCCATTCTCGGCAGCAAATTACCGAGATTTGGCAGTACATTCTAAGTGCGTGGATTGCAAGATCGCTTTCATTGTATCGTTGCAGAGTCGGCCAAAAAGTGTTGTCTAATCCTTTCTAACCAGCTAAAAAATCTGTACTTATCTGTACTTTTTCTCTAAATCTGTAATCTGTACGGTACAGAATCTGTACCGAAAAAACCGAGAAAATTTGTACATTTCCAGATAAATCTGTACAGTTGGCAACCGTGTCAACAACCTTCACGAAGGCACAACCGAGAGTACGGCTACACTGGATTCTCGTCACTTCACCTGGCTTTAAGCCCAGCACAGTTTTTACGAAACTTTACACCTTCACATAGTCTGGTTTTTTCGGCAAGGCCGCATAATCAATGCGGAACGCGTTTTCGCGGCGTATCATCGCAGAGTCGTGGTGTACTGGAGCATACAACGGCTCGGTGATGAACTTTCGCGGCGAAACTAAACGATAAAACTTGATAACGACTTCCAAGATTTCCTTCGCGTCAACACGTCTGCTCGGCTTGGAAGTTGAGCGCTATCTTGTACATTCGGGGTATTCGTACATTCGAGAAACAATCTTTCGGGGAAACAGGTTTTGGGATAATGGTTTTCGAGGTATTGTTACACAATCCCATGCACCAGGCCAAGGTTCAGTTTTATCGCAGGGAAAAGAAAAAAATATTTTTTAGTAAATAAAAATATGTTCACATCTAAAACAGTTTGTTTGATTGGCGTAGTGTCTTTGGCAAACTTGTGGATAATAATTTCGTCTTAAAAAATATATTACCATGAAAAAAAATTTTTTTTTTTCAGAATACAAGTCAGACTCGATTATCCGGAACATCGAAAAAAATTTCATTACGGATAATCAAGTTTTCCGGATAATCGAATCACAGAAAAAATGTTTGAATTTTATTTTACTTAACCCTCTAGTGCCCAATGCCGCCATTTGGCGGGCTTCCTTCAAACCTCTAAAAAGCTTCAATAAATACTCAAAAAGTGTTTATAATGATTCATAGTGATTTTAAAAAAGTCCGTCTTGAAATTAATTTGGGCACTAGAGGGTTAAATGATACAGTGACGTAAATTAAATGATACAGTGACGTAACCAGAAATCATTTGGGAAGCGAAAAAAGGTAAAATCCTGAGAAGCAAAATAAAATAAATTGGACATTGATTATTTTCACTTAATTCGAACATGTCCCAAACATGCCGGAAGTGACATCAATGGTAACAAATAACAGGAGGGCTGTGTGCTAAGTCACGACCGCAAAGTTGAAGTAGAATACTTTTACCAGAAAGAGAACCCGGCTGCTTGCGCGTCTGTCATTTTTTCTAGTAAATAAACGTTGACTAATCAGATCAATAAAATTTTGTGCTTCAACAAGGGTTGACCATTTTCAATATTATAATAATTTGCTTGTCATGGTTGGGGCTTAACAATTTTTAAATTTTGAGATGAAATTTTTTCGGATGTCGTGCTCATGACTGAAGGAAAAGATAATTCAGTACGTTCTGAGACACGGAAATAAAGTAAAATTTATAACTTTTACAAATTTCAAAATGTAAATTAACTAAAGAGAAAACATTAACGCTTTAATCATCCTAAAAAGGACAATTTGTTGTTTAATTTAATATCGGATAAGATGCCGATTACATCTTTGCGTTACCACTGACAGTGCGAATAAAGTATTCGTTGTGATAAAGTAAACAATGGAATGCTGATATAACACTAAAAACTAGACGGCTCACGTGTTGTCAAAATGAGTCAATTTTTCATTGAATGCATTTACTAGTGCCCACTATCGCACAGAGACTGCATTTTACTAAAGTGCCTCACTACATCAGTCGCTATCGATGCTGAGATCCGCTGCAACTAGTGCGCTATCCATAGCCATGCCAAAGTTGTGGCCGCTATACACTGCCATTGCACAGTGGTCCAGATCGTCGATTTAGCGGTATTTAATTTTTTGTGCGAAAACAGCTGTTGTTAGGTTAATAGTATATCTGAAAGATATTTTGTGTTCAAAAAGGCGCTTCTTTTCAGATAATAAAAATTAGGGTGGCTCCATTTTTATCAAAAATAGCAAAACTAACTTTTTTGCCGATAAAGATACGGTTCTTTTTAGTTCAGTGGAGTTGTAGATCAATTTATTCTAAACAACTTTGCCGAGGAAAGCTAGTCTCTATCTTGCATAGTTTTCACGGTATGATGAATTTAATATAGCAAGTTAGGGTGTAGCTGAAAAATCTAGTTTTTTCAATGTAGCTTTTTTATTTTTGATTCTCTTAAAACTTGGTCTTCTAACAGTTTTTAGGTCTTTTTGAGGTGCATATTTTCTCTGAATACTGGAAAGCGCTATCTCATTCACAAGAAAAGTTATTAGGTTTTTCGCTTTCAAAATACGCCCTTTTCAAATGTTTGTATCTACTTAAATAGCAAACACAAACTAAAACTATTGATTGCGTTTGAAAGGTCGTACTTTTCCGTATATATTATCAAAAATCTGGAGGGTGGATATTTTTCTATCTCAAATAAATCCAATTTGAACTTTGCGGTTTTGGTTGGATTTCTCGATATATGTCACATACATGCTACTATTTTTTTTTATTTTTTTGTATTTGATCGGTCTATATCACTAAACCCAAACGTAAGATCATAATAAATAAGGTGTTTTTTTAATAGTTTTATGACTCAAGAGAGCTGTTTACATAGAAGTTTGCAACACTCAACAGTATATTTTTATGTTCTGTTTGTGTTGTGTTTTCAGCATGGTGTGCATTACTCCAGCACTAAATGCAATGTGTTTTCTGATTTCTTCTGGCGTAAACGGTTTGAATTTGACTTTTGTTTCGTACTTCCTGTGCCTCGTCGTTGCACAGTCCAATTGATTGAAGCGTTCCTATGTATTTTACGACAATGTGAAAAAAACGAGATCTAACAGGTTCACAGAGGCTTAGAAAAAAATATGTTCATCATCATAGCGTATGTTCGAATTTCTCAGTATATGTTTCATACTCCCATTTTATTTTTGATTAACGTTAGGATTACGTAGAAACTCTTAAATATTTCTTCATTGAGGCTTGTGATCTCTGATACTAATTTATATATATTGACAAATCTGCGAGCTAAATTCTGTTATTCTCACCATCATATAGAAGTTTACTAATTCGCTTTCAACGCATTCCGAATTGTGATTTCTCGTGCTTCAGAAACTAGGTTGTCGCTACTCACCACAATGATTCAGCCATAGTTAAACGATAGCTTACTTCCGCCAAGAGTTGTATGAAGCGAATGTAGGCGTACGAGGGTGACATCCTTAATTTGTATTTTTCAGGATCGTTAACGTCACGATCGCTTTTTAATGTTCTTCCTTATCGATGACGTATATAAAAAGCTTGTGAATTGATTTTAGTGAAATAATTCACCACTTTTGTCTCCTTTATGTAGGAAGCCATTTTCGATGTAACTTAAATGCTGTCGACAAAAGTAGGGTGAAGTTTTTTATTTTCCGAGATGATTCTGCTAATTTCCTGGGTTGTTTCGTGTTTAAAAAACCATTTTTGGTAAACGTAGCAGAGTTAAAGTCTGCATATAATGCAATACTTCTACTGCTAAAACACATGTAGAATATAAGATATTAGGGACGAATAAACGCCTCGGTTAAAATCCCTTGAACAAAAAAAAAATATATAAAGATATACTGTTGCCTGTTTTTTTTATGAAAAAGGCTTTCATGAATCATAAAACTGTTTGAAAAAACCTTACTTTGTATGATCTTACGTTTGGGTTTAGTGATATAGACCGAGCAAATACAAAAAAATTAAAAAAATAATAGCATGCATATGCCATGTATCGAGAAATCCAACCAAAACCGCAAAGTTCAAATTAGATTTATTTGAGATAGAAAAATATCCACCCGCCAGGTTTTAGATATTATATACAGAAAAGTACGACCTTACAAACGCAATCAATAGTTTTAGTTTGTGTTTGCTATTTAAGTAGATACAAACATTTGAAAAGGGCGTATTTTGAAAGCGAAAAACCTAATAACTTTTCTTGTGAATGAGATAGCGTTTTCCAGTATTCAGAGAAAATATGCACCTCAAACTAAAAACTGTTAGAAGACCAAGTTTTAATAGAATCAAAAATAAAAAAGTTACATCGAAAAAACTAGATTTTTCAGCGACACCCTAACTTGCTATATTAAATTCATCATACCGTGAAAACTATGCAAGATAGAAACTAGCTTTCTTCGGCAAAGTTGTTTAGAATAAATGGATCTACAATTCCTCTGAACTAAAAAGAACTGTATCTTTATCAGCAAAAAAGTTAGTTTTGCTATTTTTGATAAAAATGGAGCTACCCTAATTTTTATTATCTAAAAAGAAGCGCCTTTTCAAACACAAAATATCTTTCAGATATACTATTAACCTAACAACAGCTGTTTTTGTACAAAAAATTAAATACCGCTAAATCGACGATCTGGACCACTGTGCATTGGTATCCACTGTCCCTGCATCAGCTGGCCCAGCTGCTATCGTTGCTGGAATCCGCTGCAACTAGTGCGCTATACATTGCTACGCCACAGCTGTGGCCGCTTTCCGCCATCGCTGGTATCCACTGCACTGCACTGTCTAGAACTATTATGAGCGGCTTCGACTGAAACAGGCTCTTATATAGGCCAAATAGCATGTTTTAAATTGCAGGGTATATGATTCTGTCGACCGTGCTTGGGAAGCAATTATATAACGGCCAATCAGAGGTCAAATTTTTCGTTTTGACAAGGCTTGACTATTCTCAATAGTACAATTACAATTATCTTCTTTTGGGAAGAATCTTAGAAGATTTTCCAATCTATTGCTGCAAGAACGAAGGAAATCCATCGAATACTAACCTTGTTATTATATTCGAAATTGGACATATTTTTCACTTTTTTCGGTTTCAGATTTTATTTCACATCCCTATGTAGCCGAACTTCCTGAGAGAAGTATTCCACTTCGAAAATCCGGATCATCGAGTTTCCGGATAATTGAGTCCGACCTGTATTATACCTAACTTTTTTTTCTTCTTCATGATCGGACAATTTTCAAGGTTCAGGTAATCTTTTGTAGTTTTCATAAAAAATGAGCTTTTCTATGCAATTAATTATAATTTTTTGTTTCAATAAAAAATAAATAATACTTTTAGAGTGTATTTTTTCGGAAAGACAAAATTAAATATTATCTACAACTTTTCCGAAAACAATATCTAACAAATCGTGTTGGCTCTAAACATTTTCGTAATCATCAATACCTTTAAAAAGCTTCTCTGAAATTAATCGTGTTTCAAAATATTAAGCCAATGGCATTTTTTGTCTATAGAAACGTCTATGCAAAGTTTCAGCCAAATCAAAAATGACAATTAAAAAATTTATTTAAAATTGGGGTATTTTTTGTGGAATTGCTCCGTAGTCCTACGTCAAAAATCATTTTCACAGACATGCACGATTTTCATGTAAGGGACGATCCATTAATGATGTCACGCAAAATTTGGATAAAATTAACTCCCCCCCTCTCCCTTGTCACAAGTTGTCACAACTTCCTTAACCCCCCCCCTCCCCAAATTACGTCACGTTTTTATATCCCCCTTCCCCTTCTTTGGTGATAATTGATTGAAATCGAGAAATTTGTTAGGAATGTATTTTTTCTTAATAAGAACGATTTTACTGAAAGAAAAAACTGAAACTAGAAGGAAAAGAAGATTATAGAAGATAACTAGAAAAGGCGTTTAGTTCTTTGTTCAAGGATGCTGCTGGTGAAGTCGCATATCGACGACATAGCAAGCCGAGACATTAACTGCAGCATCATTGCTGATTTTTGAAAACCATCAATATTTAGTTCCTCTTCTTCAATCAATTCGCAATCCAAATATTCTCCACATGTTACAATAACCAAGCATTTTTATTTACGTTTTGTCACAATTTTTGTGTTGATTAGATTGAGGGACATTAAAAATTAATGAAATCGCGCTGTCATTCATAAATGAACATGCACGGTGAAACGGAATTAATGAACATTATGCTTTTTTAGGAAGAAAAAAATTGTCATTTATTTTATCTAAAGCAAATCTTAAGCAAAAAAGGGGATCGTAGAACTATAAATGAATGATGCAAATAATATAAATAGTTCTGAGTTGATCTATGTGGTTAGGTATGTGACTTTTTTATTTATTTATTTTTTTTTGTTGAAATGTGATGTCACACTCAAGCTAACCACCCCCCCCTCCCCCATATGTCACAAAATGTCACAATATTTGAAACCCCCTCCTCCCTAAACGCGTGACATCATTAATGAATGGTCCCTAAAATGCAAATAAATTGTTATCACGTACCTTGATCTTGAATCTGTTGGGGATCATGTATTATTAGGTTTCCTCCGCTTGTCGTATATCGAGGATTTTTAAGTGGATCCAACTTTATAACGGTAACATTATCATTTGAGTAAAGCTCTTTATACCATAAGTATGACGGTGTAGGGTATCCTCCCGCTAAACAACTTAACATAACATCTTTCGTGATTTTGGCTTTTCCAGTATCGTACGTAGTTTCACGTGGTTGTTTTATGAAATAAGGCCCTCTAGGTATTTTGTTCATATCTGTCACTTCGACACCATAATCATAGCTGCGGCGGTCGTCCTCCAATACGTTTAAATTTTCAATACTATACAGCTGCTGTGACTCACATATAAATAAATTTAAATCGTACGGCCCCGTCGGTTGAAACTGCCATTTCTCATTGATGGTGTTAAAAGCGTATGTTAAATAAATCCGATCTGTGTTAATGCCTAATCCATAATTTCTATGAGGAATCGGTTTCTCTTGTGCTATTTTATTATTGTTGAAAATTGAATTAAAACTGCTTTTATCTTCATCGTTGTAATTAAAAGAATCATCAACGGAAGCTAGTTGTGATTTATCCGCATTAATCCAATTTCCAGGCGAGACCTGTCTGGCAGATATAAAATATCGATTATTTTTATTGTTTTCATTGTCCAGCATTTTAAGAATGAATGTATGTTTATCAATATTATCAACACTGAGTAAGTCGCCTTGATAAGCTTGACAAATTTTTTGGGCATTTAGATAATCCTTCCGTGGGGATTTATGTACACGTATACAGGAACTTCTATAAACCAACCAATATTCTGGGCAATAATTTCCATCCGGTAATGAACCAAATTTTTCCGATTGCTTATAGCGACTACTATAAAATGAATCATCACCAGAGGCACCAGCAAGATTAATTGATGCATATTGAGGTGGTGCGCGCAATCCGCTATCCTGATTATATTTAACATTCTGCCCGTATCCATTTACTAACATAAACACCAGGATCTTGAACTGTATATATTTATCAATCATGATATACAAATATACATATAGTTGTATATACGGTGAATGACAGTTTTATTGAATTGTCTGGGCGTGGTCTTGAGTTTTCCAATTGACCTAACACGGAAGCAATTTTTAAAAGAAAAATACATATTTTGATTTAATAAAACATAAATCTAAAATTACAGTCTTCAACACACGTATTATATTCATTATCACATACCTCCGTCCCAATTTTCAATTTACCTAATCAAATAACAGAGGCGTCAGAAAGTTAGAACCTGTTAAAACAACATTATATAGACCATTTAATTTAAGACCATTTAACGAACTGACAGGTGTTACTAGCGAACCTATACATTAGAGAAATGACAAGACACTCACCGTTAAGGCAACTGTCAACATCAAAACGGGCGAGTTGTATCATTTTGCATTGCCGTTATCCGTTTTGATGTTGACAGTTGCCTGAACGGTGAGTGTCTTGTCATTTCTCTAATGTATAGGTTCGCTAGGTGTTACGGAACTAGTGATGGGAAACTTATCGATACTTATCGATAATATCGATAAATGCCGGACATCGATATTATCGTTAATTTTTTGACGTTAACGATAATTATCGATATTATAAGGGTGAGCACAAGCATAGACTAAAGAGACATAGATATCCAAGTTGGGCTTCGCTGCATATAATCTCAAGGCAACACTATGAACTTGCCATCTGTAGGCCGTTGGGTGAACTAAAGCATATCCACTCGGAAAAATATCATGGTACTCCTTATCATTTCAGTGGTGAGCTTGACCAGATTTTCACACCCAGAAAAATATTATGTTACTTTCAATCAGATTTGTACGGCGGTTTTCAATCGACTTTACAATATAATCTAGATGATTTGCAATTTCAATTTATTACAACAACAATGCAAAGAAATGCTCGCGTAATTTTACAAATTAGCATGAGTCACAAAATGTAAGAATCTCATAGATACTATCATCGAATTGTCGAAGGTGACAAAAATAAAAAAAAAACAAAGCTTCACATTCACTTAAATTATTTTAACATTGTTTATGTTGTACTTGACGTTCGTGAATTTCGACGAAATAAGTCATGCTATGCTCTGCTACTCGTTGTAAGTGAATTTTGAGGATATTAAGAGACGTATATAACAACGATTTTCAACGCAGTAATGTAAAGCCTTAGTTAAAAATAGCGTTTAGCGGTATTCACCAAAATAAATATTGTATCGTTTTTAAATAGAACTTAAAAGGATGAGTGAAAATTTCCAAATTTGATTTTCTCAGTTCTTTGTAAATATTAATAAATCGAGTTAAACATTCAAGCAAGGAATAGTGAAATTGATAATGAATGAGATCACAAACAATAATCTGCAACGGAAGCTACAAACCGAATAGGAGATGAGAGCTTCGTAGCCGCAAGGTTACAGAGTCCGCTTTGATAAGCGAGTGGTCGTGGGTTCGAATCTTAGTAGAATCAGGCCATTTGGTTGTCAAAGGACTTTAACATGGGTTCATTCTCAGGCTCTATACTACATACCCTTCCTTCAAGCTGAATTCTATAGTACCCTTGCCGACTTTCATCCTAACAAAAAAGTCCCTCTTATAATAAAACTGTTCTGAGTAACGTATAATAGTTCTCTTCAGGGAATTGTAATTATGACGCGGTCTTGGCTGGAGGAACGAGGTTTCGATACGACTCCTTCCTCTTGACAAAAATATGAGTCCTACTTATAATAAACCTGACCAGAGGTGAAGCATTGAGTGCCTCTTCAGGGAATTGTGATTGTGACGCGGTGTTGGTAGGAGGAACGAGGTTCGATAAGACTCCTTCCTCTTGACAAAATAAGTCCTTCTTATAATAAAACTGATTTCAGAAATATTTACCCTCTACAGGGAATTGTAATTGGCGATATTGGCACGAGGAACGAGGTTTCGATAAGACTCCTTCCTCTTGACATAATAAGTCCCTCTTAGAATAAACCTGGCCAGAGAGGAACGTTGGGTGTAGCCTCAGTTCAGGCAATTGTAATTTGGCGAAATTGGTAGGATAGAAAAGAGGCTCGGTATAGTAGAGCAGTAAGCTTGAAATGTAAGGGTAAACTCTCACACACAAGCACGGATATAAATAAAAAAAAAGCGTATCATTCACTTCAATAGTGATACTGCCAATAATTTGAAGTGCGGAGTACAGAAAACACCTGGGCAATATCACAATAGATCAAAATGTCTCTGGTCGCAGTGATGAGTCCACACAGAGAAAAAAAAACGAATAGGAGAGCATCCTACAGCATTATTTGACGGCTGAGGCAGAATTATTAACCCAACCAGTTCCGCAAAGGGATTAAAGCTGTATAGTGGTTCTCAATCGACTATTAAAATTGGTACAAACAACGAATGAGTTATGCTAATGATGCTAATGAGCAAGATACCTGACTTCATACATTTTGCTCGCAACACCTTTATAACGGTGCCCTCTGATGACCTTAAAACTGTGATTATTAGCAAAATCGATTTATCATGCTCAATCCGCTAGATGAAAACGAAAACAAGATGGCAATACCGTATAAGGATATTGAAAATTAGATGACAGGACCATACAATGATATTGAAAAACATGCTTCACCTTTCACCACCTTGTCATCACCAAATAAACAGTATACAAATTAGTTCAATTTTCGTTCACGCGCAGCGAAACTCGTGTCCGCTGCATACTGCAAGAGTAACGTATTGTGTACTAGTCATCTTTGGTTATGCTTAAAAACATATTGTTGAAACGACTATGAACGATTAGTCATACTATCTTCAAAATAAATTATTCATATCATGGTCATCTCATACATTGACATTTATTATAGTCCTGTTGTAATAAATTATTATTATTATCTAGACCATATAGATTAGTCTGTTAAAAACACCGCACAAATCTGACCAAGCCTAAAAAGATAGCAATAGACCTTTTTACGTACGAATGTATTAGTGCACCTAGTTGAGGAAAGTATTTACAAATCGCCTTTTTGTTTGCTATGCTATGTTTTTGGCAGCTGGACAAATATTCAGTTGAATACTTATTATAAGTTCTAAACTCGTTTCTGAATGAATTTTTCATTCGTGATCATGAATCGGGGGAAGCTGCTTAACATTATCGACCAAAAATGGTAAAAAGTGATAAAAAGTCGGAGCAACGAGATGCGATTATCTACATTTTGGAGGAAACAAAAGCAACTTTACATGAGTTTACACGTTCATTAGTGTGCGTAGGTGAAAAGTCACTAATCTCTATTACCTTAATATTTTTCTGTGTGTGCTCATTAAATGTAGTTCACCCAACCGCCATCATACTCGGAGGGGCGCCACATTTTTGTTGCCCGTATTGTTGGTTGAGTTGAATATCTATGTTTCAATAATCTAAGGCACAAGTCAATGCGGCTGGTTACTGGAGGAGACCCAAAAGAAGGAGACCTCACCTACCCTACCCCAGGAGTTGCTTTTGCCGCTAGGTATTTGTTGGTTGCTGCTATTCGACAAGATTTAGCATTGTTGGGGGTGGTGTAAAGGTTCGCCCCGGGTGTCACTGAGTTTCTGAGAAATAATGGTAACTAAAAAGGTATTTATAGTTTTTAGTTTCCTAAGAACAGATGAATTCGACACCTTAGTACTGGAGAACTTTAAAAAGTATCCAAACTTTTTGCACCATCTCATAAAAAGCAATGATACGAAATTGTAATAAAATGCATTTTCTTTGGCTTGCCAACTCTTATAATATGATGGACATGCATAGCTCTTATAATATGATGGACATGGTAATAATGGTATAATATTATGGACATGGTAAATGGCTCTGGTAATTGTTTAGTTTAACTTGGAACTGTTTAAGTTTAAAGTATCTGTTACCCAACAAACAATTTTTAGTTCCAAAAAAAATCCAAATCAACGAAATTGTTGCGCCCAAAAGTATCCTGATTTATACAGGGGGTAGACAAAATAATTGAGATAAATAAAATTCTCTCGAATTTTAAATGGCCAGAACTTTACGAAAAATGAATCAATTTTGATAACCGGTTTCATTTCACTGGAAAACAGTATTATATTAGTATTACTTGGGTACTTGGTGTGACCAACCTACACCTAAAATGTTTCGGATTTCAAGAGTGTGTGTCAAAGTGTACATTTTTGCAACGCATAGAACGTTTTAGGCAATTAAATTGTCTATCTAAAATACTTCATTTGAAAAAATCAGAGATCACCGATAATTTCTAAAATCATTTTTTGTTTTTAAAATTATATTTTTTTCAGAGTAGGATCTTAAACTAATTTTTTTATATTTTTAAAGGAAAGTTCAGATAATTTTTACTAAGATATATTGATTCATAAGAAAAAGGTTCAAAAACAGTTAGGTTTTCTTACGCGGGGGATACATGCCTCGTGAAAAAACCATGTTAATTCAGAAATCCGCTTGATAAACCGCTTTAATTCAAAAATTCGCGTAAAAACCACATTAATTTGAAAATCTGCATAAATAACCTTTTAGAGAAAATCCGCGTGAAAATAGTCTGACCTTTTCAAATGTTAATCCAGATAAATTTTCAAACGCAAGTTTGCAAAGTAGCTTGGTTTAATAAGACCTACACACCCACAATGTTCGATTGAATTCTGTTAGAGTGCTGCAAGCTCAAAGAAAATTAGTTAGGGAAAAAACCGTCAAAGTCAACACCCATACTTAATAAATTCATACCTCGTTGATTCCTTGGCGAATTTTCAATCTTTGGCTACCAATGAACCCGAAATAAATTCTGATTTATTGACAACATATAAACCTAAGTGAAACAGAATGTCACAAAAAGTTCTAAGCGTTGCAAAAATGTACACTTTGGCACACACTCCGGAAATGCGAAACATTTCCAGTGACCCTTGGTCACGTCCAGTTCTTAAGTAATACTAGGAAACTAGGACAGTTTTCCAGTAAAATGAAACCTGTTTTGTCAGAACTGATTCATTTTTCGTGATTTTATGCAATTTTGGCCATTTAAAATTGACAGAATTTTGCCTGCTTCAATTATTTCCCTTATTATACAACCTTCAAAATGAACTTCGGCTTGAAACTACTCCGTAGAAAGCGCTCCCGGCGTAAAACCCGAAGACTTTCCAAAACAAACTGTTTAACTCGTCCGGTTGTTTGAATTTTCATTCGCAGTATCGTAAGATTTGTCATTCAAGGCCTTAACACAATGGATACGTTGCGGCTGCGTTTGCGGTAATTTGACAGTTAGCCCATACATTTACTGTCACATTGACGTCAACGTAACGCAAACGTATCCATTCTGTTTGGGCCATCACTGTCTCTGTTTTTAACAAATTCATATAGTGAAATTGCATTTGTCGAATAACGTTTGCGGTAAAAAAATGGACAAAAATTGCCGATTTTTCATGGGTTTACCTTCAAGCGCACTGACGAAACTACTCATGCATCATCAATCATTGTAACCCATGAGTTAGCAAAAAAAAAATTGACAGCTCTATCAGTCAAACTCTAACTGTGATGACGAAAAAAAGTGAAGCTACTCCGTTCAGAAGTGTGCGCGTTCAAAGAACGGTACCCCGCCGCGTCAAAAACGGACATCGTGCGGCACTTTGTGGACGCCGGGTATGACGGTTCTGGCATCTACAACATCTTGACTCTATTGGACGACGATCAGAGCATCGAAAGAAAGCCCGGTTCCGGACGGTCAACGACCCTGAGCGAAAAGAAGCTTCAAAGGATGCTGAAGAGGAAGACCGAGGGAAAAGTGGCTAAATCGCTGCGTGCACTTGGCCGAGAGGTTGGTGCATGCTCTAAAACAGTGAAAAAGTATCTGGAGAACATGGACATACATACAAGAAGCGGCAGTCCCGTCTACTGGTCTCGGTGCTGCAGGCAATGATGCAGCGACAGCGGTTGAATAAGATGGTCAAGTCGATTTTCCCGGCGAATCGCGACGTGGCAGTGGTATTGGACGACTAGAACTATCTTACCCTGGATGGCAATGACTAGCAGGGCTCTTCGTATTTTACCTCCCCCACGAAGGAAGTGAGCACCGAGGTAAAGTTTATTTCACAGACCAAGTTCCCCAAGAAGGTGCGGCTGTGGCTAACAATCAGCGAGAAAGGGATGTCAAAGTTGCTCTTCTTTCGCTCCGGGCTGGCCGTGAACGGGGAAATTTATAGTACGAAGTGCCTGACAGAAGTTGCGTCGTTCATCAACGTAATACCATAAGCGCGAAGACACGGTGTTCTGGCCAGATTTGACGTCGGCCAACTACTCGAAGCGATCGTAATATTTTTTTGCGAGAAAGCTAACATGATAATCTTCCATGGGAAATTTACCCAACTCAATTATCTGTCATAGTTTTTTTTTTCATCACCATCTGAAATAGTTTTTTTCTCACCATCTGGAAAAAAAAAATTACCCCAAAAATAAGCTGGCAAATTATCGATACTTATCGATATCATCGATAAAAGCCCCGGAATTATCGATTGCTATCGATGTCCGTTTTGGGCGATATTTCCCATCACTATACGGAACCTGCTGATGTTGATGTTTTAAAAACTGTCTCACATCCGCCAATAAACTTTGTGTTTGTAATGTGTTTGTGACGCCTTGTCGTTATAATGTTATTCGGGCCAAATTTAAAGCCCTAGAGTTAAAGTTTGGACGACTGTCACTGAAAAGTTTCAATCGAACTGTCAACACTTGTTCTAATCGAACATAAGAACGTTTGACCCTTGACCATTCTCGCGCCAAACGTTAAAGCAGACGCTTCGGAAAGCAGTGATACCAAATGTGCAGATTTGTCTGCAATACGCAGATTTTTGGAGTCCGTGTGCAGATATTTATCGATTTGCAGATATTTGCAGTTTTTCCACGTTTCTGCCGATTTTTGTCAGAATCTCCTTATATTTGCGCTGTTTTTCTTGAAATGTGTGCAGATTTTTACAGACTTTTGCTTGCGCGAGCGAAATTTTTTCGAATCACGGATAGATTTTTTTAAGATTTCGAGCACATTTTTTCGGGTTTTCGAGCAGTTGCAGATATTTTTCAAAAACATCTGTCATCTCTGTCGGAAAGTGAAAGCTAAGTCCTAAAATTTGGTTTTTGTGCCCGCGTGATTTTAATAATTGGATGTTTTGTAGTTTTTCCGCGATTATATGATCGAATTATTTGTGTGTGCATGATTGAAGAGTGCCGCGTACATTAAAATTGTTAATTTTTTGATTTTAATTTCCTTTCAACATTTAAGTTTTTCTAGGTTAGGTTAGAATAGGTTAGGTTAAGTTTTTTCGAGAGTAAAAATTTAGGTTTAAAACAAAATAAAAGTACATGAGCAGTGATGAACTATCATTCGAGGGTTTTGAGGAATAACTAAATACAGAGAAGTTCTCAAACCCAAACACCAGATTGGGAGACTGATCGGCAACAAGAAGAAAAATAGAGGAATGTGAGTACAGTGATTCTGAAACTAATATACCTAAAAAAACTAAAGCTATGACGCAAAAGAAGAAAAAGACTGAATCCGTGATGGTGGATAACTTAGAAGAGATGGACACTACACAGACAAAAACGAGACCTAGAAATGAAACAGTCGACATGACCAACCAAAAGACACAATGTACCGACACTGAACATGAACTAACCACAAAACCTAAGAGAACTAAACTCACTAACAACGACGAATGGATTAAAAATAATGATAATACAGTCTTTTTTATCGAAAGACAGAAGATACAAGACATCAATAAACAAGAATCAGCTAAAGATTCAAGAAAAATCCACCCAATGGAACTCGCCAAAATTCTTCATAGTTGTGGTATCAAAGAATATAAAGAACTAAAGATAGCGGGACATGATAGGTTTAGAATAACCTTTGACCGACCACGACAAGCAGAAGTACTTATAAACTCCAAACTATTGAGAAATGAGTTCAAACTTCACATATACGTACCCAACATGATGAAGGAATCCATTGGGGTAGTAAGAAATGTACCTCCCTCCCTAACAGATTCAGATATACTTGAAAACATTCAAGCTGGCAAGAAGGAAATAATCAAAGTAGAACGTATTCAAAAGAAGGTAGGAGAAACCCTTACACCCACTTACTCGGTAAAAATTTTTGTAAAAGGGCAGGAGCTACCAAATCAGGTGACAATTTTTGGCTTTCCAGCGAATGTCACCGTTTATGTTTTTCCTCTGCGAATGTGTTTCAACTGCTGTAGGTACGGACATGCTGCTAAAGCATGTAAAAGTAACAGACCACGCTGTATTGTCTGCTCGTTAGAACACGACGGAAGAAGCTGTAAAGCACAACCGCGATGTTGTCATTGCTTCGGTGGACACAAGGCAAACGACTGGAACTGTCCAGAAAGACAAAGACAAGACAAAATCAGATATCTGATGGCATCCGAAAAACTTACGTTTATTGAAGCTGCAAACCGCTTCCCCAAACAAAAATCCGTTCAACACAGACTTAATTCGATAGAAACTTTTCCACCACTGCCAACCAGCAACATAACTCATTCGATCGAACCAAGTACAAATATTACAACACAAACTTATAGACAATCACTAAATAACGAAAAACAATAATCACACGGTACATCAAGTTAAACAAGACCTTATGAAACAAATGAACCTTGGCACGATTTTAAAAAAGATCAAAACCATGCACGACACAATCATTAAACACAGTCAACAACACAAGCAAAAAGATTCAATAGACTCTGACATTCTTTTAATTAATATATGAGACCAAATTAAAGCAATAATAGAACCGGAAGTCATAGCAAAAAATAAAAAAATTGAAACTAAAAATGGGTGAATACAAACAACTAAAATTTATTCAACACAACATACACACTTGGATAATATCACCGAGTACAGTAAAATGAATTACCGAGATTTCAACAGCTGAGATCTCGGTAAAAATCTCGGTAATACATCAAAATACCGAGATTCTGTAAAATCAACAATTGACAACTTGTCAAACTTTAACGAGATTCTCGGTAATATTTTACCGGGACTCGGAAATTTCAACTGTCGAATTATTACGAACATTTCGGTGAAATTTACTGATTTTGTGATTTCTCAGATAAATCCAGGAAATGATGAAAACGATTATTTATCCGTAGTTTTTAAATAGTTTATTTGACACGGCACGATACAATTTATGTTTAACTGAGCCAAGTACATTTTTTTTTAAATTCTAAATTAGCAGGGAAAAGAGGGAGGCCTTTTCTTTATTCTCGCGGCCGACTACGAGCTAGTGGGGATTTAAGGTGAGAGGAGGGGAGTTACAATTTTGATTTTAACTATATTGAGTTATACGATTTATTTATTTGTACATGGCTAAGCAGTGATGTTCTATTTGAGCAGTTTGGACTGAGGTGTCTGCGTGAACATAAAGATGCCGAGTCTTCGTTTGAGTGTCTCCAGCTTAGTGTATCATCTTCTTTCAGCGTGTAGCGGGAATGGTAATCTAACAAATAGATAGAAGAGTTTCATATTTTAATACCAGCGTGTTTTATGAACACGTATAGCTGTGTCATGTACTGGAGATCACCGCTCCCCAGAATGTCTCTAACGGGTACGTTCGGTTGTTTTCCTCGGGCCCGAAGGGAATCTATAAGCTCAGACCTAACACCACAGTATTCGGTACACGACCAAACAACATGCTCGATGTCATGGTAGCCATCGCCACAAACGCAGTGATTACTGTCTACAAGCCCTATACGAAAGAGATGCGTGTTTAACGTATAGTGATTGGACATAAGTCTGGACATCACGCGAATGAAGTCCCGACCTACATCCGACCCCTTGAACCATGCTTTCGTCGATACCTTAGGAAAAATGGAATGTAGCCACCGTCCCAGTTCATCTGAGTTCCATGATGATTGCCAACTGTTGAGTGTTCTCTGACGCAAAATGCTATAAAATTCATCATAAGCAATTGGTCTTTCATAAATATCGCCGTCAATAGCACCCACCTTAGCTAAAGAGTCAGCCTTTTCGTTACCCGGAATCGAGCAATGAGAAGGGACCCACGCTAAGGTAACCCGGTAATTTTTATCTGTTAAAGCACTTAAAAACCGCCGTATTTTCCCCAGGAAATACGGGGTGTGCTTCACAGGCTTCATTGATCGCAGAGCCTCAATTGCACTGAAGAATGAAGTAGTGGTCTATGGGTAGGGTTTCGATGATTCCAAGAGAGTACTGAATAGCAGCAAGTTCTGCGACGTACACGGAAGCAGGAGCATCGAGTTTGTAGGAGGCGGTAAAATTTTCGTGGAAAACACCGAAGCCAGTGGACTCATCTAGATTAGATCCGTCAGTGAAAAACCTTTTATCATAACTAACATGTTTAAACTTATTGGAAAAAATCTTAGGGATCTCTTGGGGTCGCAATTGATCCGGGATACCAGAAATGTCTTGTTTCATGGTGGTGTCGAAGAATATAGCATTATTAGAAGTAGCTAAAAGTGCGACATTGGAGGAATCGTATGAAGAAGGATTAATATCTTGAGCCATATAGTCAAAATATTAAGTCATAAATCTGGATTGAGATTGAAGGTCGACCAACCTCTCGAAATTTTCAATTACTTATGGGTTCATAACTGTGCATCGAATTAGCAACCGGTAAGAGAGATTCCAAAAACGATGTTTCAACGGAAGAATACCCGCTAACACTCCAAGACTCATCGTATGGGTCGACTGCATGCAACCCAAGGCAATACGCAAACAACGATATTGTATTCTCTCTAATTTTATAATGTGCGTGTTCGCGGCGGAGCGAAAGCAGAAACAGCCGTACTCAAGAACTGACAATATCGTTGTTTGGTATAACCTTAGAAGGTCTCCTGGGTGAGCACCCCACCAAGTTCCGGTAATCGTACGAAGAAAATTAATCCTCTGTTGGCATTTTTGTGTCAGATACCTAATATGACAAGCCCAGGTGCATTTGGAGTCGAACCAGACCCCGAGATATTTAGCGACTAAAACCTGAGAGATCGTTTTACCCGTTAGTAGGAGCTGCAGCTGAGCTGGGTTATGCTTCCTAGAAAAAACGACCAGCTCAGTTTTCTCCGGAGAGAATTCGATACCCAGCTTAAGAGCCCATTCAGACAAATTGTCTAAGGTATCTTGCAATGGTCCTTGCAGATCGCTAGCCTTGCCACCAGTAATGGATACAACGCTATCGTCTGCAAGTTGCCTTAGCGTGCATGAATTTGCAAGACATTCATCGATGTCATTGACGTTAAAATTATATAAGAGAGGACTTAAACATGAGCTCTGGGGAAGGCCCATGTAACTAATTCGGGAAGTTGTCGAATCGCAATGTGAGAAATACATATGCTTTTCTGACAACAAATTGAGCAAAAAGTTATTCAAATTTGGTGAAAGTCCCTGCGAATGAAGTTTCGCGCTTAAAACTTCTACAGAGACCGAGTCAAAAGCCCCCTTAATATCCATGAACGCAGAAGCCATTTGCTCTTTTCGAGCAAAGGCTAGTTGAATTTCAGTAGAAAGCAACGCTAGGCAATCGTTCGTCCCTTTGCCCCGGCGAAAGCCAAATTGAGTATCTGAAAGTAACCCGTTTGTTTCGACCCATTTGTCTAACCGTAAGAGGATCATTTTCTCCATTAATTTCCGGAGGCAAGAGAGCATCGCAATCGGCCTATATGAATTGTGATCAGAGGCAGGTTTCCCGGGTTTCCGAATAGCAATGACTTTTACCTCCCTCCAGTCATGCGGAACAATATTTAGCTCAAGAAACTTGTTGAACAAATTCAACAAGCGTCTTTTTGCAGAGTCGGGTAGATTCTTCAACAGGTTGAATTTTATTCTATCTAACCCTGGAGCCTTATTGTTGCACGACAGGAGAGCCATTGAAAATTCCAACACCGAAAATGGAGGCTCTTCCGTAGTTACTAATAACGCGTCGCGAAAGGTTTTCTGTTCCGGTACAGAGTCTGGACAGACCTTTTTGGCAAAATCGAGTATCCAGCGATCTGAATACTCCTCGCTTTCATTCGAAACGTCACGGTTCCGCATGCGCCTGGCGGTATCCCAAAGAGTGCTCATCGCTGTTTCCCTGGACAACGCGTTTACGAACCGCCGCCAGTACCCGCGTTTTTTCGCCTTTACTAAGCTCTTCATCTGCCTGCCCAGTGCCTCGTACTTTCGAAGCAGGTTGACAGTGCCGTACTCCCGGTAGTCCTTATACGCCGCGGACCTTCGCGGGTACAGCTCAGAGCACTCTTTGTCCCACCATTTGTTGGGAGGGCGCTGTCTAATCGTTACCCCGGGTATCGGTTTCGTCTGAGCTTGAGTCGCGGCGTCGATTATCAAGCCAGCTAAGAACGCGTATTCTTCCTCCGGAGGAAGTTCCTCGTGAGTCTCGATAGATTGCGCTATAATAGACTCATAACACTTCCAATCAATATTACGTGTAAGGTCGTAGGAAATATTGATTGGGTTTGGGGGAGTTGAACCATTAGCAATTGATATAACGATTGGAAGATGATCACTACCGTGGGGATCGTTGATTACTTTCCACCGGCAATCTAACGCTAGTGATGTCGAGCAAAGGGATAGGTCAAGCACGCTTTCACGTGCTGGAGGATTAGGTACACGTGTCGCTTCCCCAGTATTCAAAACTGTCATTGAAGTCGTCGATCAAGTTACAGATTAAAGAAGATCGGTTGTCGTCGTACAGCGACCCCCATAGCGAACAGTGAGAATTAAAATCTCCCAATATCAAAAAAGGCGCGGGAAGCAACTCTGCTATATCAGTGAGATGCTTCTGTTCAATCCGCGCGGATGGAGGCATATATAACGAAACAAGGCATAGGTCTTTTCCATTCATATTCGTTTGAATGGCAACGACTTCAATATTCGAGATCGAGGGGAGGTCGATTCGGAAGAAGGAATAGCACTTTTTAATCCCTAAAAGTACCCCTCCACCGTGTGAGTCTCGATCTCGACGAATAATGTTAAAATCGTGGAAATTGAGTTGATCGTTTGAATTGAGAAAGGTTTCACAGAGCGCAAATGCGTCACAATTGTATGTATTTATTAAATGAGAAAATAGATCGAATTTGGGGATGATACTTCTGCAATTCCACTGTAATACAGTGATAAAATTCCTAACCTCTTTCGCCGTATTAGTCATCGAAAGATATGATAGCTGAAATGAGGGGCCAAGTTGCTGCTAGTTGCATCAAAAAGGTTTTCACTGTAGGAAGAAGGGCAAGAAGAATATTTTGTAGGGGATCTGGTATGTTGAATGTTTTAAATATCCAGTCCACAATATCAGAAAATTTTATGATCCCTGTTTCTATTTTATCTTCTGATCGAGAAATGGGTGCCCGAGGGGTTTTTGGTGCCCCAGGAAGCGGTGGGTACTCCTGGTTTGATTTAAAATTAAAACCGGGAGGTACTTGCTTCGGTTTTTCTTCACCGCTTCCTTTTTGTGTTGGCTTATTGGTCATTCCGCTAGGGGTTATCTTGCGACCTTTGCGAGAAAGATTAGGAGAGTTGATCATTCTCCTTTTCCTAGATCCTTCTGGCATGGCATAAGAACACCCTTCGACGGGATCGTCAGATGTACCCTCATCGGTTGGCAAAAAGGAAAAGATGTTTCCTGTCGAGGGTGGCTCAGCACTCTTCAGCATTTCTGCGAAAGAGCGCTTTGATCGTTCCTTGAGGGAACGCTTTATTTTTTCCTCGCGCTGTTTGTACGCGGGACACGCCGAAAGGTCATTCCGAGTTCCCTCGCAGTAAAGACACTTTTCAGTATCCTCACTGCAAGCGGTCTCAGCATGATTGCCTCCGCACTTGCTGCAGCGTGCCTTGTTGCAGCAGTAGGTGGCTGTATGACCTAACTGCTTGCAGTTTCGGCAATGCATGACCCGCGGTACGAACAGGTGTACAGGCAGACGAACCCTGTCCAAAGAGATGTAGTTCGGCAGTGCGGATCCGGCGAATGTTACACGGAAGGAATCCGAAGGGAAGAATTTCTTCTTCCCTTCTTCGATGGATACTGAATGCAATTGCTTGACATCCAGTATCTTTACATCTTGAATCAGGGGGTTCTTGAAGCAGCCAACCCCGTGGCGCAAAATGTCATCGACCGTGAGGCTTCCTTCGGTAACCACACCGTCGATCTCCACGTCTTTGGCAGGGATGTACACGCGGTACTCTCTCGTGAAGAGCTCGTAGCTAGCAATTGCGTTTGCTTGCTTCAAGCTACTCACAACAACTCGCAGTTTGTTCGATCTAACCTTTGTAATTTCGGTTACGTCCGAAAACTGTTTTGCCAGGTCCTTGCCGATTTGAATTATATTTAGAGGCTTCTTTATGGGCCTGAAGTAAACTACGAACGGACCTTTCGAAGCATCTGGGTTAGCTTTCACCCGTGTTGCCGGTACCCTTGGTACGGGGCTAAGTAGCGGGGAAGGTAGAGGGGAATTGATGGGGGAGATCTCAATCTCTTCCCCAGTTGTTTCCACATCCAGGAATAGTTGCACCTGCATGTCGTCCATTTTGCGGGAGCGTTACGCTCTACCGCACACAAACGATAAATATTCGAATGTGGGGGGGGGTCAAGTAGTTGCTATTAAATTTTAAAAACAATTTTTCAAACTACAATGGATCAAAATAAAAAAAAGGCAGTAATACTAATACTAATAACAATAGTAATAATAATAATAATAATAATAATAATAATAATAATAATAATAGTAATAATAATAGTAATAATAATAATAATAATAATAATAATAATAATAATAATAACAATAATAATAGTAATAATAATTATAATAATAATAATTATAATAATAACAATAATAATAATACTATTAATAATAATGATAAAAATTCTAAAGTGAATACTTCACCAAACGTCTAAGTCACGACCTCACAGCTGATAGTAGGATTAATCGAGCGTCTCCGCAGAACAAACAATGACGATCCAGCTTCGTGTTGTGACACAGTGGCCGTATCCTACACGCGACCTTGTAGATGCCACTTGTAGTTGACTTCCACTCGCTCGATCGTATGGTGGTCCGTGCTGCTAGCGGGGTAACAGCGGTGCGGGAGAATTATTCTTGCTGATATATCAGCTGCGTATCGGATCACTGGCGGGGTAGCCAGCCCCTACCAGTGTGCAGAAGATGTTTCTGCCGATAAACTACCGGCTATTGTTATCGCGCAGCACAAGAACTAATCGACAAAAAAACACCCGTACGATAACTCGTGTATTGTTATTTTGCAAACTCAAACGGAGATGAACAATTTGCGTCTAATCGAGACGAAAGCAAAACAACGAATGTTTATTTATCCGTATAATTTATTAATTATTGTTACACTTTGAGATTACGCCGACAAAAATACCGCAACGAATTTTCCCGTGCACAACATAACGCTTAAGGTTGCTAAGAATGCAGCCAATCTAGAGCCCAAAAGCTCATTCTCTCGCTTGAAAATAATCAAAGCAGCAAACTGCTTCCGCTCTCGCACCACAGGGCACTCTTCGGCCGCAAACACGATTGCGAGCAGTCAGTCGCTCAGTATAGTTGATCCAGAGTGGTCGTAGTGTCGTTGGAATCAAGGCACATTTAGTGAATGCAGCAATCGGATGATTACGCAAGCTCGCTACAGAAAGGATCACCGTAAAATTAAACAAATCGACTGCTTAAAGGTAAAAGCATGAAAACGGGCAAGCATAATCCCATAAAGACTAATTTGGGCTTCCCATAGAGCTTCATATTGCAACACGACAACCACGTGATCACCAGGAACGATTCCGACATTACGGTGCAAAACGGGATTATCTTGGGGACTTGGACCGAGTCATATGCCAGACAAATCACAGGCTCAACTTAAATCCCTTTTGATCACTTCGGTCACAGGATCAGCTCGTAGGGCCTGAGCCCAAGCAAATTGTTCGCGCACCCACAAGCACACATAGAAGGCCTTAATAAAGGTACATGTGCTTCACAATGAAGACCTCATGGAAGCTAAGTTAACAATGTATCGCCTCGATAGAGGGCCTTTTATTTACAGGCCAAAGCGTGGTTCATCAATCCCCAATCATCAACTGAGTCAACTGCTAGAGGGCGCTGGAAAGGCGACACCTTGGACCACCTCACCAAGTTCCAGCGAGCAAATTCGGTGGCGGTTCTGTCAGCTGGTGAACAGGCGCGAGTCCTCCCGCCTTGAGAGTTCTGTGTGTGACACTCTAGGACTGTAGAGCACAAACTGCTGATGCGGCAGCGCAGTGGTGCGAGATAGTGCCACCGGCGGCAAAGCCTGCCGGCGCGATCGTGCATGGCGCGACAGCAAATCGACGGTAGCGGACAGCGTGCGGCAGACGCAGCATCACGGGGCCCCCAACGATCGTTTGAGTCAGCTGAAGTTGTCAGATTATACTAGGCTACTGTATGTATAACCAATAGATTTAAGTACACAATGATCCTAGTGTTTATTTCTTAAGACGCCCACTCCCGTTAAGTTTATCTTGAGTTGCGTTTTGTTCGATCTTACATTAACAAAGAGTCCTCAGTGTTTAGTGCGTGTTGCGCCTTGATTGCGAACTCCATTTGTATCAAGACGGACGATTTCTCCCAGCAGAGAGGGAACTTGGAACATTGGCGCCCAACCTAAAAACCCACTAACGTCAGAGTAGAGATTGGTGTCTAAAAACAACATCGTTATTTAACCATGGAGTTCGAACATTTGGCAGATGATGAGTTGGACTTTGAGCTACTGATACGAGGTACGAAAGAGATAAAAGGATTAGACCGACAGGGGAAAGTAATACGTCTATGTCAACTTTCACGTAACAAATCTTCAGCTCTACCAACGGCTTCCAACAACATAATGTCAGATGTAGACAACATTTATCAATGTCAAGCAAGGTTACAAAATATTCTCTAAACGGTTGAATCGTCGTTTAGACAAAACAATGCAGACCAACTAAAAATTTGTCGATCGAGACTTATGCATTACCAGCTCCGACTCTCTTTAATCACCGATAGCTTTATAACGGCCAGTGCAAACAAATCGTTGGCTAAAATCAAGCAAATCTTGGCCAGGATACAGGACTTCATGCTGAATCAACCATCCACCAACCCGGACGCAAAAGAGGATATTGACATTCTCCCTGGAGATAGGGAAACCCTACAAAGGCTTAGGGATCCCCTATTACAATCTAGTGTAAAGGAATCTCAGCAACAGCCGCTAATCGAGGATCGGGAACAGCAACCAGCAGTAGTCAATCAACAGGCACAGGGACAAGTGGAGGACGAAAAGCGAGACTTACATCAAGAGCAACAAATAATAGTGCAGCAACAGCAACTGCTGAGGCAGCAACAAGAACGTCAATACTGGGAACAATGTAGGCAACAGCAGGAACAAATCCATCAACAGCAGTTGCAACAGTTTCAACAACAACAACAAGAGCTACAACACCTCCTACAGCAGGAAAGAACAAAAAGACAGCAAATAGAAATCCAAATGGGACTATTGCAACATCGTCAGCAGGAACAATATCAACAGCATCCTAACGTTAGCCAATTAGACAACACGATAAATCCTCCCCCCAGCGTAAATTGGCCGCTGGATTATCCAGGACAGATCCCACTGCATTCGATACCAGGAGTAGATCAGTTACCACACGACCTCAGGAACGACTTCATGCGCTTCTTACGATCTCAGAATAGACCAAACACCCCGAGGTCAGGTGGACAAGTGCAAAATTCAGCAAGGTTCACGCAGCCGGTTCACAAGTGGCCCTTTGCATACTCTGGTCAACCTAACATCATACAGTTGGGTGAATTTCTTAACCAAGTAAACACTTTTGCCGACACGGAAGGAATTGATGAGCAAACTCTACTTCGGTCAATCAAACATCTCTTGAAAGGTCGCGCTCTCCAATGGTACACACGTTCCTATCTTTATCTAACCAGCTGGGAGACATTCAGATTAGAAATCAAGCAAGAATTTCTTAAGCAAGACTTGTACTTGCGATTCCAAGGTTCTAACGAATCGTTCACATCGTTCTACAGAGACCTCGTGGCAGCTTTTGAAATAGTGGAACCAGCCATATCAGAATCAGAGAAACTGTTCATCGTGAAATCCCACCTGAACCCGGATTATTCACCAATCGCTGCTGCTTCCCGAGCCAGGTCAATTAAAGAGTTAGTAGTGGTATGCAAGGACTTCGAAGTATCTCGATCGTATGCAATCAGAGGAAGGTCGTCTTTGACACCACGCACTTACTGGCCAAAACAGGAAACATCTTCATTTCAGCGAGCGTCAACAAACAGAACAGAAAATCCTAGCCGTCAAATTTTGACCCGACAACCATTTCACACAGCTCAACTCAACATGATAGAACTAAACAGAGAAGAGGAAGACGATTGGAACGCACAGGAGATTCGAGAGCATGAAGCCATGCAACAGGACATCGCTCTACGGAACGAGACAGCTGCAAATGTCGCGGAGGAAGTGAACGCGGTGCGCTTGCAGAACAATTTTCGAGACAGGCAAACAACAAACTCACAGAACATAGGTAATGGAGAGCAGCGCTCAAGAGAGTTGGCGTCAACCATTATATGTTGGCAATGCGAAAATCCAGGCCATACCTATCCTAACTGTCCCAACCACAAACTATACATCTTTTGTTACAGTTGCGGGAAAAAAGGATGTACCACTCGCAACTGCGAAGCTTGCATCTCAAGATGGAAGCAGCTGGATTCCAGTAATGTTTCACAGCAGTCGGGAAACCGCAGATGGGAGAACCCTCAATAAAGGGTGTGGGCTCTCCCGCTAAAACTGTTGTTCCCTCACTCCTGAATATTCCCGCTTTCTGTAGAGCGAAATCGATTATGATCAATCCCCACGATAGTGACAATCGGCCATATGCGCACATCAATATGTTAGGTCGGCAAATACGTGGTCTGCTGGATAGTGGAGCAACCTGTAGTTTAATCGGCGGTTCACTATGCACACTGGCGGTTGAATTGGGGTTGCACAAATTTCCAGTGAACGGAGAAGTTAAAACAGCAGACAACTCTGCGCACTCAGTATCATTTTTCGCCTACGTGCCTATATCATACAACAATAAAAACCACGCAATACCAATGCTTTTTGTTGAAACCATGCCATCAATACTAATTTTGGGCATGGACTTTTGGTCCAAATTCGGCATCCAAGCCACCGTATGCGGAGTAACAACTAATCACGACATCAACTCATCCATCGTCAGTTCCCTATCGGCACAGGATAAGCAGAGATTGGACACGGTAATCCAGCAGTTTCCAACGTCACAAAAACTAGGCAGGTTGGGAAAAACAAGCTTATATTTTCACAAAATCGACACAGGCAATGCAACTCCTTTCAAGCAAAAACACTATCCGATGTCTAGATTTGTGTTAGAAAACTTGAATAAAGAAGTTGACCGCATGTTGCACCTAGGAGTGATCGAAAACGCAGTTTGCTGTCCCTGGAACAACCCTACGGTAGCAGTCAAGAAAAAAGATGGTTCAATGAGGCTGTGCTTGGATGCAAGAAAATTAAACACAGTCATAGTACAAGAGGCATATCCCATTCCCCAGATTGCTTCCATTATGAATAATTTGAGTGGATCTAGGTTCTTGTCATCGATTGATTTGGAATCGGCATTTTGGCAAATACCGCTAGAAAACGAATCGAAACAGAAAACGGCATTCACTATCCCACAGAGAGGGCACTTCCAATTCACAGTAGTCCCGTTTGGCCTATCAACGGCCAGTCAGGCGCTCTCCCGGGTGATGAGCCACATCTTTATTGATCTCGAGCCCAAAGTATTCGTATATTTGGACGACTTGGTGCTGGCTACCGAAACGTTCCAGGAACACTTAGATCTCCTGCAGGAGGTCGCACGTAGACTAAAGAGCGCACAACTGACGATCAACGCTGAAAAATCCGTCTTCTGCAGGAAGAGCCTCAAGTACTTAGGTTACGTACTGGACGAGACAGGCTGGCACGTTGACGAAGAAAAGGTAGAGGCAATTAGCAAGTTTCCTGCTCCAACTACTAAGAAAGAACTTCAGCGATTTATTGGGATGTGTGGTTGGTATCGGCGATTCATAAAAAACTTTTCGCAAATCGCATCCCCTCTAACAGAGCTCACCAAGGCCAGGATCAAGTTCCGCTGGACAGAAGAATGCGAGACAGCCTTTCAAACCCTTAAGAGTCATCTCATATCTGCTCCGGTTCTAGCAACTCCGGATTATTCAAAACCGTTCGCCCTTGCTTGCGACGCAAGCGACGTAGCGTTGGGAGGAGTACTCACACAAGATACCGAAGGCCACGAAAGAGTGATCTGCTACTTCTCACAAAAACTTTCATCTTCCGAACGAAAGTACTCAGTCACACAACGAGAATGTTTGGCAGTGATACGGTCCATTGAAAAGTTCAGGGGGTACCTGGAAGGTACGCATTTCACCGTCTACTGCGATCACTCGAGTTTAACTTACCTTAAGTCAATGAAAAACCCTACACCTTTGCTAGCAAGATGGATTCTACGCTTAAACGCCTATTCGTTCGATATAAAATATCGCAAAGGAACCTCGAATGTTGTACCGGATTGTCTAAGTCGAGTGGAAATCGTCAACGCAATCAACACGATACATCAAAGCACTTCTGATCCGTGGTACGATAAACTTGTACAGGATACTTTAGCGAATCCGGATAACTTTCCAGACTTCAAGGTCATTGGAGAACACCTCTACAAAAACTGTACGGTAAAGAATGAAACAGGAGGCAAGCATCATCAATGGAAAAAGGTAGTTCCTATGCATTTACGGCGAGATATAATGCATCGCAGCCACGACATTCCGACGGCAGCCCACCTAGGAGGAGAACGCACATTAAATCGGATACAGCGAGACTACTACTGGCCACGGATGGCGATGGACGTGCGTAAATATGTACAAGCATGCAATGTTTGTAAAGCCAGCAAGGCACCCAATACGACTCTAACACCAACTTTAGGAAACCCAAAACCAGCTCAGCTACCGTGGGAACTAATTTCAATAGACTACATTGGACCGATCACCCGCTCCAAAAAGGGAAACACCGTCCTTCTTGTAATCATCGATTGGGTGACCAAGTTTATCATTACAGAGCCCTTCCGCATGGCAAATGCTCAAAAGATGTCCGATTTTCTAGAGCAGTACGTCTTTCAACGATTTTCCACCCCAAGAATAATAGTTTCTGACTCAGGCTCACAGTTTTTGTCTCACGTATTCCAGTCATTGCTGAAACGGTATAACATCATACACGTGCGAACAGCATTTTACACACCGATGTGCAATGCTGCCGAGAGAACAAATCGAACACTAATTACTTGCGTAAGATCCCTTCTTGACGAAGACCAAAGAGACTGGGACGTACACATTCAACAAGTTGTTTGCGCAATCAACACGGCCAAACACGAAACCCTTGGTTGTAGTCCTTACTACTGCAATTTTGGTAGAGATCATATTTTATTCACTGATCAATATCCGCTGGCCAAACTGAACTCCCTACAAGATCCGACTGAAGCACAAAAGGTGCGCCTTAAGACGATTCAGAATGTCCAGCAGTTTGTCATTGGCAGAATAAAGGCCGCACACGAAAGCAGCAAAAAAAGATACGACCTCAGGGCACGTGTTAGAGGCTTCAACGTAGGAGATGTGGTATGGAGGCGCTCATTCGAGCTGTCTCAAGCAGCGGAACATCGCACAAAAAAGCTAGGAGCGAAATTTATTCCATGCATTGTACGACAAATTCAAGGATGCAACAATTACTTGCTAGAAGACATAAAGACCTCGAAAACTGGAGTTTATCACTCGAAGGATATTAAAGCAGATTGATTCTACTTTTTGCCAGCTATGTACGCAGTTAGACTGTCGACCAAGAGCACTCACGCCACTGAAACCGTTGCTTTTGACCAATTAGAGGCCCCATACAATCATAATTGAAACCCTATCGGCAACAGTAATTACCAGATCACGACCTCCAGAACGGGTACTTATGCCATTCCTTCTCGGTAAATACATTCGCACGCAAACACTAAATATACTAAGGACTGATCAAAAAACAACACATGACATGACACTATAAAATAGAAACGTGGCGTAGATCAGAACAATTCTCATTAAAATTTGAATTTGCAATATGTATTTTCTCGGTGCAATTTCTGGCGCCCAACTATAATAAATGTACACAGATATTGAAGATGCGATCAACCTAGATTTAAATAGACAGTAGGCTAGAATAAGAAATATTCCGCACTGTTAATTGGCGGTGATAACCCTCTTGTATATCTGGCACCAAGAGGTGTAGCAAGGAAATCAGTTACCGTTAGCTAATAAGATATGTTTTGAAACACCGTAAAGTACAGAAACTGCGATCATCGATGTCCAAATTGGAGAATATTTAGTCGAGATTACATAGAGTAAAAATCGATTAGCCTCTTCAACATCTTACGTCAGAACGTAAACGAAATTTTTGCGGATGTAAGCCTCCGCAAAAATTTCGTGACCACTTGTATGATGTTGTGTTACACTTTGAGATTACGCCGACAAAAATACCGCAACAAATTTTCCCGTGCACAACATAACGCTTAAGGTTGCTAAGAATGCAGCCAATCTAGAGCCCAAAAGCTCATTCTCTCGCTTGAAAATAATCAAAGCAGCAAACTGCTTCCGCTCTCGCACCACAGGGCACTCCTCGGCCGCAAACACGATTGCGAGCAGTCAATCGGATGATTACGCAAGCTCGCTACAGAAAGGATCACCGTAAAATTAAACAAATCGACTGCTTAAAGGTAAAAGCATGAAAACGGGCAAGCATAATCCCATAAAGACTAATTTGGGCTTCCCATAGAGCTTCATATTGCAACACGACAACCACGTGATCACCAGGAACGATTCCGACATTACGGTGCAAAACGGGATCATCTTGGGGACTTGGACCGAGTCATATGCCAGACAAATCACAGGCTCAACTTAAATCCCTTTTGATCACTTCGGTCACAGGATCAGCTCGTAGGGCCTGAGCCCAAGCAAATTGTTCGCGCACCCACAAGCACACATAGAAGGCCTTCATAAAGGTACATGTGCTTCACAATGAAGACCTCATGGAAGCTAAGTTAACAATGTATCGCCTCGATAGAGGGCCTTTTATTTACAGGCCAAAGCGTGGTTCATCAATCCCCAATCATCAACTGAGTCAACTGCTAGAGGGCGCTGGAAAGGCGACACCTTGGACCACCTCACCAAGTTCCAGCGAGCAAATTCGGTGGCGGTTCTGTCAGCTGGTGAACAGGCGCGAGTCCTCCCGCCTTGAGAGTTCTGTGTGTGACACTCTAGGACTGTAGAGCACAAACCGCTGATGCGGCAGCGCAGTGGTGCGAGATAGTGCCACCGGCGGCAAAGCCTGCCGGCGCGATCGTGCATGGCGCGACAGCAAATCGACGGTAGCGGACAGCGTGCGGCAGACGCAGCATCACGGGGCCCCCAACGATCGTTTGAGTCAGCTGAAGTTGTCAGATTATACTAGACTACTGTATGTATAACCAATAGATTTAAGTACACAATGATCCTAGTGTTTATTTCTTAAGACGCCCACTCCCGTTAAGTTTATCTTGAGTTGCGTTTTGTTCGATCTTACATTAACAAAGAGTCCTCAGTGTTTAGTGCGTGTTGCGCCTTGATTGCGAACTCCATTTGTATCAAGACGGACGATTTCTCCCAGCAGAGAGGGAAATTGGAACATTATTTTGTCAAATGATTCAACTTATTACAGCATTGCACAGTGGTTCCGTTTTCTAAGAAGGGCGGTCATAAATATTGTTTTCCTATGTTTTGAGTTCAAAACGTCAATCTTAGTGTATTTTTCGATGCTGAATTCGAAAATCACATCTATTTTGTAGTATTTTTATAGATTCGTGCTCAAGGGTCATCTAAAATTACTGGTGTCTTTTACCAACTTTGGCTTGACTACTATTTTTTACTATGCAATTTTCCGAACTTTTATTGTTCGATGCCAGAAATTTAATGAGTGTATACATATAAAAGAAGTGTGTTTTTCGATGTGTATTTGAAAATTAGGGATATGTTTGGCTCACAACATTTATTTGATATGGTAATACATATTAAGGAAATTACAATGAACAAAATATATAATTCACATAATGTCATAAAAAGTGATAAAATAAAAATCTTTCTGCGTTCTCGGCTGACCACAAAAAAAAAAACTGTTCTCTCCTTGGTGCTGTTATCATACTTCGATAACAAAAGATAGATCTGCTCTGTTTCATTCAACCATGTGGCATATCTTTTTATGCAGTTGCTCTTTGTTTTATTATTATTTCAAAGGAACTGATAATCGTGTGCAACTGTAATGTATTCGAGCTTACTATTCATCTAGCTTCAAGTTATAATAATCCCATAGTGATGAGTGTATAGATTCTAAAACATTTTGTATCTTCTAATGAATTCTTCCAGATTTTTCTGCTCAAATTTTAAAGATATGCATTTTGGGAAATGTACATCTAAGCAATGAACCTAGAAATATATTTACGTTAAAATGTATTCGTCGAAAAGTGGTTGCCAAATATTACCACCAAAAAAAACCCTCAAAAACAAAACAAAAACGGAGAAAACATCGTAAGAGTGACCATTTTGTATTCACTTCTCACAAACCAATGGGCAGGTCTCGGCAGCCAAATTGTATTTTGGACATATGTACGATACCTAACGAACATTTTGATGTATTGCTCTTACGTAAATTCGCTTAAGAACATTGTTGAATTGACAAATGAAAATACATTGGTGATATCAATTTATATCAAAATGTACCTATTTTACCGTTGGCTCAGTCGTTAACAACACAATACAACATTCTTAAAACCACAAAAAAAGGCCTCAACATTCCTTGTTTTTGGACCTCCATGTCAAAAACCACTTTGGAGTTCTTAAATTTACTGAAAAGTGGTGAAATTGAACTTAACCAAATAGCATACTTCTTACTGCTGTTTAAAAGTGAAAACTATGCGCACTTCCAAGTCCCACAGTAAACAATTCCTTCGTAATACAACACATTAATTGATGCCATTGTTAGCTGCAGACTACAAAGGATGCTGAGAGGTGAAGAAATACCAAAATAATAAAATTTGATTTTTGGCTTTATGACCTATGGGGGGACCACTGTGCATTGGTAGAAACAGGAGAGTTGTGTTGCTTCCTGGAAATAAAACAACATCCATCACTGCAACTTCCATCCTGCGAAGCGAGCCGTTAACCTACAAAATTGAGTAAGGAAAGAATTCTCGCCAAACATGTGAAAAGGGCCCATGTGCCATATGTAAACAAGCCAAATTTTCTCGTTTTTTGATTATTACAAGCGAAATCTGCCCTTACCAATAAGCTTTATTGATAAAGAATTTACTCTTAATCAAACAATCTCATTTGTACGGGAAGATTAAGCTTGTATTTATTGAAAAACGTGAAATTGTGGCTTGTTTACATATGGCACATGGGCCCTTTTCACATGTTTGGTGAGAATTAATTGTTTTCTTTTAGTATTATATTTGTACACAAACAAGATCTGAGAAATAATATTGTATACTAACTCAACATTGTAGGTTAATATGAATATTACAGATTTCTTCGGAATGATAATTAACCGCGAAACCTGTTCCTTTCACATCTAAACCGAAACACGAACAAAACTGATAGTGAAGCTTTCGTTATTTTGACAGTTCTATTTTTCGAAATCTCGGTAAGAGCTTTTTTGGTTCAACGAGATCTCGGTTAAATGATGTCAAGCTTCCGAGATTCGGTATTTTAGTTTACTGAACTCGGAAATTTGCTGTTTTACGGATTTTTTTGGCAAACAAATTTACGGTATTCCGGTAAACTCATTCGGTTTCCGATTTCTCAGTAATTTTGTTACGGAACAACGGTAAAAGAAAATGTTTTCAAGTAGTTCGGTATTTTACTTTACCGAGAAAACATTATGCAGTTAAGTGTGTATTCTTTATTACGCTCAATTACAACACTTTTTTCCACTCCTAACCTTGTTTATTTACATTGCTCGATTGGTATCCTCGTTTGACACTGATTTGGTTCTTTTGGTTTCATCTTTGTGGGACTCTTATTATAAACATAGACTCTGGTCTCGAGGTACGATGCTAGCCTAACAAGCCAGTCGTCGTTGGTTCGAGTCTCGGCTCGAGAGAGACTGTTAGTGTCAGTAGGATCGTAGCGCTAGCCCCGCAATTGTCCTGTACAGTATAAACACACACACTTAGATAATACCACCGAGTACGGTAAAATGAATTACCGAGATTTCAACAGCTGAGATCTCGGTAAAAATCTCGGTAATACATCAAAATGCCGAGATTCTGTAAAATCAACAACTGACAACTTGTCAAACTTCAACGAGATTCTCGGTAATATTTTACCGGGATTCGGAAATTTTGACTGTCGAATTATTACGAAAATTTCGGTAAAAATTACTGAAGTACGCATTTTGCGATTTCTAAGATAAATCCAGGAAATGAAAACGATCAATTATCCGTATAATTTTATTAAGTATTATGTCAAATTATTCAACTTTTTACAGCATTGGTAGAAACAGGAGAGTTGTGTTGCTTCCTGGAAATAAAACCACATCCATCACTGCAGCTTCCATCCTGCGAAACGAGTCATTAACTTACAAAATTGAGTAAGGAAAGAATTAATTGTTTTCTTTTAGTATTATGTTTGCAATAAACACAAACAAGATCTGAGACATAATATTGTATACTTACTCAACATTTTAGGTTAGTCTGAATATTACAGATTTCTCCAGAATGATGATTAACCGCGAAACCTGTTCCTTTCACATCCAAACCGAAACACGAACAAAACTGATAGTGAAGCTTTCGTTATTTTGACAGTTCTTTTTTTCGGAATCTCGGTAAAAGCTTTTTTGCTTCAACGAAATCTCGGTTAAATGATGTCAAGCTTCCGAGATTCAGTATTTTAGTTAACTGAACTCGGAAATTTGCTGTTTTACGGATTTTTTCGGCAAACAAATTTGCGGTATTCCGGTAAACACATTCGGTTTCCGATTTCTCAGTAGTTTTGTTACGGAACAACGGTAAACGAAAATGTTTTCAAGTAGTTCGGTATTTTACTTTACCGAGAAAACATTATGCAGTTAAGTGTGTACGACGTGTTCAACCAAGCGAGGCAAAGCGCTTCACCTTCCGAGCCGACCATTTATGTCCGCATTCGAAACACTCCTATTTTCGTTATACTATTACGAACATTTACTGTCCAGCAAAAAAAAAACACAACTTGACATTTCATCAAATAGCAACGGTTCGGCTCGTTGCTATCGCATTGCCAAATTTAATAACTCGCTGCTACCCGACGTGAGGATTGTTATTTCCCAAACCAAGATAGCAACGCCCGGTGTGGTTGCCGCGTTATGGCGGGAGTTGCCGAACTAGCTTTAGAAACTTCAATTTAGCCACTGGTGGGCTTGCTCCAAGGGCATCCTTAACAGTGCGCTACTATTTAAGTTGTTATGGCGACTGTGTACAGCGCGGCTATTTTACGCACTCACCCGTTTTCACACCGGTCGTTGCTACCGTCTCTGTTTGACGTTTCATCCAGCATAAACCTTCAGCTGCGCTGTTACCGGGCTGCCAAATTTGAGAGCGCGATGCTTCCCGGAGGCCCGGCTACTATTTCTCTAGCGCGTTTAGCAGCGACCGGTACGGTATGAAGTGATGATAGAGCGCTACCAAACGGGGTATAGAAGCGCAATGTTAAGGATGCCCTAAGATGTGATGTCGCCGTAGAGCGAACGGCATAGCCAATATATTTTACGTCAGTACCAACGGGAGTGAAAAGTACATACACTGATGAAAATACAGTCCGTTTAGCGACGGTAGCGACATCACACTTTACTTTACCATTTAGCATAACGAGGGGTATTATTTGGAGAATAATTCATGCACTGAAACAAGTCGACATATATTCTCTATTCAATTTGTCCAATGAATTTAACGTACCAAAAGATCTCTCAATTTTATATGATTCCATTAGAAATCCATTTGTAAATTAATTGTGCGGATTTTCACATCCATAATATTTGATATTCATTTACGACTAGCATGTGACGCAAAAATTTAAATTTACCGGCAATATTGCGGAATACATTTCATAAAGTAGATATATAAAACCGCCATGTTTCCAAATCAACATATAAATCTTATTGATAAATCCAATGGAAAACACACGGCACCGTGACTTTGGACTTCTTGTCAGTTACTAGTGAAGTTTTGTTTTGACGTTTGGATTTGGTATTGAATAATCCAGATTGTGGGCTGGCGAATGGTTGGACACGTGTCACTTGAGATCCTATTGTGATCATTCACCTCTGTCCAGCAACTCCTATCCCAACTTCCACGTGGTGCCAACCGGGATACGAGTAACCTTAGCGGAGAGGTATCGCAGCCCTAGTAAGGCAGCATACTTAATTTTAAATACTACGAACAATCCAGATATAAATACGGAACGGAATAATCGGCATGGACCTAGGCGAACGAAAAAGGACAACGATTATTGGAAACTCGGTACTTGGAATGTAAGGACTCTACTCGAACCGGCACGCGCAAGTATCCTGGCTAGAGAGCTGCGGAAGGTGAATGTGTAGGTTGCAGCTATCCAAGAGGTGCGGTGGCCGAAATCGGGAGAACGCGAATTCCGAGCAGTAGATCCTATTGCGGACACTTCATTTAAGTACCACATCTACTATAGCGGCGGCGTGAAAGCAGAAAGAGGAGTCGGTTTCGTGCTAATTGGAAAACAGATGAAGCGTGTCATTAGATGGAGGCCGATCAGTGACCGTATATGCGTGTTGAGAATTAAGGGCAAATTCTTCAACTACAGCCTAATAAATGTGTACGCACCGACCAACGAGAAACCCGATGACGAAAAGGAGGAGTTCTATGAGCTCCTGGGAAAAACATACAATGAGTGCCCAGGACACGTTATAAAGATTGTCATCGGAGATGCAAATGCACAGGTCGGGCAGGAAGACTTCTTCCTCCCCGTAACTGGTAGGGAAAGCTTCCACTCTACTACGAATGACATTGGCCTGAGGCTTGTTAATTTCGCCGCAGCTAGAGGGATGGCTATATGTAGCACTTATTTTGCACGCCGGAACATACGTAAGCACACCTGGATGCACCCGAATGGAGAGCTTTGCTCTCAAATCGACCACGTTCTGATTGATGGACGGCACTTTTCAGACGTTACAGACGTGAGGTCGTTCAGAGGACCGAACGTTGACTCGGATCACTATCTCGTAGTAGCCAAAATCCGCGCCCGGCTGTCCAACGTGCTGAAATCCAAGGCAACGAGGAGGATGCAGTTGAACATCCAGCGGCTATCAACTGAAGGAGTGGCTGCAGAGTACTCGCAGAAAGTTGATGAACGGATTGTGGAAAGATTTGAAGGGAACCTGAATGAACAGTGGAGGCACATCCACAGTTCGATCAGCACTACAGCGCGAGAAGTGTTGCGGCAGCTGCGCCCAATGAGTGGTTTGACGCTGAGTGCCAGCGAGTGGCGGAAGAGAAGAACCGTGCCAGGGGTCACATGTTGGCCACGGCTGTGACTCGTCAGAGCATGGGTAGATATCGAGATGCAAGAGCCGCTGAAAAGAGACTCCATTGCCGGAAGAAACGACAGCATTGGGAGCGTATTCTTGCGGAGGCGGAAGGTTGCTTCTCCAGGCACGATGCGAGGAGCTTCTACAAGGAGGTCAACGGAATCAGGAATCGAAACGTGTCAGCCCCTGTCATGTGCAACGATAGGGAGGGGAACCTGATAACCGATAAAACAGGATGGCCAGGCGTTGGAAGGAACACTTCAGTGTGCTGTTGAACGGTGAGGGAAACAGTGGAGTCGAAAGGAGCAGGATGACTATTGAGAATGATGGTCAAGCTGTGGATCCACCATCCATGGACGAGGTGAAGAAAGCAGTGAAAGAGCTGAGAAACTGCAAGGCAGCCGGGAAGGACGGCATTCCCGTCGCACTCTTCAAAGTCGGGAGCGAACAGCTGTATCGTGCCATCCATCGGATCATGCTAAGAATGTGGTCTGATGAAGAATTGCCCTCGGACTGGTTGGAGGGTCTCATATGCCCGATCTACAAAAAAGGCCATCGCCTGGACTGTAGCAATTATCGGGGCATAACTCTTCTCAATACCGTGTACAAAATTCTCTCCCGCATCCTGTTCCACAGACTGAGGCCGTTGCAGGAGACCTTTGTTGGCGAGTACCAATGCGGTTTTCGAGGGGGACGCTCCACGACGGACCAAATGTTTACCTTGCGACAAATCCTCGATAAATTTCGAGAATACAACTTGCAGGCGCACCATCTGTTCATAGACTTCAGGGCAGAGTACGATTCAGTCAAGAGAAATGAGTTATGGCAGATTATGATTGAACATGACTTCCCAACAAAGCTGATTAGGCTGATTCGTGCCACCCTTGAAGGTTCTACATCAAGCGTCAGGATAGCCGGTGAGATATCGGACTCGTTCGTGACGTTAGATGGTTTGAAGCAGGGCGACGGGCTGTCGAACTTATTGTTCAACATCGCATTGGAAGGTGCTATACGGAGGGCTGGTGTGCAGAGAAGCGGCACCATCATTACGAAGTCGCGGATGCTTCTCGGTTTCGCGGACGATATCGACATCATTGGTATCAACCGTAGAGCTGTGGAAGAGGCCTTCGGACCTCTCAGGAGGGAAGCTGCGAGACTAGGGCTCGTCATAAACTCTGCCAAAACGAAATACATGGTGGCTGGCAGAGTGCGTGGTAGTCCGTCGGATGTTGGTGCTGCGGTGGTGCTAGATGGGGAAACATTTGAAGTAGTCGACGAATTTATTTACCTGGGAACATTAGTGACATGTGACAACGAGGTTAGCCGTGAGATAAAGAGGTGGATAACAGCCGCAAACAGGGCCTTTTACGGACTACGTAACCAGCTAAGGTCCCGCAGTCTGCAAATCCGTACTAAACTTGCACTCTATAAAACACTGATTCTTCCGGTGGCTCTCTACGGCCATGAATCATGGACGCTGAAAGAGGCTGATCGCCGAGCTCTTGGTGTTTTTGAGCGTAGGATTTTGCGTTTAATCCTTGGCGGCAAACTAGAAATTGGTGTTTGGCGCAGACGCATTAACCATGAAGTGTACCAGGCATACAAATCGACGGATATAGTCAAGTGGATAAAACACGGCAGGCTTCAGTGGGCTGGGCATGTAGCGAGAATGCCGGATGAGCGTCAAGCGAAGGCTATATTTAGCAGGAATCCCGATAGAGGTCGTCGACTTCGAGGTAGACCCCGCACTCGTTGGATGTGTGCTGTCGACGAGCACGCGAAATAGGTGTTAGGGGCGATTGGAGGATAGCAGCCCAAGACCGAGGGACATGGCGACGTATTCTGGATTCGGCACTGGATCGATAATCGGTCTGTCACCTCAAAAGTAAACGTAAGTAATCCAGATTGTTATTCAAAATGGCTACACCACGAAAAGACTGCGTCGTATTGGGCAATTGGAAGGATATTTGCTTATCTCCAATGGGTAAGTAATAATTCTATACTTCATTTGAGTTTAAACTTACATAAATATTCACAACTATAGATCACACCGAAGAAATTGGCACTTATCAAATCGTAGGGCAAACAACGAACAGACCATTGGAACTGGGATCAAGTGGCCAACGTTGAACCGGTAATTTCTTTTCAGAACCGGTAATTTCTTTTCAGGAAGTTGGTAGTGAAATCTCTCAATAGTTGTGACCGTTACTGACCGACGTAACTCATTTTTGCCTCCTTAATTTATAGGATTGCCGTTTACCAGTCAACAACCAAGTACAAATTTGTTAAAATAAATATTTTTATAATAAATTCTCGTATCTTTCATAAACAAACACTTCGATTTGTTTTCATGTACATATCATATGAAAGAAACAGTCCCTTTAGTGAAGTTATTTCTAAGGATAATTACAAGGAATGCATGAGATTTTCCTATGAAATTGTTATTGTATGTCAAGATATAAATTATGGCATTTCCAATGAGTCTAATGGATTATATGTTCTTTAGTTTTCAAAGGGTTTTTGGTAGTAATTTGGTAGTAATTTTGGGGCTTGGTAGTAATGTGAGTCTATCAGACGATCCTATGAAGATTGACACATTTTCGACCACATCGTTTTGATTGGAAGTTCTAATAGTGAAAATTTATAACACTCCCATATAATATGAACAGGTGAGATTATTTCAATGTGGCACACATGCAAAATTTTACACACTTTTTTCAGACCGTTTGTTCGTCGCCTGTTAGTCTGTTCTCTGTGCTATAAACAGTCGGCTACGAAGTCTGTGTATAAATGAACAGAAGGTCAAGTTCCGAATCGGAATGTAGCACCCAAGGCTTGCTACTCACTGCGAGAAATGAGTACCGGTATCGATATTGACCCTTGCATGACTATTTGGACTTCTGTGATAATCATTCATTGCCCAATTTCTTATTTCGCTCTATCAAATTGACACCTCAGTAGCGCAGTGGCAGTTTTTTTTGGGTTCATTGTTTGTTTTGTTTTTCATTTGCAACCTTAAGTATATATTTTTGAGCAGCTTTAGTTGAAAATTAGGTTGAATATCAAAACAAAACTAATAGCGAATTTCTTTATTCCACTGTGTTGCATGCAGACTTCCTGAAATCTCGCTCGCACAAAGAAGAGACAGTGTGCTTTGCGCTACTAGTCTCGTTTCTCATTCAGTCGCTTCGTGCTGTGTGCAGCGTGCGAGCGAGAAAACTTACCATTCGTACGAGCCATGTGTGCTATCGTTTTATTCCTACGATGCGCCACGTACGAAGAGAGAATTACAACGGAGCAACGCGCATCACTCTATTCTCAGAGTTGTATGTAGTCAACTGTTGTATTTGTCATCTCCGAGTGACCAAGGCACCAACATTTTATTACGTATTGAGAGGATAAAATTTTAGTCATGAACTGTGCACTTCATGATGTGCACAACTCAAGATGAAAAAACAATCAGCTCAAAATCATTTCATTTCCTTCACTGAGTATCACCCATCCCTACACGCTCATTTAATTTAACCCTAAACTGAGTTAAATATCACTCTGTTTCGTTAAAAGTGGACGTACTCTAAATAGAGTATTCGTGCTATTATCGCTGCGGCACTATTCTGCAATTTGCTGGTGAGTCCAGCGACGCGAAGATTTCTAGCGATGTCATTTTGTATGATTATTTCTCGCACTGTACAATGCAGTTTTAATGTTCTTTGATTAAATTGACATAGTTTTGCGACTAGTAACTATTAGAAAATATTACAGTCGCCTATTTCGGGACATTTTATGTTGAATCCAAGACTACATTATACAATCCAAGACTACATTAATCCTTGTTAAACGAGCGACTCGTCGCTTCCGATCTTTCTCTGCATGCACAATATTACTCACTTTTGCGTTACATGTCTATCTGTCAGAAACTGAGTAATTTTTACTCTGCTGCCATTAATCACAAATCAACGAAACTGAGTGAATGTTACCCACTTTTGTTATTTAAATATTTTTACGAGAATTTTTTCAGATATCATTTGAAATGGAATATCATCAATTGAACGCAAATCGACAATTCTTTATTCATCAATGACAATTATTTATTCATTCGATGTAGTGTAGTGCAAAGAACATAGTTCAAACATCTTCTGCCTTGGCGGCTTCTTTGAAAACAGCAGCCTTTCTCATTCAAACATTTATTTGTTTCAATAGATTTGAAGCGTTCATCAATCCAATAAATGTATATTAGGGTGTCCCAAAATTGCACAAGTCTGGGGCTCACCCTCCAGATGACAGAAAATGGTGTTACGAACAAACTTTTGTTCGGCGGCAGCTCTAGAAAATGATGTTTTCAACTGGTCCCGATGACTTTTTTGAAAAAATCGGTTTTTCTTATGTTAAATCCAAAAAACATGTCCAGTTATTCAATTTTCCATGAAACCTAATCCTTTAATATTTTTACAGGTTCCTTAGGGTCCAAACTGTGAAAGAAAAATTCGTTTCGGATTGATTATCGTCAATTTATTTTCCTGAAAAAAAAATCTATCGTTTGAAAAAGAGATTTTTTAAGTATACTTTGACATTCAATCAATAAAAGTGGGTATTAAACCTAATGCTCTCACCAACTGAATACCATTTAAAGTTGGGAAATTTTATGGGGAATAACATTGCCGAAGACTATATGGCTCTAAAATAGCTTGATTTTGAGTTATTCGTGATTTACTGTGGAATAATAAGTTATATTTTGATGTTTTCCAATACTAAAATGTTCATTTGCCGTATCATATAGTATTATAATTTCAACTAAATCTCCTGTTACTCATAGGGCTCGTTCTGCAGGGTAACTGTTAAGCCTCAACATTTCGATTTGGCATCAAGATAATAATTTCTTTCTATCCAGGCCTTGGAATCTTCCTGAATAAAAAAACTTGATATCAAACCGCAGTCTATCGAAAAAACTTAAGTGACTTCTCTGTGAGTCCACTAAGTTTTTTACAGACGAAAAATTTTTCACTCATGAATTTTCGTTTTCACTGCTCACCATTTTCAAGTTTTGTACCACCCTCCTCTTCGAGTCATCATTAACATTTTTATCGAAAAATACCAGGCTAACATTGACCTCCGGAAGATACTACAAGTGCAGTCTGCAGACCCGGCACCGTACCGAAGTCACCGGAGATTGCGGGTTCGAGTCCCACCTGAATAAGATTTTTTTTCAAATTTTAAGTCGCACTTTCTGTCCTTGTTCATTTTTCGCATCCTCGTTAAATTACATACATTTCCTCTCCTTTAGTAAACTTGATAATATTTATTCATTTTTTTTTACCTGACCTTGATTATTGTAGGAAAACATTAAAATTCAACTTTTTATTTCACAGTAAATCACGAATAACTTAAACTTAAACTTAAAATCAAGTTTTTTTTAGAGCCATGTAGTCTTTGGCAATGTTCTTCCCCGTGAAATTTCCCAACTTTTAATGGTGTTCAGTTGGTGAGAGCATTAGGTTTAATGCCCACTTTTATTGATTGAATGTCAAAGTATACAGTATACTTGAAAAATCTCTTTTTCAAACGATAGAAATTTTTTTAGGAAAATAAATTGACGTTAATCAATCCGAAACGAATTTTTCCTTTACAGTTTGGACCCTAAGGAACCAGTAAAAAATATAAAAGGATTAGGTTTCATGGAAAATTGCATTACTGGACATGTTTTTTTGGATTTAACATAAGAAAAACCGATTTTTTCAAAAAAGTCATCGGGGCTAGTTGAAAACATCATTTTCTAGAGCTGCCGCCGAACAAAAGTTTGTTCGTAACACCATTTTTTATCATCTGGAGGGTGAGCCCCAGACTTGTGCAATTTTGGGACACCCTAATGTATATTCACTCTTAAGGTTCTAAAATATTGATGTTGTAATCTATACATATAAAATGCAGTCCGGTCTGTCTGTCTGTCTGATCCATATAGGCTCGAAAACTACCGAACCGATCGACGTGAAAATTTGTATGTAGGGATTTTTGATGCCTACAAAGGTTCCTATGATAGTTTGAGACCCCTCCCTCTTCTGGAAGGGAGGGGTCTCATACAAATAAAACATAAATTTCTGCACAACTGCAGAACAAACCAAGCAAATGAAACCGAATTTGGCATGTGGATCTTTTAGGGGTAACGAATATGTCCATAATGGTTCGACACCCTTCCCTTTTCTGGAAGGGAGGGGTTCCATACAAATGAAACACAAATTTCTGCACATCTCGAGAGCTAACCAACTAAATGGAACCATATTTGGCAGGTGAATGTTTTTAGTGGTAACAAATTTGTTCCATAATCGACCTCAGGCAACATTTTGGATTGTAAGATGGCAACTTCCGGTTTTTGGAAAACAACTAAAATGGCCGATTTCCACCCAATATAATAATATCCGGATCTAGAATGATACTCAGGAATTAAAATCGATCGGAATTGTCTTCAAATGTCATTATGAAATCCAAAATGGCGACTTCCGGTTTCGGAAAAACAGCCGCAAACGAGCAAATATCACCCAATATGGGTATTCCCGGAACCGTAATGATGCACTGGAGCCACAAATCGGCTTCATACAACATTTTAAATTGTAAGATGACAACTTCCGGTTTATGGAAAACGGTCTGAAATGGACGATTCCCATCAAATCTGTGTATCTCCGGAACCAGAAAGATGGACAGAAGCTAAAAATTGATCAAAGACACAATCTTGAAGTTTAAGATGGTGACTTCCGGTGTCTGGCAAACTGCCGGAAATTCCCAAATACCATTCAATATGAATGTTTTCGGAACCAGAATTACGCCCAGATAACAGAAATTGATTTCTCAGGCAATTTTAAAGTCCAAAATGACGACTTTCGGTTTCTGAAAAACAGCCCAAAGTGACCAAATACCACCCAATATGAGTATCTCCGGAGCCAGAATGTTGCAAGAAGATAAAAATTGACCACAGACACCATTATGAATTGTAGGCAACTTCTGGTTTCGGCAAAACAGCCAAAAATGGCCGATTTCCGTCTAACATGAGTATCTCCGGATAGAATGACACACAGCAGCTGAAAACGATCACAGACCCCATTTTAGATTCTAGGTTGGCGACTTCCGATTTTTGGGAAACAGCCGAAAATGATCGAATAACACCCAAAATGGGTTTTTCTTCAACCAGATTGCCGCTCAGATGCCAGAAACTATCTTAAATACTATTTTGAAATCCAAGATGGCGACTACCGATTTGGGAAAAACAGTCCAAAATAAACAAATACCATCCAATATGAGTATTTCTGGAACCAGAATGATGCATGTAGCCAACAATTGACCTCAGGCACCATTTTAAATTGCTAAATTGCAGCTTCTAGAAAACAGTCGAAAATGACCGAATGATGCTTAATATGGATATTTCCGTAATCGAGATGATGCATAGAAACCAAACATTGACCTTGGACACCATTTTGAATTTATGAACGACCACTTTTAGTTTCTGGAAAACAACCAAAATAACTAAATACCTCCCAATATGGGTATTTTCGGTGTCAGATTGATGCCAGAAAAACTGCTGAATATGACCGAATACCACCCAAAATAATATATTCAGAAATAAGGCGATGTACAGTAGGGATGGGAAATATCGACTAAAATGGCTATCGATAATTATCGATAAATTCCCCAATACCATCGATAACTATCGATAATTATCGATAGTTTGACAACTAGAACCAGATGAAGAAAAACAACAAAATGTTGCTCCCGTTGTGGACAGGAACAATATTTAAAAGTTTATTCGCACACATAATTCGCACTTAGGCGAAATCTTTTCGTTGTCCGTGTAAGGTAGAGTGAGCGAAAATGAGTATTCCTCAATTTTCTAACAATTTTAAAGAAGATTTCATGTGAAAGCAAACAATTATCGAATTCTCTTTAAACAAAGTCTAGGCCAATATATTTTTTCAGTTCTGGCATCATTGTGGAGTATAAATGCCAATGCGAGGAAAATATCAATTACTATCGATAACGCGGAAAGCTTGACGATTCTATCGATAGCCGGCAACTATCGATAATTATCGATAGGTTTCCCATCCCTAATGTACAGAAGCCAAAAGTCGAGGATGTTGTCATTTCGATATAACCAATCATTTTAAAACATTTGTTATTTGACTTTGATCATATCCTATGGCCGATTCGTCGTGCATTTGCAGATTTTAAACACATCGCAAGGAATCAAAGAAATTGAAACGTTCAAATAGTACGATACCACATTTAAATTATGTTGAGGCCACATATATCGATCAAAGCAGGTTTAGTTTTAAATAGTCATTGAATTTCTTTTCTTTCCATAACTTTGAGCCACATATCAAATTGTTATGAAGATTGTTATTTGTAAGTTTGAGAGATGACTCGTTCGTATGACACTAGTTATGTTCAAATAAGTCATGCAATCTGTGAGATAATACACTTTCGTTGTTTTATTAAAAATTTAATACAAAACGGCTGCTTAAACTCGATTATAATCAAATAAAATGAAAACGTATATGGCAGCCAAAATTTGAAACCACGTGTTCAATCATAATTCATCAGTTAACCCTTAACTGGCCCGCCCATCTGATTATAATATTGATCAAATCGGTTTTGTAGTTTCTGAAATAATGAAGTTTCGTGATTTTCACATTTCGGTACATTACAGACGAAGTTACAGTTCGATTAAAGTAAAATTCAATAGGGTGCTATGAGGCAGCTAGACTTATTATTTGACACTAATTTTGTGGAAATCGGGTCAGCCATCTGTGAGAAATGTGAGTGAGTCCAAGTAGTCTTCGGAATATGTTCCTTTTCATAGCTGGATTTCACATTTTTAAACTTAACAGGCAAAGTAATAGTCCGATTGCAAAACAAATCAATAGGGTCTTATGGGGCAATTAGACCTTCCATTTGACACTGATTTTATGAAAATCGGTCCAGCCATCTCTGAGAAACATGAGTGAGATTAAACAGTCTTCAGAACACGTTTCTTTCCATAACTTTTGAACCACAAGTTTAATCTGTATAAAATACAAAAGTTAAGGGTTTTTCAGGTAGTCCGTTCATTTGAAACCAATTTTGTTCAAATCGGTTGTATAGTTTTCGAGATAATGATGTTTCATGATTTTTAATTTTGATACATAACCTCTAAACTAAAAATCCGATTACAATAAAATTTAATAGGGTTTTATGGGACAACAAGACCTTTCATTTGAAATTAATTTCATGAAAATCGGTCCAGCCATCTCTGAGAAAAGTAAGTGAGAATAAAAATCTGCACATACACACACACACACACACACACACACATACAGAAAATGCTCAGCTCGTCGAACTGAGTCGAGATATATATGCCATTCGGCCCTTTGGAGCACTTTCATACTCTCGGTTTTGCGAGTGATTGCTATACCTTTCTAGGAGAAAGGCAAAAAGAGTTTTAGTAAAGAATTCAATTTGCGATTGCGGTTTAAAAAACCTACATTAATCCACCTAGCGGTCAGACCCAGCCTTTCTCATTCTAACTTTTATCTGTAAAAACAGATTTTCATAAAGAACACTCTTAAGGTATATTCACTCTTTAGGTTCTAAAATTTTGATGTTGTAATCTATACATATAAAAATGCAATCCGGTCTGTCTGTCTGATCCATATTGGCTCGAAAACTATCGAACCGATCGACGTGAAAATTTGTATGTAGGGGTTTTTGGTACCGATAAAGGTTCCTATGATAGTTTGAGAACCCTCCCTCTTCTGGAAGGGAGGGGTCCCATACAAATGAAACACAAATTTCTGCACATCTCGAGAACTAACCGAGTAAATGGAACCAAATTTAGCATGTGAATGTTTTTAGTGGTAACAAATTTGTTTCATAATCGACCTCAGGCAAAATTTTGGATTGTAAGATGGCAACTTCCGGTTTATGGAAAACAGCCAAAAATGGCCGATTTCCACCCAATATAATAATATCCGGATCTAGAATGATACACAGGAGTTAAAATCGATCGAAATTGTCTTCAAATGCCATTTTGAAATCCAAAATGGCGACTTCCGGTTTCGGAAAAACAGCTGCAAACGACCAAATACCACCCAATATGGGTATTTCCGGAACCGTAATGATGCACTGGAGCCACAAATTGACTTCAGACAACATTTTGAATTGTAAGATGGCAACTTCCGGTTTCTGGAAAACGGCCTGACATAGACAATTCCCATCAAATATGAGTATCTCCGTAACCAGAATGATGGACAGAAGCTTAAAATTGATCACAGGCACAATCTTGAATTTTAAGATTGTGACTTCCAGTATCTGGCAAACAGCGGGAAATAACCAAACACCATTCAATATGGATGTTTTCGGAACCAGTGTTACGACCAGATGACAGAAATTGATTTCACAGGCAATTTAAAAGTCCAAAATGACGACTTTCGGTTTCTGGAAAACAGCCCAAAGTGACCAAATACCACCCAATATGAGTATCTCCGGATCTAGAATGATACACAGCGGCAGCCGGTTCCAGGGAAACAGCCGAAAATGATCGAATAACACCCAATATGGGTTTTTCTTCAACCAGAAAGGTGCCAGAAATTATCTTAAATACCATTTTGAAATCCAAGTTTAGTTTCTGGAAAACAACCAAAATAACTAAATACCTCCCAATATGAATATATTCAGAATTAAGGCGATGTACAGAAGCCAAAAGTCGAGGATGTTGTTATTTCGATAAAACCAATTATTTTAAACGATTTGTTATTTGATTTTGATCATATCCTATGGCCGATTCGTCGTGCATTTGGAGCCTTTAAACACATCGCAAGGAATCAATGAGTTTGGAACGTTCAAATAGTACGATACCACATTTAAATTATGTTGAGGCCTCATATATCGATCAAAGCAGGTATAGCTTTCAATAGTCTTTCAATTTCTTTTTTTCCATAACTTTTGAGCCACATATCAAATTATTATAAAGTTAGTTATTTGTAAGTCTGAGAGATGACTCGCTCGTATGACACTAGTTATGTTCAAATTAGTCATGTAATCTTTGTGATAATAGACTTTAGTTATTTTATTAACAATTTCATACATAACGGTTGCTTAAGTTCGATTACAATCAAACGTAATGGGAACGTATAGGGCAGCCAAACTTTGAAACCACGTGTTCAATCATAATTCATCGGTTAACCCTTAACTAGCCCGCTCATCTGATAATAATATTAATCAATTCGGTTGTGTAGTTTCTGAGATGAAGTTTCGTGATTTTCACATTTCGGTACATTACAGACGAAGTTACTGTTCGATTAAAGTAAAATTCAATAGAGTGTTATGAGGCAACTAGACCTTTCATTTGACACCAATTTTGTGGAAATCGGGTCAGCCATCTCTGAGAAAAATGAGTGAGTCCAAGTAATCTTCGGAATATGTTCCTTTTCATAGCTGGATTTCACATTTTTAAACATAACAGGCAAAGTAATAGTCCGATTGCAAAACAAATCAATAGGGTCTTATGGGGCAACTAGACCTTCCATTTGGTACTGATTTTATGAAAATTGGTCCAGCCAGCTCTGAGAAACATGAGTGAGATTAAACAGTCTTCAGAACACGTTTCTTTCCATAACTTTTGAACCACAAGTACAATCTTTATAAAATTCAAAAGTTAAGAGTTTTTCAGGTAGCCCGTTCATTTGAAACCAATTTTGTTCAAATCGGTGGTGTGGTTTTAGAGATAATGATGTTTCATGATTTTTACATTTTGATACATAACCTCTAAACTAAAAATCCGATTACAATGAAATTCAATAGGGTCTTATGGGACGGCAAGACCTTTCATTTGCAATTAATTTCATGAAAATTGGTCCAGCCATCTCTGAGAAAAATGAGTGAGAATAAAAATCTGCACATACACCTACACACACACACACACACATACACACACACACACACACACACACACACACACACACACACACACACAGAAAATGCTCAGCTCGTCGAGCTGAGTCGAGTGATATATGCCATTCGGCCCTTTGGAGCACTTTTATACCTTCGGTTTTGCAAGTGATTGCTATACCTTTCTAGGAGAAAGGCAAAACCTAAATTAATCCACCTAGCGGTCACACCCAGCCTTTCTCATTCAAACTTATTATTTGTTAAAATAGATTTACATGAACGCTTCAATCCAATAATTGTGTATTCACTTTTTGGGTTCTAAAATAATGATGTTGTAATAGAAGTATAAAATATGAAATTTGATGCAATGTAAATGCTCAAAAAATAGCGAAACAAAAGAAACGACTCTTAATTTCGAACAATTCAATCACGTGCGATACCGGGAACATTCAAATGGTACGATACCACATTTCAATTATATTGTGGCCACATATATTGATCAAAGCAGGTATATGTTTAAATAGCCTTTGAATTTCTTTTCTTTCCATAACTTTTGAACCACATATCAAATTGTTATGAAGTTTGTTATTTTCAAGTTTGAGAGATGACTCGTTCGTATGACACTAGTTATGTTCAAATAAGTCGTGTAATCTGTGAGATAATAGAACTTCGTTGTTTTATTAACAATTTAATACATAACGGTTGCTTAGTTCGATTATAATCAAATGAAATGGGAACGTATAGGGCAGCCAAACTTTGAAACCACGTGTCAAATCATAATTCATCAGTTAACCCTTAACTAGCCCGTTCATCTGATAATACTATTGATCAAATCGGTTGTGTACATTTTGAGATCATGTAGTTCCGTGATTTTCACAATTCGGTACATTACAGACGAAGTTACAGTTCGATTACAGTAAAATTCAATAGGGTGTTATGAGTCAGCTAGACCTTTCATTTGACACTAATTTCGTGAAAATCGGTTCAGCCATATCTGAGAAAAGTGAGTAAGTTCATGCATTCTTCGAAATATGTTTCTTTTCATAGCTAGAATTCACATTTTTAAACATAACAGGCAAAGTAATATTCCGATTGCAAAAAAAATCAATAGGGTCTTATGGGGTAACTAGACCTTTCATATGACACTGATTTTGTGGAAATAGGTCCAGCCATCTCTGAGAAACATGAGTGAAATTAAACAGTATTCAGAAGACGTTTCTTTTCATAACTTTTGAACCACAAGTTCAATCTATATAAAATTCAAAAGTTAAGGGTTTTTAAGATAGCCCGTTCATTTGATACTAATTTTATTGAAATCGGTTGTGTGGTTTCTGAGATATTGATGTTTCGGGATTTTTACATTTTTAAACATAACCTCTAAAATAAAAATCCAATTACAATGAAATTAAATAGGGTCTTATGGGGCAACTAGAACTTTCATTTGCATATAATTTAATTGAAATCGGTCCAGCCATCTCTGAGAAAAGTGAGTGAGTTTAAGTAGTCTTCGGAATATGTTTCTTTACAAAGCTGGATTTCACATTTTTAAACATAACAGGCAAAGTAGTTGTCCGATTGCAAAAAAAATCAATAGGGTCTTATAAGGTGACTAGACCTTCCAAATGACACTGATTTTGTGGAAATCGGTTCAGCCATCTCTGAGAAACATGAGTGAGATTAAACACTCTCCAGAACACGTTTCTTTGAATAACTTCTGAACCACACGTTCAATCTTCATGAAACTCAAAAGTTAAGGGTTTTTTAAGTAGCTCGTTCATATAAAACCAATTTTGTTAAAATCGGTTGAGTAGTTTCTGAGATATTGATGTTTAGTGATTTTCACATTTTTGAACATAACCTCTAAACTAAGAATCCGATTGCATGGAAATTCAATTGGGTCTTATGGGGCAACTAGACCTCTCATTTGCAATTAATTTCATGAAGATCGGTCCAGCCATCTCTGCGAAAATCGAGTGTGATTGGGAGAGCGTTACATACACACACACACATACACACACATACCGAATATGCTCAGCTCGTCAAACTAAGTCGATTGATATACGAGGTTCGACCCTTTGGAGCACTTTTATACCTTTGGTTTTTCCAGTGATTGCTATACCTTTCTAGGAGAAAGGCAAAAAGACAATAAAAAACCCAAATTAATCCACCTAGCTGTCAGACCCAGCCTTTCTCATTCAAACTTGTTATTTGTAAAAAATAGATTGACATGAACGTTTCAATCCAATAAATGTATATTCACTCTTTATGTTCTAAAAAATTGATGTTGTAGTCTATATACATATAAAAATGCAGTCCGATCCGTCTGTCTGTCTGATCCATATAGGCTCGAAAACTACCGAACCGATCGACGTGAAAATTTGTATGTAGGGGTTTATGGTGCCGATAAAGGTTCCTATGATAGTTTAAGACCCCTCCTTTTTCTGGAAGGGAGGGGTTCCATACAAATGAAACACAAATATCTGCACATTTCGAGAACTAATCAACTAAATGGAACCAAATTTGGGAGGTAAATGTTTTTAGTGATAGAAAATATGTCCATAATGTTACGACACCCCTCCTTCTTTTGAAAGGGAGGGTTGCCATGCAAATGACACAAATTTCTGCACATCTCGAGAACTAACCAACTAAAAGGAACCAAATTTTGCAGGTGAATGTTTTTAGAGGTAACAAATATGTCCATAATGGTTCGACGCCCCTCCCTCTCCTGGAAGCACATGTTTCTGCACAAATTTCTGTACGTCTCGCGAATAATCAACTAAATAGAACCATGGTTTGGTAGGTAAATGTTTTAGTGGTAAGGAATATGTTCCATAATCGACCTCAGGCAACATTTTGGATTGTAAGATGGCAACATCCGCTTTCTGGAAAACAGCCAAAAATGACCGATTTCCACCCAATATAATAATATCCGGATCTAGAATGATGCGCAGGAGCTAAAATCGATCACAGATACCATTTTGAATTCTAAGATGGCGACTTCCGGTTTCTGAAAAACAGCAGAAAATGACCAAATACCGTCCCAATATGAGTGTTTCTTCAACCAGTATGACGTTCAAAATCCAGAAATTGTCTCAAAATGCCATTATGAAATCCAAAATGGCGACTTCCGGTTTCTGGAAAACAGCCTGAAGTGGACGATTCCCATTATAAATGAGTATCTCCGGAACCAGAAAGATGCTCAGAAGCTAAAAATTGATCACAGGCACAATCTTGAATTTTAAGATGGTGACTTCCAGTGTCTGGCAAACAGCCGGAAATGAGCAAATACCATCCAATATGAATGTTGCTGGAACCAGAATTACGCCCAGATGACAGAAATTGATTTCACAGGCAATTATAAAGCCCAAAATGACGACTTTCGGTTTCTGAAAAACAGCCCAAAGTGACCAAATACCACCCAATATGAGTATCTCCGGAGTCAGAATGTTGCAAGAAGCTAGAAATCAACCTCAGACACCATTATGAATTGTAGGATGGCAACTTATGGTTTCTGGAAAACAGCCAAAAAATGGCCGATTTCCGTCTAACATGAGTATCTCCGGATCTAGAATGATGCACAGCAGCTGAAATCAATCACAGACCCCATTTTAGATTTTAGCGGTTATCATTGTAGGGGGAACCCCAAGCCACACCATGAGAGTTGAAGTCTCCCAAAATCAAACGTGGCGAGGGAAGAAGTTCTATTAAATCAAAGAGCAACCGTTGCCCAACCTGTGCTCTGGGAGGAATATATATTGAGGCAATACAAAGCTCTTTACCTTGTATTGTCATTTGACATGCGACAACTTCGATGCCTGGAATCGAGGGGAGGTTAATACGATAGAAAGAATAGCACTTTTTAATCCCTAAAAGTACTCCTCCATATGGGGTGTCTCGATCAAGGCGAATAATATTAAAATCATGGAAGTTGAGATCAATATTTGAAGTAATCCCTTTTTGTTAAAATACTTCTACAATTCCACTGCAAGACAGAGATAGAATCCTTCGTATACGCAGATGAATTAGGCATCGAAGGATACAATCGCTGCAAGGAGGGGCCATTGGGCAGTCAACTGCTTCAAAAATGATCTAACTGTTGGGAGGAATGCTGTAAGAAAAATTTTAATTGGATCGGGTACATTGAAAGTTTCAAAAATCCAGTCCACAATGTCAGAAAATTTCACTAATCCAGATTTTGTTTCATCAACTGGGAGTGCAAAAGGAACAACTGGGGTTTTAGATGTTCCTGGCAGTGCTGGGAACTCCTTCTGGGACTTTAAATTTGCAAGCCCAGGAGCAGTTTGCTTCGGTTTTTCCGCAGCACTGTTTGGTTTGTTTGTAACTTTCATTTCACTTTGGGAAATCTTAGGACCTTTTCGGGGAAGTTTAGGAGAGGAAATATTTTTCCTCTTTCTAGACGCCCCAGGATTGGCATAAGTTGTTCCCGCTGGTGAATCGTCCGAATCGGTTTCATCAGAGGACAACAGATCAAAGGGGTTCGATGTTATGGTAGAAGTGGTCACGGTCTTCTTCAACATCTCAGCGTAAGATCGCTTTGAACGCTCCCTAAATGACCGCTTGATTTTATCTCTGCGCTGCATGTACACCGGGCATGTGGAGAGCTCATGCTGATTTTCCCCGCAGTGAATACATTTTTCAGCATTTACACTGCAAGAATCGTCCGCATGAGTTTCTCCACACTTGCTACATCGTGCCTTATTGCAGCAGTAGGCGGCTGTGTGGCCTAGCTGCTTGCAATTGGTGCAATTCATAACACGGGGTACATACAATCGCACAGGCAGACGAACCCGATCGATCGAGACGTGGCTTGGGAGAGCAGATCCGGCAAACGTAACACGAAACGAGTCTGACGGAGTGTACACTTTTGTGCCGTTGACAAGAGACACAGACCGCAATTGCTTGCAATCTATGATCTTTACTTTTACGTCGTGACACAAAGCATTTTTGAAGCAGCCAAAACTGCTTGCCAAGATACACTCGACCGACAGACTCAAATCGGTTATGACACCGTCGATCTCCACGTCTCGTGCGGGTATATCAACGCGATACTCGCGTGTGAAAAGCTCGGAGCGAGCAATAGCGTTGGCCTGTTCCAGGTCGCTGACCACGACACGGAGCTTGTTGGGTCTGACCTTGGAGATTTCGGTCACGGCCTTGTACCCCTCCGTCAGGTCTTTCGAAATCTGCAGGATGTTTAACGGTTTCGATTTCGGTCCTGCTTTTGGCCGAAAGAAAACAGTAAAGCTGCCCTGAGATCCGTGCGGGTAAAGCCTGGGGCGAGGGCGGACTGGAGAATTAACAGAGGAAGGGTTGGCAGGAGGGACAAGGTCAGAGGGGTTCGGGGATGGTGCCACGGGAGGCGAGGGATCTGCATCCATCGCGCTAAATCTAGCGCACTAGCGCCGACAGAACACGTACCTCTTTACTTCTCCTTTCAGCAGGGTTGGTTGTCCGAACGGTCGAAGCTGCAGCCGTTACAGCCAGCAGCACCAATACAGCAGCTCCAAACAGCCACCAGCAGCGAGCCGGGTGTGTGATCACTCAGCACAGCGACACAACTCGCTGTCAACTGTTGGCTTCTTCTTTTTCCTCCTTTGTGTTGAGATTCTCGTCCACTGCTGTAGCACAAATCACTTAGCAGCCAAATCGGCTTACGCACCAGCAAACAGCCACGATGCGAAACAGTTGCACAAAGGCGGGCGACCTTGAACCTTCACTCGACCAGGCAAACAATGCCAACACATGCTCGCGCGTCTTTTGTTTTATATTCTATCGGAGCGATCACCAAACACATCCGATACTAATGCGTGTTCGGCACAGAATGAGTTATGTTCGGTTGTGTAGTTTCTGAGATAATGAAGTTTCATGATTTTCACATTTTGGTACATTACAGACGAAGTTACAGTTCAATTACAGTAGAATTCAATAGGGTGTTATGAGGCAGCTAGACTTATCATTTGACACTAATTTTGTGGAAATTGGGTCAGCCATCTCTGAGAAAAGTGAGTGAGTCCAAGTAGTATTCGGAATATGTTCCTTTTAATAGCTGGATTTCACGTTTTTAAACATAACAGGCAAAGTAATAGTCCGATTGCAAAACAAATCAATAGGGTCTTATGGGGCAACTAGACCTTCTATTTGACACTGATTTTATGAAAATCGGTCCAGCCATCTCTGAGAAACATGACTGAGATTAAATAGTCTTCAGAACACATTTCTGTTCATAACTTTTGAACCACAAGTCCAATCTTTATAAAATTGAAAAGTTGAGGGTTATTCAGGTAGCCCGTTCATTTAGAACCAATTTTGTTCAAATCGGTTGTGTGGTTTTAGAGATAATGATGTTTCATGATTTTTACATTTTGATACATAACCTCTAAACTAATAATCCGATTACAATAAAATTTAATAGGGTCTTATGGGACAACAAGACCTTCCATTTGCAATTAATTTCATGAAAATCGGTCCAGCCATCTCTGAAAAAAGTGAGTGAGAATAAAAATTTGCACATACACACACACACATACACACACACATACAGAAAATGCTCAGCTCGTCGAGCTGAGTCGAGTGATATATGCCATTCGGCCCTTTGGAGCACTTTTATATCTTCGGTTTTGCAAGTGATTGCTATACCTTTCTAGGAGAAAGGCAAAAATGGCGTTCATCGGATGAAGTGCTTCCAAGTCTAATTTGTTGAGTCGATTACTGCAAAAAAAAAAAAGGGGTGATGCGAGTGTGTGTTGGTAACTGCTTGATTTACCAACAAGTTTCCGAAGTGTTTTTGCCTTTCTCCTAGAAAGGTATAGCAATCACTTGCAAAACCGAAGATATAAAAGTGCTCCAAAGGGCCGAATGGCATATATCACTCGACTCAGCTTGACGAGCTGAGCATTTTCTGTATGTGTGTGTGTATGTGTGTGTGTGTGTGTATGTGCAGATTATTATTCTCACTTACTTTTCTCAGAGATGGCTGGACCGACTTTCATGAAATTAATTGCAAATGAAAGGTCTTGTTGTCCCATAAGACCCCATTAAATTTTTTTGTAATCGGATTTTTAGTTTAGAGGTTATGTATCAAAATGTAAAAAGCACGAAACATCATTATCTCTAAAACCACACAACCGATTTGAACAAAATTGGTTTCAAATGAACGGGCAACCTGAGAAACTCTTAACTTTTGAATTTTATAAAGATTGACCTTGTGGTTCAAAAGTTACGAAAAGAAACATGTTCTGAAGACTGTTTAATCTCACTCAGGTTTATCAGAGATGGCTGGACCGATGATCATAAAATCAGTGTCAAATGGAAGGTCTAGTTGCCCCATAAGACCCTATTGTTTTGCAATCGTCTATTGCTTTGCCTGTTATGTTTAAAAATGTGAAATCCAGCTCTGAGAAGGAACATATTCCGAAGACTACTTGGACTCACTCACTTTTCTCAGAGATGACTGATCCGATTTCCACAAAATTAGTGTTAACTAATAAGTCTAGCTGTCTCATAACACCCTATTGAATTTTACTGTAATCGGACTGTAACTTCGTCTGTAATGTACCGAAATGTGAAAATCACGAAACTTCATTATTTCAGAAATTACACAACCGAATTGATCAATATTATTATCAGATGAGCGGGCTAATTAAGGGATATCAGATAAATTATGATTGAACACGGGGTTTCAAAGTTTGGCTGCCCTATACGTTCCCATTTCATTTGATTATAATCGAACTTAAGCAACCGTTATGTATAAATTTGTTAATATAACAACGATAGTCTATTATCTGAAAGATTACATGACTTATTTGAACATAACTAGTGTCATACAAACGAGTCATCTCTCAAACTTACAAACTTACAAAAAACAAACTTCATAACAATTTGATATGTGGCTCAAAAGTTATGGAAAGAAAAGAAATTCAAAGACTATTTCCAACTATACCTGCTTTGATCGATATATGTGGCCTCAACATAATTTAAATGTGGTGTCGTACTATTTGATCGTTCCAAATTCATTGATTCCTTGCGATGTGTTTAAAGTCTGCAAATGCACGACGAATCGGTTATAGGATATGATCAAAGTCAAATAACAAATCGTTTGAAATGATTGGTTTCATCGAAATGACAACATCCTCGACTCTTGGCTTCTCTACATCGCCTTAATTCTGAATATATTCATATTGGGTGGTATTCGGTCATTTTCAGCAGATTTTCTGGCATCAGTCTGACACCGGAAATACATATTTAGTATTTAGTTATTTTGGTTGTTTTCCAGGAACTAAAAGTGGTCGTTCATAAATTCAAAACGGTGTCCAGGGTCAATGTTTGGTTTCTATGCATCATCTCGATTACGGAAATATACATATTGAGTATTTTTCGGTCATTTTCGACTGCTTCCCATAAGTTGCATTTAAGCAGTTCAAAATGGTGCCTGACGTCAATTGTTAGCTCCTTGCATCATTTTGGTTCCAGAGATACTCATATTGGATGGTATTTGGTTATTTTAGGCTGTTTTTCACAAACCGGAAGTCGCCGTCTTGGATTTCAAAATGGTATTTAAGATAATTTCTGGCCTCTGAGCGACATTAGGGTTGAAGAAACACCCAAATCGGGTGTTTTTCGATCATGTTTCCCAGGAACCGGAAGTCGTCAACGTAGAATTTAAAATGGGGTCTATGGTCGATTTCAGCTGCTGTGTATCATTCTAGATACGGAGATACTCATGTTAGACGGAAATCGGCCATTTTCGGTAGCTTTTGTGCATCTTTCTGGTTCCGGAGATACTCATATTTAATGGGAATCGTCCATTTCAGGCTGTTTTCCAGAAATTGGAAGTTGCCACCTTACAATTCAAAATGTTGTCTGAAGTCGATTTGTGTCTCCAGTGCATCATTACGATTCCGGAAATACCCATATTGGGTGGTATTTGGTCGTTTGCCGTTGTTTTTCCGGAATGTTTAAACCGGGAGTCGCCATTTTGGTTTTCATAATGGCATTTGGATTTTAAACGTCATACTGGTTAAAGAAACACTCATATTAGGTGGTATTTGGTCATTTTCAGCTGTTTTTCAGAAACCGGAATTCGCCATCTTAGAATTCAAAATGGTATCTGTGGTTGATTTGAGCTCCTGTGTATCATTCTAGATCCGGATATTATTATATTGGGTGGAAATCGGCCATTTTGGCTGTTTTCTAGAAACCGGATGTTGCCAGCTTACAATCTAAAATGTTGCCTGAAGTCGATTATGGAATATATTTGTTACCACTAAAAACAATCAACTACCAAATATGGTTCCATTTAGTTGATTAGTTCGCGAGATGTGCAGAAATTTGTGCAGAAACATGTGCTTCCAGAAGAGGGAGGGGCGTCGAACCATTATGGACATATTTGTTACCTCTAGAAACATTTTCATACCAAATTTGGTTGTATTTTCTTGATTGGTTCTTGAGCTGTGCGAAATTTGTGTTTCATTTGTAAGGGACCCCTCCCTTATAGAAAAAGGAGGGGTGTCAAACCATTATGCTAAAAATATTTACTTGCCAAATTTGGTTCTATTTAGTTGGTTAGTTCTCGAGATGTGCAGAAATTTGTGTTTCACTTGTATGGAAACTTCCAGAAAATAGAGGGGCGTCCAACTAATATGGACATATTTGTTACCCCATAAAACATCCACATGCTAATTTCGGTTTCACTTGCTTGGTTTGTTCTTGAGTTGTGCAGAAATTTATGTTTCATGTGTATGGGACCCCTCCTTTCCAGAAGAGGGAGGGGTCTCAAACTATCATAGGAACCTCTATCGGCACCAAAAACCCCTACATACAAATTTTCACGTCGATCGGTTCGGTAGTTTTCGAGCCTATATGTGTGTAGGTATACCTGTATCCTGGGTATAACCTACCAGGACTTTTTCCAGAAAACCCTGTACGCGCAATGGGCGCGGAATTAATACACACAGATTAACGTGCTCTAACTGACTTTATTTTCGTACATCACTACTTAAACATACCCTACCGGTAACTCAGAGAGAGAGACTTTCTCCACTCTCTGTTTACCTTACCAATCTCTTAGCCTAGTCTAGTACTGCTAAAGTACGGGCGGCGTTTTGTTTACAACACAAAACTTGTTTATTTTGGTTGAGTTTGTTTGCCGGTGGCACAGCAGAAGGCTGCGCGAAGTTCTTTGCCACCTGTGGCATAATCTGTTGATACATAGAGTGTTGACAGAGCCGTTCGCGGTCCTCTGTCAAGGGAACCAAATGTTTCGCCTGACTAAAGCATAGCAGAAGGCTATGCCCTCCTAGGAACAACATTTAACTTTAATTATAAGGCTCGTGACGGAGCATTGGGTTCTTCGCAGGGTGTGACGTCACATCTGCCACCCCGCCTAGTTGGCCATTATCTAGAAGAGACAATGGTCACACGGTCCGTCCTGACGGCCGATAGGTGTGTTTTTTTCTTTTTTATTACAATTATTCTCGCGTTTTTATACAACTATATACACCGTTGTTTTTTTATATGCTTTTTTTTTCCTCTGGCCAATGAAATTTTGTTTTTCAAAACTGTAGCACCGTTTGAGTTTACATTATCATACATGACATTTTCCTTATTTAAAATTAACAATTGCTTGCTCGCCTGATGCGCTGCGTCGTGAAGATATCTGCTGTTTAGCTGTCGTGTTCAAGCGCCGGGTTGCAGGGGGTTTGAAACGGGAGGGTGCGTCTGGCAGTAGAGGTTCTCATCGGTTGGTTGTGGTGCAAACTCATCTCTAAGGCTTCATCGGGTTATTTACACTAGTTCAACGATTACCATTGCATTTTAATTAAGACTGCAGTTTAGCTGGTTGTTTTACGATTGTTCAGAGTGTGTTGTTGAACTTCAATGTTGGGTTAGCCGTGTCCCTTTGGCATAGATCGGCTGTATTTTTGTTTGGCTTATAGTATTGTTATGCGCCGTGTGGCGAAAAGATTTGCGATTGCCACTGGCTCTGTTGCATAATGCAGTCACTGGGTTTATCATCTTTAACTGTCTGCGCGGGGTGTCCAATTACCCGCTAGCATGTGTGCACATTTTCAAAGCGTAGTGCGTAAAGACCATAGTTGATTAAACACGAGCAAAATTTTATAGCGTCATTTTGCTTGTTTGGCTTTGACCTCGAATCCTCATTTGTGGAAGTCAATAACTCTCAATGAGTAATATATATTTGGAACAATTTATTACGCCCTTCGCTGTGTAGTTTGCTGTATTCGTCTTCGCGCTGAAGTCTCGATTCTGGCTTGAGCCGCATTGATTGAGTTCTGTTGCACATCTGACCTCTTCAGGGATCAAAAACTGGATACTGCTCGTCTCCTCTTGGTAATAACGTTTGGCTTTACCTCCATCTCGACCATAGACACCCGCCGTTCAACTCCCCTCACAACCGTCTGCTTCCCTTTTCGCGTCATACTGGGCATTATGGTATGCCCCCATCTCAGCATCCGTTGTAATCACCTCGGTCGTCTTCGAGGATCGGGAACTCGTCTCATTGTCAATTCTTAGATGCTAGCTGCCCTTCTTAGCAAGTGGTGCATATATTTTTTTGCCATTCTTTCATCAATTTTTTTTTCGTTAATTTTTTCCACTTGCTGTTTAAAATTAATTTCACACGCGTACGGGCTCTTATGTTCTATTATATCTTCTAATCTTCTACTTAAACACTATGCCCGTTTTTCTTTTTCTTCGGTTAACATAATTTTTCTTTTCCTACTAAAGTGTACAATATATTTTTCTTTTGATTATATCGGATGCTATTGGTTAATCAACGTCTACATTATTCATTCTCAACGAATTTTTACTTCACAATTATTTTTTTTCACTTGAACTCAATCCGATTTACAAAAAAAAAATCTTTTTCTAATTCTTGTGCGTTTTTTTTTCTTTGTCAACCCCTGTTGCCCGTCGTGGCTCTTTTTCTTTTCATTAGGTGTTTTTTTTTTTTTGTCAACCTCTGTTGCCCGTCGTGGCTCTTTTTCTTTTCATTAAAACATTTCTCTTTCTCATAGCAACTCTTTCTTTTCTTTTATCGGATTTACAATTCTTTTATCCGATTTACAAAAACTCTGTAGGCCACTTTAATTATGATACTGCTGTCTCAGTCCGTCATACTTACGTTCTACTTACACTTCGCCTGATATGCAGTAGTCTGCATAATACCTCTCCCCCTACCCTTCGAAGGTGCGTCTACCTGTTGCTAGTGATTCCTGAAAGATAAGAAGGTTAGGAAATAAAAGAAAAAATTTCGCACTTCCATTCATACTGGGTTGACTACTCCCTTGTCCGTTCACCTGATACGCATTCATCTCAATCGTTCCGGGTAGTCACTCCCGTTGTTTCCACTCGCCCAATCTTAACTTACAATAGATAGGTGGAATCTTTTAACGCCAGTAGTCCCCTCGTCTGGAAGGTTTAGCCTTCTTGTCCAAAGTCTCTCCTAGTTTTATTGTCGTTCGTTATTTAGGTCATCTCCAATACTTCATTAATCGGTTTTCTTCTCTCATTGGGCCATTAGCCATTTTTAATTAATCAAACTCCGTTCTCATATTCACTATATATTTTTCCCATGTTAACATTTGCATTTTTACAAACAAATGCTGTTCTAAATTCTTTTAACTCCTTACAATCGCCCTCATTGTTACTTCCCGTCCGTCTTTTATCGGGCCATTGGCCATTTTTTCCTACGTCTGCCTCGCACTAACGGGGTCATCTGTACTCTGTCAATCTATCCCATGTTAAATTCGCATTTTATGTAAAAGCGTTCCCTGAATATTATTTACTTCTGTTTTCTGTGTTCCCACACGATAGGTTATTTTTTTTGTCTATAAATTCAACCACGTCTTTCCCCAAGTAAACGTCACGCCCTTTTGACACTTGTCCATCAAAGGCTTTCCATAATATCGGCGACTATTCATATTTCTTCACGTCATTTTATTTCAGTATACTCTTTCATACAGCTTTAGGTGCTTGCTACTATAACCTATTTTATTTCATTTTATTTTATAACACAGTTTAAGTTCGTATAATCAGTCATAATATCGTTTAAGTCGGTTATTATGAACTTTCTCTAAACGGTTTCCGTTTTTGATTACTGTGGTCATTTCACTTGGGAATTCAACTACTTCATAAGGTCCTCTCCACATATTCTGGAGCTTTTGACCTGATCCTGTCGGGACTGATTTCACTAAAACTAAATCGCCATACATGGGCTGCCATTCATTTGCCTTTCTGTCATAAACTTGCTTGCGCTTTTCTTTTGAATCCTTTAGGTTGGCCTTCGCGTTCGCGTGGAGGTCAAAAAATATTTTTTTTCATCTCTTGTGTATATGTTTCATATGTCAAATTGTCCACTCCATTCCGCTTGTAAATGGAGGTGGGAATGCGTGCTGTACGTCCATACAACAATTCGAAAGGGGTGTACCCCGTTGATGAGTTTACTGAAGTATTATACTGAAACGTAAAAAATGGGAGTAAGTTATCCCACGTGTGCGGTTTTCCGCCAATAAATTGCCTTAGGTAAGTTTTTAACTCCCGATTAGATCTTTCCACCAAATTTGCTTGTGGGTGGTACGGACTCGTCGTTATTTTCTTAATTTTCAAAATTTTGCACACATCTTTCATGAGTGTGCTTACAAAATTCGCACCGTTATCTGTAACTAACTCCAACGGTACGCCAAATTTGCAAATATAATTCTCTACAAAAGTCCTCGCTACCGTCTGGCTTTCTTGGTTTTCCATAGGTGCGACAGTTAAATATCTAGTTAGGTCGTCCTGCATGACCAGACCATAACGATTTCCTAAGTCGGACTCGGGTAATACTACTATATCCATGTATAATTTCTCAAATGGCTCCGATGCGGTTGTGGTGATCTGCATCGGTATCTTGTTTGATCTTCCAATTTTGTTCTTTTGGCAGGAATCACACTGCCGAACGTAGTTCTCGATATCCCGTTTCATCGTAGCCCACGTAAAAAGTGTGCCAATTCTTTGGCGCATTCGTCGCGCTCCTACGTGCTCTCCTAAGGGTGCATCGTGAAATTCCTTTAAAATTGTTTCCACTTGATCTGGCGCAATTACTGTACGCTCGCTATTAGCATTATATAATACTATTTGTTTTTCTAGCTTACCCGCTAGGAACTGAATCATCTGCAGAACTTCCTGTTGCTCGATTTTTCTGAATGATATTAGGTGAATGACCCCGGCTGCCTTTACTGCCGTGGGGCTCTTATTGAAGCTATCTAAAAATTGTGAAAAAAATTTCCGGCAATCGATTAATGAACTTTCGCTGCCGTCTACTATGAAACCGCCCACCTTCTTGTCTTTAAATTTGAGTACACCATCCTCTACGCAGTCTTTCAATCCTTGTGACAGCTGATACAGTGTCTGAAGTTCTCTGTACGCCGTCCGACTGTTCAAAATGACAAGACGAGCTTCGATATTCCTCTCGTCCAATATTCTCTTCGAGACTTCCACCGTCTCACTTGGTATCAGGTCATTTGATAATGCCTGTGAAAAGTCATCATATGAAATGTTGACGAGTTGTTGTTCATCCTCGTCCTCAGCGATGTCCGCAATGTCTATTGCACTCAAATCTTGTATTGTGCCGTTCAAATCATCCGAAGCGTTCTTCTGCTGCTCTAGCAGGCGTTTCTGCTGGCGCGTAATCATGGCTATCTGCCTGTGGGGTGAACTTTCTTGCCCCTGACACGTCCCATCTGATTAACGTGACAAAAAATCGGCGACTATATTTTCGCTACCTTGTTTATACCGGATGCTGCATTCCAAACCCTGCAACTCTAGTCTCAATCTTGTCAGCGTTGGAGATGTCTCTTTGAGCCTCCAAATAGCTATAAGTGGTCTGTGGTCCGTGTAAACGATAAACTTTTGACCAAAAATGTAATGTTTGAAATATTCTATGGCCCATACAATCGCCAATAGTTCCTTTTCTATGATATGATATCTGGTCTCTGCACCTACAAGTGCACGACTCGCGAACGCGATCGGCCGGTGCATGGATTTTTCATTCGACAGGACGGCTCCAATAGCATAATTGCTAGCGTCTGTCGTAATAACAAAAGTGTCTTGATAATCTGGCCGGACTAAAACTGGCTCTGTAATCAGCGCGTTTCTAAGGAATTCGAACGCTTCCTGACATTCTTTTCCCCACACAAATTTAGCGTCTTTCTTCAACAAATCATTCAGCGGCTTGCGCTTCTCCGCGATATTGGGGATAAACTTCCCGTAAAAATTTACTGTTCCCAGAAATGACCTTATACCTTTTACGTTTGTGGGTGGCTTAAGGCTTTGAATGGCCTTAATATTTGTATTGGTGGGTTTTATGCCTTCTTCATTAACGACATGACCCAAATACTCCAGTTCCTTTTTCAAAAACTGACACTTAGATGGTTCTATTTTTAAGTTATGTTTGCGCAAAGCTTGTAATACTTTTCGCAAGTTATCATTATGGTCGGTGATAGTGTCACCGAAAACTATAATATCATCGAGGTAGACAAATGCTTTCACATCCCCTATCTCAAAAAGCACAGTATTCATAAGTTTTTGGAATGTTGAGGGGCTGTTCTTTAACCCCATCGGCATCCGTGTAAATTCGAAGTGGCCTTTGGGAGTGGAAAACGCCGTCTTAGCCGCATCTCGGCGGTCTATCGGGACTTGATAGAACCCCGATTTTAAATCAATTGAGGAGAAATATTTTGCTCCTCCAACATTATCCAATATCTCATTTATAAGAGGTATTGGGTATACAAACGGCTTGGTAACTTCGTTCAATGATCTAAAGTCTACCACAATTCTGTATCTTTTATTACCGTCAGCATCCGTTTTTTTTGGTACACATAACACCGGTGCATTCCAGGGACTAGTGCTGGGCCTAATAATTCCCTGCACCCTCATTTCCTCGATTTCTTTATTAATGTGTCGTTTCGTGGCCTCCGGAAATCTATATTGTCGTTTATTAATAGGCACCTCCGATGAAGTTTCTATCGTGTGTACGGCGGCGTCAGTAGTAGTTAACTTGTCGCCCTCGAAAAAGAATATATCCGCATAGCTTTCGACCATATTCTTCACTGTCCTGAATTCTCTATCAGGCAAGTGCGCCAAATTCAGCACTTGCCGTAGTTTTTCAATTCTTGCATTTCCTTTTGACTCTGGTGTCAGCTTGTGCTCCAACAGGTCATAGTCAAGCCTCGAGTCTAGGTCCAACTCGGGCATTATAGTATTCTTCGAGTCAAGAAAATTGTTCTTCGGCTCTTCATTTCGATATGTTTGGTGCTCTCTATTTATTTCGTTTTTGTCTACGTCAGCCTCATTGCGGGCTGTGTTGCTAGTATCTCGCAACTCGTTCTGCACCATAACTCTATTTCTGGCTGCCACATAAACATGTTGACTAAGGACTTCGTCTTTGAGCATACTCCACGGACTCAAGTCGTCCGGACTTCTGTTTCCGTGTTTCTTGAACACTATGTAATCAAAATTATTTCCTATTTGAAGCGTATGCTTCTTTAAGAACTCTGCGCCGATTAATCCGTCGCTTGGCAAATTTTCTAATATATGAAATTGCGTCGGGATCAAAAAGTCTCCGACTATTAAATCCAACATAATTGTACCTGAGGTACGCACAATGTCTTGGCCGATACCTCCAAAAGTGGTTACGTCCTGTGTATTTACCGGTACATTCAAAAGATTCACAATGCGTGCATTAATTATATTCGCACATGCACCTGTATCTAAGATCAGGTTCAACGTAAATTTGACATTCTGCTTAGCCAGTAGGGTTAACATTAAGTGCCCTCTGACATCGTAATATACTCGCTTAGCCACACAAGCACTGTTGTCTCTTATGTGATTGCATGCGGTCCTCCAATCGGCTATTTCTATATTGCTGGGCTCATCGGTACATCTCCGCCAGTCAACATCTTCGCAAATTTCTGCTAAATCCTCGTTAAAATATTCCTGTGCAACAGGATCCAAAATACCTTCTTTTTGCGAATTACTACTTCTTTCATTAATGTTGGCTACCATAAGCATTTTCTGAGGCATCCGGGTATACGAATTCCTGTACCTCCTATCAGTTGGTCCATTTTGACCGTAATAATTATATTTCCAACCAGTGGCGTAGCCCCTTTGACTCCGTCGACATGAACGTGCGGTGCGATAACTGTAATTGTATCGATTACCGTCGCTAGATCTACATATATTGTCATAATTGTTTTGCTTGTAGATTATTCTATCCCTATTTTTGTGATTATAATATTCATTTCTTCCCAGGCGGCTGTTGCTACAATTAGCGTCTTCGTAATTAATTGTGAAAATATTTCTGCTACTATCAAATTGTCTAAGCGCATCGCGCTGTCTTTCGACCCATTCTAGGCCCTGTATTCTGTTTTCTATTTCCGCGATGTGATAACGCTCATGGTAGTAATCCTCTAAGTCGTCTAGCAGCTCTTCTAACTTCAATGCTCGTTTACCTTGAGCAGCTTCTTTCAATGCGGTGTCACACAAACCCGCCATAAAATGTAATCGAAGACTAACTATCATGCATGACTTCGTACAATTAGTTTCGTAGGAGTCGATTTGCTCCTTAATTTTCAATATCCTCTTTTTATAATCAGGAAAGGTCTCATTCGCCTCCTGTTTCAATGTTTCTACTTGATTTATAACTGCCTCGATGCGTATAATATCCCCAAATTCCTTTAATAAATTCTGCTTAACCTGTGGCCAAGCATTTGCGTTAATTCTATGTATTGCGGCAGCAGCTCTGCCTTTTAGTTTCAATAGAATAATATAAACCAGTGGAGCGTGTGATACTCCTTCTGGTATCTCCCGAGCAAAATGCTCGATATGATAAACGAACGCTTCTAGTCCGTCTAGCGATCCATCAAATTCTGGGATGCACTGCATGGCATCTGCTTTTGGAAACGTGTACTCCATTATGAATATAAAATTTTATATATATTTCTTGAAAAAAAAAAAATAAAAGGTACTGCGGAATAAATACTATAAGGGCAGAATAAATACTACTACAATAAAAGGCTTATGTAGCCTTCTTCCTCTTTTTCCTAGGTATCACTAACGATTCTGTTGACCAGATGTGATAACGTAGCGTGACCGACTCTAATTTCTTCGTCGCGCCATCAAAAAATCTGAACACCAAGTTTCGAACCATTTGGTGTTAAAGCTTCAATGTTTATTTCTGTTAATCAATCAAACAATTATTTTAATAATATTTTTACCCCAACATGTCTGAGATAAAATAGTCATTTTTTATAGTGTAATTGAACCAATTTTACAACTAATCTAAAATTGTAAATGTTCAAATTAGATGGCGTTAAGAGCTGTTTCATAAGAATATTGCAACATCTGTCTCCTTACGACAACATTCATCATAACATATTTTTGCTGTCTGTTAACATTTCCCCCCGGCGGATATTTAATTGTATCGCCGCGCGCGTTGCGCTTATTGATTTACTTTTTTCTTTGACCTACTAAACATTTCACCGCTACTGAATCGTTTTGCTTATGCCAGCAGCACGATCTACCAATGGCCATTAAAATTACTGCATAAAAACCGCGACCTTGACCGTGCCTGGCACAGCTGATCGCAATAACACTGTAAAATACGTCACCTATTCAACCTGGTGGCATAAGAACGGGACGACAAGCATTCTAGCATATGCTACTATACTGTATAAGTAAAGACGCGATCGCAGAGGCTCTCACGCTCTTTTTATATCGCTAACGATAGCGTAGCTCCCAATTTTCATACTTGCTGTATGGCTACCAGTGGGCTAAAACTCTTTTTCAGAACAATTAAGGTGAGTTCCATGTGCGTAACTCTGTCTGTTTGCGTTCTACAATTCGTCTTTGCCATCGGTGTTGCCGCAGGCACTGCTATTTAATAAGTCAGGTCGTGCAAATGTCAACTAGTTTATTTCGCTGGTACGGAGTCACATTATTTTTGGGCGAAATGAATGAACCTTTTTTGTTATAGAGAAGAAAATCAAGAACTTACCGGTTAAATTTTATCTTCCTGTTGCGACAGATTCGTTTTTTACACACTGGTAAAGAAAATCCTTATCACACACAACAACAGCTTCGCACTTGTGTTCTTGTCCATTTTTAATAATTTTTCACTTCGTCTTTACTCGTATTATTATTGTACAATTGTTTACTTGATCATATTATTTTTCTTCCTCTTGTTTTATGTTGCTTCTTTATCACTATAAACCACTTTTACATTTTTTTTTCTTCAAACGCGAACCAAATTTGTTTTTAACACTATAAAAGTTTGTAGCCAATGTTCTTCCTCACTATTTTTTTCCTGTTTCGCGTGCACAATTTTTTTCTCTAACACTTTTAGTTCTCGTTGCACAATATCCACCTTCGTTCAACGTCCCACAATTTATACTTCGAACTATTTTATCGCGCTTTTTACCGTTATCGAACACTACTTATACTTAAGCTTCTTTTGACTTTATATTACCTCGCGTGGTCCGTTTCCTTTTCTAGAAACCAAATCCCACCGCTGTCACCACATGTGTAGGTATACCTGTATCCTGGGTATAACCTACCAGGACTTTCTCCAGAAAACCCTGTACGCGCAATGGGCGCGGAATTAATACACACAGATTAACGTGCACTAACTGACTTTATTTTCGTACACCACTACTTAAATATACCCTACCGGTAACTCAGAGAGAGAGACTTTCTCCACTCTCTGTTTACCTTACTAATCTCTTAGCCTAGTCTAGTACTGCTAAAGTACGGGCGGCGTTTTGTTTACAACACAAAACTTGTTTATTTTGGTTGAGTTTGTTTGCCGGTGGCACAGCAGAAGGCTGCGCGAAGTTCTTTGCCACCTGTGGCATAATCTGTTGATACATAGAGTGTTGACAGAGCCGTTCGCGGTCCTCTGTCAAGGGAACCAAATGTTTGTTTGCCGGTGGCACAGCAGAAGGCTGCGCGAAGTTCTTTGCCACCTGTGGCATAATCTGTTGATACATAGAGTGTTGACAGAGCCGTTCGCGGTCCTCTGTCAAGGGAACCAAATGTTTCGCCTGACTAAAGCATAGCAGAAGGCTATGCCCTCCTAGGAACAACATTTAACTTTAATTATAAGGCTCGTGACGGAGCATTGGGTTCTTCGCAGGGTGTGACGTCACATATGGATCAAACAGACAGACAGACCGTACTGCATTTTTATATGTATAGATTACAGCATCAATTTTTTAGAACCCTTAAGAGTGAATATACATTTACTGAATTGAAGCGTTCATGTAAATCTAGTTTTACAAATAATAAGTTTGAATTAGAAAGGCTGGGTCTGACCGCTAGGTGGATTAATTTAGGTTTTTTATATATAACCTACATATAAACGGAAGGATAAATTGAATATGTATTACTGTAAATAGTGATTTTGCGTGATGTAAAAAAAGCTGCCGAGAAAGTGGAAACAAAAGACAATTAAGCAATGTAATGGAGACAGGCAATAATTGTATGTGAGAGAGGGATTGGATGAGAATATTTTTTGTACCTGCTAGGGTGTGTGTTTGACGAGATAGTAGAGCGAAAATTTGTTTGCTCGTGTCTGAGAAGTGGTTGAGTGGTGGAGCCACAGACATTGCGAAAGGAAATAAAAGAGGCGAGCAGACTGAAATGATACTTGCTTGCACGCGGAGCGTATAAAGAACCAGAAGCGTTCTGAATAAAGAAATCTTTGCTTGCACCAAGAGCGTGCAAGGGATGTGTGGGATCGGTGACAAAATTTGAAGGTATAAAGCGTTCAAAGCGGAGTGAAGTAGTTGCTTGTACAAGTAGCGTGCAAGGGAGGAGTGTATGGTTGAATTTTATTATGAACCAGAAGCGTTCAAAGTTGAGTGGAGGTAGTTACTTGTACCAGTAGCGTGCAAAGGATGTATAGTTCACCTAGAGAATTCAAAGTTATGAACCAGAAGCGTTCAAAGTGAGGTAAAGTAATTGCTTGTACATGTAGCGTGGGTTGATTAAATTGAAGGATATGAACCAGAAGCGTTCAGATAAGGGGGAGTTAGTTACTTAAATCAGGGCCAATTTTTTTTCTTGTATAAACCAGTGGCGTCCAAAAGATCGACTACGCAAGATAGTTAAAACTTTTGAAAATAAAATGTTTTTTTTTATAATGTGCTTGGAAAATGGTCCAAGGCCCTCATACATACTTCCAATGGGGGAGTATGAAACAAAGTCTGCGCTGAGCTATACATACTATTCATTTTGCAACTAAATTGTATGTTATTTTTTTTCTATTTGATAAAAAAATTCTTAGCATCGTTATATATATATATATATATATATATATATATATATATATATATATATATATATATATATATATATATATATATATATATATATATATATATTTATATATGTATATATATATATATATATATATATATATATATATATATATATATATATATATATATATATATATATATATATATATATATATATATATAAATATATATATATATAAATATATATATATATATATATATATATATATATATATATATATATATATATATATATATATATATATATATATATATATATATATATATATATATCTGATCCCACTCCTGCCCGGTTCCCACCAGACAATGAATTTGGAAAGTACTGGAAGGCCTGCCAGGTTTTACGGGACGGAGACCCCTGCACCGGTTGTTGTCTCGCCGTTTCAAGCCGTTGTCACACGACCTTACTAAGGGAGCTCGGCGCAGGTGCCAGCCCAGAATCGTGGTATGAGAACAAAATCCGACTCTTATCATATGGCGTTGCGACCAGTTGCCGTTATTGGGAACTTACTGGCATCAATCCCAATGGGTGAATTAGTGCATTTGGGTGGTGGGAGCGGCACTATTCGCTCCGTCAGAGATGCTTCCGGATAATGTGGCTTTTGCGAGAATTCGGCGGCCCAATGCCTGAGTCTCACTACAACCTAGACTAGCTCTCGCTGATGGTCCGGGACTGCTTGCTTGCAGTGAGCACTTCCGTGGCCTACGGTAATCGCCAAATACCGACCCGTGGTGGCATACAGCTCTGCCAAAAATGGGAAAGAAGGCGCGAAGCAGGGGTGACGCCCTCATACTCAAGACGGATGGGTCCAAGTACTCCGAAGTCTTGAAGAAAATGAAAGGCGAAACCCAGCTCAAGGATCTGGGAGCGGATGTGCGGACCATCCGTCGTTCTCGCACCGGCGAGATGATCCTTGAGCTCCGTAAGGATGCTAAAACCAAGGGCGCTTCCTTCAAGACGGTAGCCGAGCAGGTCCTCGGGTAAGATGTGCAAATTCGAGCACTCACCTCAGAGGTGACTTTCCAGCTCAAAAACCTGGATGAAATCACCGAGAGGTGCGATATTGCACAGGCCCTCAAGGAGAAGTGCGGAGTGGAAGTAGCCACTGAGTTAATTCGCCTCCGTAAGGGTCCAGCGGGGACCCAGGTGGTCACTTTCCGGCTTGCATCGGCGGATGCAACTCTGACTCTGAAGACAGCCAAACTTAAGGTTGGCTGGTCAGTATGTCCCCTGAGCATACTCCAGCAGCCGGACGTTTGCTTCAGGTGTTTCGAGGGAGGACACAAGTCCTGGACCTGCAAGGGGCCCGATAGGAGCCAGTTATGTAGGCGTTGTGGTGGTGCTGGCCATAAAGCTAAAGACTGCGGGGAGCCTCCCAAGTGCTTGGTATGTACTGGAACACGGGACGCCAAGTACTTTATGGGAGGCCCACGGTGCCCAGCCGGTAAGGCGGCCACGAAACCACGGGCGTGAGGGTCACACAATTGAACCTGAACCATTGCTATGCGGCACAGCAGCTGCTATACCAAGCAGCGTCTGAGTCGCGGTCGGACATCGCAATCGTATCGGACCCCTACTGCATTCCTCCCGGAAACGGTAATTGGGTTGCAGATAAGTCTAGTACGGCGGCCATATGCACGACCAGCAAGTTCCCGGTTCAGGAGGTTGTGTCAACCTCAAATGAAGGATACGCGGTTGCCAAGGTGGACGGAGTGTTCTACTGCAGTTGTTATGCTCCGCCGCGTTGGTCTATCAAAAGGTTCACCCAGATGGTCGACTTCTTATCTATGGAGCTGACGGGACTAACACCCTTAGTAGTGGCGGGCGACTTCAACGCTTGGGCTGTTGAGTGGGGAAGCCGCCGCACGAACCGGGGGGGTCAGATCTTGTTGGAAGCCTTGGCAAAGCTCAACCTAGATCTGGCCAACGTTGGAACCAAGTGTACATTCAGCAGAAATGGTGCGGAGTCGATCATCGACGTGACGTTCTCCAGCCCAGGACTGATCGTGAACTGGAGGGTAGACGATGGCTACACCTATAGTGACCACCAGTTGGTCTGCTATAGCGTAGTCCATAACGTAAGGCGGCAGGCGACGGGTAGAGCCAATACTCCGACCGTCCGCGGGTGGAAGACATCGCATTTCGATGCCGAGGTATTTGCAGAAGCAATGAGAAGCAATGACAAGAGAGCGCGAGGGGGCAGTTGGCTCCGCCCGAGTGCTGACCAATTAGTTGCCACATTATAGCGGGCGTGCGACGCCACCATGCCTAGGACCCGCCAACCTAGGAATGGTAAGTCACCGGTATACTGGTGGACCGACGCGATAGCGGTCCTCCGTAGCGCGTGCCTCCGTGCAAGACGGATGTTGCAACGTGCACGTACCGATGCACAGAGAGTAGAGCGCCGTGTAGCATTCGGATCTGCAAGATCGGCGCTTGAAAGTGTGATAAAGGCGAGCAAGAGGGCCTGCTTCGATAGGCTATGCGCGAGTGCCAATACGAATCCGTGGGGCAACGCCTACAGAGTCGTAATGGCGAAGACCAAAGGCGTGTTGGCGCCTGCAGAGCGATTACCAGCGATGCTGGAGCGTATCATCGAAGGACTCTTTCCACGCCACGAGCCAAATCCTTGGCCTCCGGTTGCTGAGTCTCACGTCCGACGTTCCAGTATCTCAGACACAGACCAGGGATGGTCCGCCAACCTGCCGGGCATCCAATCCGTGAGAGACGGCAGCCGTGCCAAGGTTGTGGAGGAGGTAAGGTTTACGAATGAGGAACTCATCGTGATCGCCAACTCCCTAAAGGTGAGCAAGGCACCGGGATCGGATGGAATCCCAAACTTGGCCATCAGGACGGCCATGAAAGTGGCCCCCGATCTATTTCGAGCAGTCATGCAGAAGTGCCTGGATGACTGCCTCTTTCCGGACAGGTGGAAGCGACAAAGATTGGTGCTGTTGCCGAAGGCTGGGAAACTGCCAGGGGACCCATCGGCATACAGACCTTTCTGTCTGCTGGACACTACGGGCAAGGTGCTTGAGAGGATTATCCTCAACAGACTGGTGAAGTACACAGAGGGTGAAAACGGTCTGGCAAGTAACCAGTTCGGCTTCCGGAAAGGTAGATCCACGCTGGATGCTATTCTCTCTGTCACCAAGACGGCAGAAGTAGCACTCCAGCGTAAGACTTGGGGCATTCGCCATTGCGCAATCGTCACGCTTGACGTGAAGAATGCATTCAATAGCGCCAGTTGGGACTCCATAGCGCTCGCGCTTAGGAGCATCCACGTACCGGTGTCGTTGTACAAGATTTTGGAAAATTATTTCCAGAATCGGGTACTAGTTTACAACACGGAGGAGGGTCAGAAGTGCGTCCCAATCACCGCAGGGGTACCGCAAGGTTCCATCCTGGGCCCGGTGTTGTGGAATGTCTTGTATGACGGGGTGTTGAAACTGAAGTTCCCTGTAGGGGTTGTGATCGTCGGTTTCGTAGACGACATCACGCTAGAAGTCTACGGCGAGTCGATCGAAGAGGTCGAGTTGACGGCCGCGCACTGCATACGCAAGGTCGAAGACTGGATGCACTCTAGGAAACTGGAGTAAGCGCACCATAAAACGGAGGTTACGGTTGTGAACAACCGCAAATTAGAGCAACAGGCGGTGGTCAGAGTCGGTGACTGCACTGATTTAAGGCTTTGGTTACAATTTCGAACACACTTTATCACGGTCAAACTCGAAACTTTGAAAAAACTTTTATACAATGGCAAATTGAAGGAAACACTGTAACAGATTAATCCCGGCTGAAAGCCCGAGAAGAACGCGAAACTTACAAAACGATACGATAGAACGCGAAACTTACAAATGATACTTGCCTTCTATGATGTTTGGGCCGGAAGTACCCTGTACACCGTGAATCGGTAACAGAAGGGGAAACAGTCCCAAATACTAAATCAAAACGGAACTCAACGGAAAATGCGAGACCGCCCTTCTGACCTAAACAACCTCGACCAATACCCTAAGTAAAAGGTTACAAATCCGCTCAAGCGCCGACACGCCTTACAGCGTGATGCGGAATCGCGTGTTATGAGGCCTGCCCGGCTGACTCACTCAGGGCGGGTCTATCGATCGCGGGACCAATCTCAAAAAGACTCGAACGATAAATCTGACGTTACCAAAAGAGGACTCAAATTCTACTAGCTAATTATCTAACACGACACGTGTAATTTAAAAACGAAACATCGACTTGTATTGATCATCTTCTTATTCGGTTGTTTGATGTTTAGTTAGGTTAGTAGAGTGTAGGATACATATGGTGTGAATTAATTCTAATAGTTCTTTTCTGACCTTAACTCGCAACATCAATTGCTTGTTTCGACGGAATCGACGACAGGAGACGCTGGCGCATGTTGTTTAAGGTGCGTTGACGCTGACGCTGCAATGGCCGATAGTTCCACTACCGGGCCCGAATTCGTTCGGATGGCCGACTGTCGATGCTGGTTGCACGGATATCGAACTAAGCCGATTACACAACGTGAACGCCAAAGGTGCTGAAAACGCGTTCGACAAACCTGTCCTTCGTCAGGACCGCTAAGCAATAGATGTTATCGACGGACCAACAAGCCGGTTGGCCACGTGGCGTGATGGACGGATTTGGTTCTAAGTAACCGCTCGCCGCACTGCGTGTTCGAGCCGATAGCAGTGAAAGCTAGCGCGATGGCGTCAAAGGTAATCAGTAACTGATGCACGTGGTCTACAAAACCACAGAAGGTCGCAGAATGAATCTGTGTGTCGGACTGGCAGTTTATCGTATCGCTGATGTTGTCACGCCACGTTGAGGAAGGCTTTGATCTTCGAACGACAATGATTGGCATTAGGCCATGCCGGTTTTGTGAATAGCACTTTTACCTTATTGCTCTGGGTGAATTACACTACACCCGCCGCTATGGTGGCACTTTTCGCTTGCCTCTGAGGCCACTTATTTATAATCGTTAAATTATCTTAAACTTTTCTCCACTAATTGCACCTTGTACTTATAATCTTCTCTTGTTAGCTTTACTTGTAATCACTTTGTACGCCAACTAAATTTCGTCTGTCTTACTTGGAGGTCGATCTGCGAATGATCTGGTGTCTCTCTGATCGATCTATATTGACCGCCGAGTTCTTCGGCGATATCCTGCGCCAACATGTGTCGCCTTCTAATTGGCTGGATCAGATTACCGCTTTGAGAGGTCTTGAGAGGAATTCTTTACTCACGGCAAAGGATCAACCGGTTCGCGTGGATTGGTTGTTGTCTAGGCTAAAAGTCGACCTACCTTAGGGGTGTCGAGTTAAACTTAAGCGTTTCGAGTTTAGTTCATAACTTTTCCAACGCTTCGCTACGCGTGCGGTTACAACACAGACTCTAAAAATTAGTCTGTAATATTTGCACATTCAATATTCCTTCGTTTGAGTCATGCATGCGTTACAGCAAGTAGATAGTTACACGCTATAAGAAAACGACGCATGTGCGTGTTCTCTGTTTTGAGTGTAGTATTCGTTTCTCCCTCCCAGTGTAAAACTAACGCCACTCCGGGAGTTAAATATTGATAATATAATAGATGTAGCTTATCGAGGCACGAAGAAGAAATATTCAAATAATCAGGTCACGACGTGTAAATGGTGAACTAATCCCAAGTTGCTATATACGTGGTTCCCTGTGTAACTTCACTAGCTCAGATCCATCACGGGAAGCAACTACGAAATGTGCGGCCGTCAACCTCAAGCTCAATAATCAGGCCACGAAGTGTACAATTAAATGATTGTTTCAATATCTCGTGGAAAAGATAAACCGGAGAAAAAGGAGAAACCGCACAATGGTTGTCAATAGTCGTATATGATTGTTGTGCAACTTTTAGCTTAGATGACACTTGAATGTTCTATCAATTTAGCAATTTAAGTGTTGTTGTTGTTGATTTTCGGCAGTTTTCTAGTCACCAAAAGTCGCCATTTTACAACTCAAAATGTTGTCTGAGGTCGATTTGTGGTTTCAGTGCATCATCACGGATTCGGAAATACCCACATTGGGTGGTATTTGGTCATATCTCGCTGTTTTTCAGACACCGGAGTCGCCATCAAAATGGTATTCAAAGACAATTTCTGGCCTCTAAGCGTCATTCTGGTTAAAGAAACATCCATATTAGGTGGTATTAGGTCATTTTCGCCTCTTTTCCAGTCATTGGAAGTCACCATCTTACAATTTATAATGTTGTCTGAGGTCGATTTGTAGCTTCAGTGCATCATAACAATCGCGGAAATACCCATATTTGGTCATTTGCCGCTGTTTTTCAGAAACCGGAAGTCGCCATCTTGGATTTCAAAATGGCATTTGGAGACAATTTCTGGCCTCTGAGCGTCATTCTGGTTAAAAAAACACCGATATTAGGTGCTACTTGGTCATTTTCGGTAGTTTTCCAGTCACCGGAAGTAGCCATTTTACAACTCAAAATGTTGTCGGAGGTCGACAAACGTACAAACCGTGGAACACCACCCCTGGATTGCCTTATACATAGGCGAGCTTTATTATTAAAAAATATTCGGCCGAGTCCACTTCACAATAAAATGTGCATTTTTTAGTGTACCCATTAGGGTATTATTATTGCAAATTTACTCTTTCGCATGTCGTGTAGAACAAAATCAGAAGCTGCGCACCTAGCGGTCGAAAAGGTGACTAACGCTTCTGTCATTTTTGTCTTCATAATTTCACGTAAGTGAACTATATTGGTATTTAAGACATTTGTAACTCAGCTAACTAACCTGGAGACTGGCCATTAGCTAACACTGGCTTGTCGGTGGTCAACCTGTCGCCTGTTTTGCAGCTCTAAAACTATATGAGAGGCTGCACTAACCGCCCTCCAAATGTTCGGGTCTTTACACCTCCTCTGAACTAGGTTGTATCTGGTCCACTCACTACCATCATGTCACTCCGCGCCTGCGCAGAACGAGGGCACACAAAGAAGACATGCTCGGCAGTCTCTTCCGCATCCACGCACTCGGGACAGTTGGGGGAACCCGCATGCCCGAATCTGTGTAGATACTGCCTAAAGCAACCCTGGCCTGACAGAATCTGTGTCAGATGGAAGTTCACCTTCTCCATGGCGCCTCCCGACCCATCCGGATACATCCGGAATAAGTCGATGCGTCCATCTACCCTTCGCGGAATTGGACCACTCCTGCTGCCATCTGATCATCGAGAATGATCTTCTGGTACCTCGTATGCCCCTTGTGTCGCGTTGATCGAAGCATTCTACGTCCTCCTTAATGGCTATGCTGATAGGCATCATGCCGGACAGGACGCAGATTGCGTCGTATGACACAGTTCGATACGCGCTCGCAACCCTCAGGCACATGAGTCTGTAGGTACTTTCCAACTTACTCCGATGTTTACTAGTACCTAGTGCTTTGGACCACACTGGCCCGCCGTATCTCAGTATGGACGAAGTCACGCTAACTAGAAGTTTCCGCTTGCTGCCGTACACTGCTGAGCTATTGGACATCATGCGAGATAATGCTGCAATAGCCATTGAAGCCCTCTTACAGGCATATTCGACCTGGCTCCCGAAGGCGAGCTTGTCATCGATCATCACCCCCAGCAGCTTCAGGGAGCGCTTAGAGGCGATGGTGCAATTCCCGACACTGATCAACGCCTGTTGCTTCGATTTGCGGTTATTGACAACTGAAATCTCCGTCTTATGATGCGCCAGCTCCAGTTTTTTGGAGCGCATCCTGTTCTCGAAGACGCTTAAAGAGTTTTTCACGTCCAACGTGACGATTGCGCAATAGCGAATGCCCCATCTTTTACGCTGGAGTGCTACCTCTGCTGTTTTGGTGACGGACAGAATAGCATCCACCGTAGACTTGCCTTTTCGGAAGCCGAACTGGTTACTCCACAGACCGTTTGCACTTTCGGTGTACCTAACAAGTCTATTGAGAATAACCTTCTCGAGCACATTACCCGCCGTATCGAGCAGATATATCGGTCTGTATGCCGACGGGTCACCAGGTGGTTTCCCTGTCTTCGGCAATAAGACCAGCTTCTGTCGCTTCCATCTCTCTGGGAATGTACAGTCATCCAGGCACGTCTGCATGACTTCCCGAAATAGTCTGGGGGCCTCTTTGATGGCCTTCTTCACAGCCAGATTCGGAATCCCATCCAATCCCGGCGCCTTGCTCACCTTCAGGGAGTTGGCGATCACGATGAGTTCCTCATTCGTAACCGTTTCCGCCTCCTCTGCCTCGCCACGGCTAACGCCGTCACTCATATATTGGGTGTTCGGCAGGTTGCGAACTGCTCGGTAGACCAACGAGGCGGAGCATAGCAGCTGCAGTAGTACACTCCGTTCACCTTGGCAACCGCGTATCCTTCGTTTTAGGTTGACACTATCTCCTGAACCGGAACCTGCTCGTCGTCCATATTGCCGCCATACCGGACCCGTCCGAAATCCAGTTACCGTTTCCGGAAGGAATTCGGTAGGGGTCCGAGATTATGGCGATGTCCGACAAAGACTCAGTGACTGCTTGGAATAGCAGTTGCTGAGCCGCGAAGCAGCGGTTCAAATTTAGCTGTGTCACTCTCACGCCCGTGGCTTGCTAGTCGGCTTACTGGCCGTGCACCTCGGGCCTCCCATTATGTGCTTTGCGTCACGCTTTATATATATATATATATATATATATATATATATATATATATATATATATATATATATATATATATATATATATATATATATATATATATATATATATATATATATATATATATATATGTGACGTCACACCCCGCGATATACGCTGGAGTGCTACCTCTGCTGTTTTGGTGACGGACAGAATAGCATCCACCGTAGACTTGCCTTTTCGGAAGCCGAACTGGTTACTCCACAGACCGTTTGCACTTTCGGTGTACCTAACAAGTCTATTGAGAATAACCTTCTCGAGCACATTACCCGCCGTATCGAGCAGATATATCGGTCTGTATGCCGACGGGTCACCAGGTGGTTTCCCTGTCTTCGGCAATAAGACCAGCTTCTGTCGCTTCCATCTCTCTGGGAATGTACAGTCATCCAGGCACGTCTGCATGACTTCCCGAAATAGTCTGGGGGCCTCTTTGATGGCCTTCTTCACAGCCAGATTCGGAATCCCATCCAATCCCGGCGCCTTGCTCACCTTCAGGGAGTTGGCGATCACGATGAGTTCCTCATTCGTAACCGTTTCCGCCTCCTCTGCCTCGCCACGGCTAACGCCGTCACTCATATATTGGGTGTTCGGCAGGTTGGCCGACCACCTCTGGTCTGAGTTTGAGATATTGGAACGTCGGTGAAGTGACTCGCCAGCCGGAGGCCAAAGATTTGGCTCGTGGCGTGGGAAGAGTCCCTCTATGATCCGCTCAAGCATCGCTGGTGATTTTTCTGCGGGCGCCATCGCACCCTTAGTCTTGGCCATCACCATCCTATAGGCGTTACCCCACGGGTTAGTGTTGGCACTAGCGTGCAGTCTTTCGAAGCACGCACGTTTACTAGCTTTTATTGCTCTCTTAAGCGCCGCTCTTGCGGAACTGAATGCCCCTCGACGATCATCCCTTTCTTCGTCGGTTCGCGCACGTTGAATCCTTCTTCTCGCTTGAAGACACGCTCTACGGAGGTCCGCTATCGCGTCGGTCCACCAGTAGACTGGTGGCCTTCCATGCCTAGGCTGGCGGTTCCTAGGCATAGTGGCGTCGCACGCCCGCGAAAGTATGGTAACAAGTTGATCAGCGCTCGGGTTACGAATTCCGCTCGCCTCGTGTTCTAGTCTAATTGCTTCCGCAAATACCTCTTCGTTGAAGTGTGATATTCTCCACCCGCGAGAAGCTGGAGTGTTAATTCTACTCGCCACATGCGGTCTCGTTTTACAGTCTACGTTATAACAGACCTCCAGATGGTCGCTATGAGTGTAGCCATCGTCTACCCTCCAGTTCGTGATCAGTTCTGGACTACAGAACGTCACATCGATGATCGACTCCGCACCGTTTCTACTGAAGGTGCTCTTCATGCCGACGTTGGCCAGATCTATGTTGAGCTTCGCTAAAGTCTCCAACAAGATCCGGCCTCTCTGGTTTGTGCGTCGACTTCTCCACTCAGTTGCCCATGCGTTGAAGTCGCCCGCCACTATCAACGGTGACAGACCGATCAGCTCCCCGGTGGCTCGGTCGATCATTCTTGCGAACTGCTCGGTAGACCAACGAGGCGGAGCATAGCAGCTGCAGTAGTACACTCCGTTCACCTTGGCAACCGCGTATCCTTCGTTTTAGGTTGACACTATCTCCTGAACCGGGAACCTGCTCGTCGTCCATATTGCCGCCATACCGGACCCGTCCGAAATCCAGTTACCGTTTCCGGAAGGAATACGGTAGGGGTCCGAGATTATGGCGATGTCCGACAACGACTCAGTGACTGCTTGGAATAGCAGTTGCTGAGCCGCGGAGCAGCGGTTCAAATTTAGCTGTGTCACTCTCACGCCCGTGGCTTGCTAGTCGGCTTACTGGCCGTGCACCTCGGGCCTCCCATTATGTGCTTTGCGTCACGCTTTATAAAAAAAATGCACATTTTATTGTGAAGTGGACCATAGTTTGCTGCCGAGCTTACTCAATGCTGTAGAGAATCAAAACAATTTCAACATAAACTAGAGCATTAGCTTGCAGAAGAGTTTACTTAACTCGCAAAAAACCAAGCTACAATAATATAGCATTCTAGAGCATCCTTATTATGAATTGTTGGCTGAACAGAACGACATCAAGGCATTTTTGTATTATAAACTCAACCGAACAGAACAAAACATCCTTATTATGATACCTTCAGAACAGTATATATATATATATATATATATATATATATATATATATATATATATATATATATATATATATATATATATATATATATATATATATATATTTTTTTTTTTGTTTCAGGTGGAGGGGAAATTTGCATCCAAACCCTGAGGTGACCAACCTCAGGGAGTGTGGGGTTGTTTGAATCAGTGACCGGACCCGCTAAAACCCCTCCAGTCTCCAGCCCATAATACTCCCCGGGACCACCGCTAGGTACAAAACATCCTTATTATTATACCTTCAGAACAGTATATATATATATATATATATATATATATATATATATATATATATATATATATATATATATATATATATATATATATATATATATATATATATATATATATATACATATATATATATATATATATATATATATATATATATATATATATATATATATATATATATATATATATATATATATATATATATATATATATATATATATATATATATATATATATATATATATATATATATATATATATATATATATATATTATATATATAACTTGGAAGTTGTGGGTTCGAGTCCCACCTGCTGAACTATATTTTTCGTAGTTTCTACAATCATATTTTCAGTTAGTTTAATTTTCTATCTTCATTACTACATTTACTCCTTAAATTAAAATTAAAAATAGCATGACTTTGCTTAGAGTCGAAAAAAGAAAAGTATATATATATATATATATATATATATATATATATATATATATATATATATATATATATAAAGCGTGACGCAAAGCACATAATGGGAGGCCCGAGGTGCACGGCCAGTAAGCCGACTAGCAAGCCACGGGCGTGAGAGTGACACAGCTAAATTTGAACCGCTGCTCCGCGGCTCAGCAACTGCTATTCCAAGCAGTCACTGAGTCGTTGTCGGACATCGCCATAATCTCGGACCCCTACCGTATTCCTTCCGGAAACGGTAACTGGATTTCGGACGTTCTGTTCGGTTGAGTTTATAATACAAAAATGCCTTGATGTCGTTCTGGTCAGCCAACAATTCATAATAAGGATGCTCTAGAATGCTATATTATTGTAACTTGGTTTTTTGCGAGTTAAGTAAACTCTTCTGCAAGGTAATGCTCTAGTTTATGTTGAAATTGTTTTGATTCTCTACAGTATTGAGTAAGCTCGGCAGCAAACTATGGTTTTTAGCCTGAATTCTGATACATCGTGACGGAACATTGGGTAATCTTCGCGGGGTGTGACGTCACACACACACATATATATATATATATATATATATATATATATATATATATATATATATATATATATATATATATATATATATATATATATATATATATATATATATATATATATATATATATATATATAAAGCGTGACGCAAAGCACATAATGGGAGGCCCGAGGTGCACGGCCAGTAAGCCGACTAGCAAGCCACGGGCGTGAGAGTGACACAGCTAAATTTGAACCGCTGCTCCGCGGCTCAGCAACTGCTATTCCAAGCAGTCACTGAGTCGTTGTCGGACATCGCCATAATCTCGGACCCCTACCGTATTCCTTCCGGAAACGGTAACTGGATTTCGGACGGGTCCGGTATGGCGGCAATATGGACGACGAGCAGGTTCCCGGTTCAGGAGATAGTGTCAACCTAAAACGAAGGATACGCGGTTGCCAAGGTGAACGGAGTGTACTACTGCAGCTGCTATGCTCCGCCTCGTTGGTCTACCGAGCAGTTCGCAAGAATGATCGACCGAGCCACCGGGGAGCTGATCGGTCTGTCACCGTTGATAGTGGCGGGCGACTTCAACGCATGGGCAACTGAGTGGAGAAGTCGACGCACAAACCAGAGAGGCCGGATCTTGTTGGAGACTTTAGCGAAGCTCAACATAGATCTGGCCAACGTCGGCATGAAGAGCACCTTCAGTAGAAACGGTGCGGAGTCGATCATCGATGTGACGTTCTGTAGTCCAGAACTGATCACGAACTGGAGGGTAGACGATGGCTACACTCATAGCGACCATCTGGAGGTCTGTTATAACGTAGACTGTAAAACGAGACCGCATGTGGCGAGTAGAATTAACACTCCAGCTTCTCGCGGGTGGAGAATATCACACTTCAACGAAGAGGTATTTGCGGAAGCAATTAGACTAGAACACGAGGCGAGCGGAATTCGTAACCCGAGCGCTGATCAACTTGTTGCCATACTTTCGCGGGCGTGCGACGCCACTATGCCTAGGAACCGCCAGCCTAGGCATGGAAGGCCACCAGTCTACTGGTGGACCGACGCGATAGCGGACCTCCGTAGAGCGTGTCTTCAAGCGAGAAGAAGGATTCAACGTGCGCGAACCGACGAAGAAAGGGATGATCGTCGAGGGGCATTCAGTTCCGCAAGAGCGGCGCTTAAGAGAGCAATAAAAGCTAGTAAACGTGCGTGCTTCGAAAGACTGCACGCTAGTGCCAACACTAACCCGTGGGGTAACGCCTATAGGATGGTGATGGCCAAGACTAAGGGTGCGATGGCGCCCGCAGAAAAATCACCAGCGATGCTTGAGCGGATCATAGAGGGACTCTTCCCACGCCACGAGCCAAATCCTTGGCCTCCGGCTGGCGAGTCACTTCACCGACGTTCCAATATCTCAAACTCAGACCAGAGGTGGTCGGCCAACCTGCCGAACACCCAATATATGAGTGACGGCGTTAGCCGTGGCGAGGCAGAGGAGGCGGAAACGGTTACGAATGAGGAACTCATCGTGATCGCCAACTCCCTGAAGGTGAGCAAGGCACCGGGATTGGATGAGATTCCGAGTCTGGCTGTGAAGAAGGCCATCAAAGAGGCCCCCAGACTATTTCGGGAAGTCATGCAGACGTGCCTGGATGACTGTACATTCCCAGAGAGATGGAAGCGACAGAAGCTGGTCTTATTGCCGAAGACAGGGAAACCACCTGGTGACCCGTCGGCATACAGACCGATATATCTGCTCGATACGGCGGGTAAGGTGCTCGAGAAGGTTATTCTCAATAGACTTGTTAGGTACACCGAAAGTGCAAACGGTCTGTGGAGTAACCAGTTCGGCTTCCGAAAAGGCAAGTCTACGGTGGATGCTATTCTGTCCGTCACCAAAACAGCAGAGGTAGCACTCCAGCGTAAAAGATGGGGCATTCGCTATTGCGCAATCGTCACGTTGGACGTGAAAAATGCGTTCAATAGTGTTAGCTGGGATTCCATAGCCCACTCGCTCCGGAAACTAGACATTCCCGTGTCTTTGTACAGGATTCTGGAAAATTATTTCCAGAATCGTGTGCTAGTTTACAGCACAGACGAGGGTCAAAAATGTGTCCCAATTACCGCAGGGGTTCCACAAGGTTCCATCCTGGGCCCGGTACTGTGGAATATCATGTACGATGAAGTGCTGAAACAAAAGCTCCCCCAAGGGGTTGTGATCGTTGGATTTGCGGACGACATCACACTTGGGGTCTACGGCGAGTCGATCGAGGAGGTTGAGTTGACGGCTTCGCACTCTTTAAGCGTCTTCGAGAACAGGATGCGCTCCAAAAAACTGGAGCTGGCGCATCATAAGACGGAGATTTCAGTTGTCAATAACCGCAAATCGAAGCAACAGGCGTTGATCAGTGTCGGGAATTGCACCATCGCCTCTAAGCGCTCCCTGAAGCTGCTGGGGGTGATGATCGATGACAAGCTCGCCTTCGGGAGCCAGGTCGAATATGCCTGTAAGAGGGCTTCAATGGCTATTGCAGCATTATCTCGCATGATGTCCAATTGCTCAGCAGTGTACGGCAGCAAGCGGAAACTTCTAGTTAGCGTGACTTCGTCCATACTGAGATACGGCGGGCCAGTGTGGTCCAAAGCACTAGGTACTAGTAAACATCGGAGTAAGTTGGAAAGTACCTACAGACTCATGTGCCTGAGGGTTGCGAGCGCGTATCGAACTGTGTCATACGACGCAATCTGCGTCCTGTTCGGCATGATGCCTATCAGCATAGCCATTAAGGAGGACGTAGAATGCTTCGATCAACGCGACACAAGGGGCATACGAGGTACCAGAAGATCATTCTCGATGATCAGATGGCAGCAGGAGTGGTCCAATTCCGCGAAGGGTAGATGGACGCATCGACTTATTCCGGATGTATCCGGATGGGTCGGGAGGCGCCATGGAGAAGGTGAACTTCCATCTGACACAGATTCTGTCAGGCCATGGTTGCTTTAGGCAGTATCTACACAGATTCGGGCATGCGGGTTCCCCCAACTGTCCCGAGTGCGTGGATGCGGAAGAGACTGCCGAGCATGTCTTCTTTGTGTGCCCTCGTTCTGCGCAGGCGCGGAGTGACATGATGGTAGTGAGTGGACCAGATACAACCTAGTTCAGAGGATGTGTAAAGACCCGAACATTTGGAGGGCGGTTAGTGCAGCCTCTCATATAGTTTTAGAGCTGCAAAACAGGCGACAGGTTGACCACCGACAAGCCAGTGTTAGCTAATGGCCAGTCTCCAGGTTAGTTAGCTAAGTTACAAATATCTTAAATACCAATATAGTTCACTTACGTGAAATTATGAAGACAAATTGAAAATGACAGAAGCGTTAGTCACCTTTTCGACCGCTAGGTGCGCAGCTTCTGATTTTGTTCTACACGACATGCGAAAAAGAGTAAATTTGACAATAATATTACCCTAATGGGTACACTAAAAAAAATGCACATTTTATTGTGAAGTGGACCATAGTTTGCTGCCGAGCTTACTCAATGCTGTAGAGAATCAAAACAATTTCAACATAAACTAGAGCATTAGCTTGCAGAAGAGTTTACTTAACTCGCAAAAAACCAAGCTACAATAATATAGCATTCTAGAGCATCCTTATTATGAATTGTTGGCTGAACAGAACGACATCAAGGCATTTTTGTATTATAAACTCAACCGAACAGAACAAAACATCCTTATTATGATACCTTCAGAACAGTATATATATATATATATATATATATATATATATATATATATATTTTTTTTTTTTTGTTTCAGGTGGAGGGGAAATTTGCATCCAAACCCCTGAGGTGACCAACCTCAGGGAGTGTGGGGTTGTTTGAATCAGTGACCGGACCCGCTAAAACCCCTCCAGTCTCCAGCCCATAATACTCCCCGGGACCACCGCTAGGTATTGCTTCGGGGAGCGGCTTTTGTGCTCTGTGCACCCTCTTGGTTCTATAGATCTCTTTGCTAACTTAGCTAACTAACCTGGAGACTGGCCGTTAGCTAACACTGGCGTGTCGGTGGTCAACCTGTCGCCTGTTTTGCAATTCTAAAACTATTTGAGAGGCGGCTGTACAAACCGCCCTCCAAATGTTTGGGTCTTTACACATCCTCCGAACTAGGTTGTCTGGAGTGGTGTCTGGCCCGCTCACTACCATCATGTCGCTCCGCGCATGCACAAAACGAGGGCACACGAAGAAGTCATGCTCAGCAGTTTCTTCCGCATCCGCGCACTCGGGACACATGGGGGACCCCGCATGCCCGAATCTGTGTAGATACTGCCTGAAGCAACCATGACCTGACAGAATCTGTGTCAAGTGGAAGTTAACTTCTCCATGGCGCCTCCCGACCCATCCGGATACGTCCGGAATAAGTCGATGCGTCCATCTACCCTTTGCGGAATTGGACCATTCCTGCTGCCATCTGATCACCGAGAATGACCTTCTGGTGCCTCGTATACCCCTTGTGTCACGTTGATCGAAGCATTCTACGTCCTCCTTAATGGCTATGCTGATAGGCATCATGCCGGACAGGACGCAGATTGCGTCGTATGACACTGTACGGTACGCGCTCACAACCCTCAGGCACATGAGCCTGTAGGTACTTTCCAGTTTTCGACGATGACTGTTGGTACCTAACGCTTTGGACCACGCTGGCCCACCATACCTAAGTATGGACGAAACCACGCTGGCAAGAAGTTTACGCTTGCTGCCATATACCGCTGAGCTATTGGACATCATTCGAGATAGTCCTGCAGCGGCCGTTGAAGCCCTCTTACAGGCATAGTCGACGTGACTCTTAAATGTGAGCTTATCGTCAACCATAACCCCCAAGAGCTTCAAGGAACGCCTTGAGGTAATGGTGCAGTCACCGACTCTGACCACCGCCTGTTGCTCTAATTTGCGGTTGTTCACAACCGTAACCTCCGTTTTATGGTGCGCTAACTCCAGTTTCCTAGAGTGCATCCAGTCTTCGACCTTGCGTATGCAATGCGCGGCCGTCAACTCGACCTTTTCGATCGACTCGCCGTAGACCTCTAGCGTGATGTCGTCTGCGAAACCGACGATCACAACCCCTACAGGGAACTTTAGTTTCAACACCCCGTCATACATGACATTCCACAACACCGGGCCCAGGATGGAACCTTGCGGTACCCCTGCGGTGATTGGGACGCACTTCTGACCCTCCTCCGTGTTGTAAACTAGTACCCGATTCTGGAAATAATTTTCCAAAATCTTGTACAACGACACCGGTACGTGGATGCTCCTAAGCGCGAGCGCTATGGAGTCCCAACTGGCGCTATTGAATGCATTCTTCACGTCAAGCGTGACGATTGCGCAATAGCTGGAGTGCTACCTCTGCCGTCTTGGTGACAGAGAGAATAGCATCCAGCGTGGATCTACCTTTCCGGAAGCCGAACTGGTTACTTGCCAGACCGTTTACACCCTCTGTGTACTTCACCAGTCTGTTGAGGATAATCCTCTCAAGCACCTTGCCCGTAGTGTCCAGCAGACAGATAGGTCTGTATGCCGATGGGTCCCCTGGCGGTTTCCCAGCCTTCGGCAACAGCACCAATCTCTGTCGCTTCCACCTGTCCGGAAAGAGGCAGTCATCCAGGCACTTCTGCATGACTGCTCGAAATAGATCGGGGGCCACTTTCATGGCCGTCCTGATGGCCAAGTTCGGGATTCCATCCGGTCCCGGTGCCTTGCTCACCTTTAGGGAGTTGGCGATCACGATGAGTTCCTCATTCGTAACCCTTACCTCCTCCACAACCTCTGCACGGCTGCCGTCTCTCACGGATTGGATGCCCGGCAGGTTGGCCGACCATCCCTGGTCTGTGTCTGAGATACTGGAACGTCGGACGTGAGACTCAGCAACCGGAGGCCAAGGATTTGGCTCGTGTCGTGGAAAGAGTCCCTCGATGATACGCTCCAGCATCGCTGGTGATCGCTCTGCAGGCGCCAACACGCCTTTGGTCTTCGCCATTACGACTCTGTAGGCGTTGCCCCACGGATTCGTATTGGCACTCGCGCATAGCCTATCGAAGCAGGCCCTTTTGCTCGCCTTTATCGCACTTTTAAGCGCCGATCTTGCAGATCCGAATACTACACGGCGCTCTACCCTCTGTGCATCGGTACGTGCACGTTGCAACATCCGTCTTGCACGGAGGCACGCGCTACGGAGGTCCGCTATCGCGTCGGTCCACCAGTATACCGGTGACTTACCATTCCTAGGTTGGCGGGTCCTAGGCATGGTGGCGTCGCACGCCCGCGATAATGTGGCAACTAATTGGTCAGCACTCGGGCGGAGCCAACTGCCCCCCTCGCGCTCTCTTCTCATTGCTTCTGCAAATACCTCGGCATCGAAATGCGATGTCTTCCACCCGCGGACGGTCGGAGTATTGGCTCTACCCGTCGCCTGCCGCCTCACGTTCTGGACTACGCTATAGCAGACCGACTGGTTGTCACTGTAGGTGTAGCCATCGTCTACCCTCCAGTTCACGATCAGTCCTGGGCTGGAGAACGTCACGTCGATGATCGACTCCGCACCATTTCTGCTGAATGTACACTTGGTTCCAACGTTGGCCAGATCTAGGTTGAGCTTTGCCAAAGCTTCCAACAAGATCTGACCCCTCCGGTTCGTGCGGCGGCTTCCCCACTCAACAGCCCAAGCGTTGAAGTCGCCCGCCACTACTAAGGGTGTTAGTCCCGTCAGCTCCATAGATAACAAATCGACCATCTGGGTGAACCTTTCGATAGACCAACGCGGCGGAGCATAACAACTGCAGTAGAACACTCCGTCCACCTTGGCAACCGCGTATCCTTCATTTGAGGTTGACACAACCTCCTGAACCGGGAACTTGCTGGTCGTGCATATGGCCGCCGTACTGGACTTATCTGCAACCCAATTACCGTTTCCGGGAGGAATGCAGTAGGGGTCCGATACGATTGCGATGTCCGACCGCGACTCAGACGCTGCTTGGTATAGCAGCTGCTGTGCCGCATAGCGTATATATATATATATATATATATATATATATATATATATATATATATATATATATATATATATATATATATATATATATATATATATATATATATATATATATATATATATATATATATATATATATATATATATATATATATATATATATATATATATATATATATATATATATATATATATATATATATATATATATATATATATATATATATATATATATATATATATATATATATATACATATTTGTTATTATTATTATTTATACTAATTTAAAAATTTACTTATTTAAAAAAAAAACCTAATTAAAAAAAAAAAAGAATGAACAGTGGATCACGGCTTACTTTAGCATTTTCTTATAGATGGAGGAATCGAGACAAATTCCATGTTTTCGTTGTGAGAGCATTGAAAAGAGCAAGTTGTCACAACAATGGGAGGAATGGAAAGGTTGTTTGGAGTGTTATTTTGAGACATACAGTATTTCTGATCAGCGGATAATGAAGGCTAAGCTTCTACATTTGGGAGGTGTTGATCTTCAACGAGTCTTCAAGAGTTTACCGAATCATGATAAGATTCCGGTGGTAGCAGTAGAACCGAGAGTCTACGACATGGCGATTGAACTGCTTGATGGTTATTTTTAAGCAGGTCGGCAATTTATCATTGAGAGAAGGAAATTGCGACTAATGAAACAAGAAGAGGTTGAAAATTTTTCACATTTCGTGGTTCGTCTGAGACTACAAGCGAAAAATTGTGGGTTTGATAAGTATTCCAGTGACGTTAGTGACATTTTGAAGGAGATATATTTAATTGATGTGGTAGTAGAGAATTGCCGATCGGACGAGTTGAAAAGGAGCATTTTGAAGCGAGATAGGTCGTTGCAGGCAATTGAGGAAATCGCCAGTAGTATTGAAAGTATGGAAATGCAGATGAAAAACTTAAATCAGGTGACTGGATCTGAACATGAAGGGGCTGTTTATGAGGTTACAGGTAGAGCGCGAACCCAACGAAAATACAATGCATTAAGATCTTACGTAGATCAACGTAAGAGTGAAACTCTTGTCTCTATGAAACTCTTGTCTCTATAGCTCCTCTAATGAATTTGTATTCATTAGAGGAGCTATGGAGACAAGAGTTTCTGCAGGGCAGTACAACAAAGTTTGTTTTGCATGTGGGAACGAAGGGCACTTTGCGACTTCCATTGATTGCCCAGCAAAAGAAAGAACTTGTCGCCGTTGTCAACGGCTCGGTCATTTTGAAAAAACTTGCCGAAAGCGAAAAGCTGAAAGTCAACCATTCGTTAAACCGAAGAGAGTCAACCAAGTGAAAGAATCATTGGATACCAAAGATCTTCATCAAAATGAAATAAGAAAGGATTCAGAATCAGATGAGAAGGTGCTGCCTGTGATAATTGGAGGTGTACACATTGAGCTTTTGGTGGACTCCGGTGCAGAGGTAAATCTCATCAACCCTGAGACTTGGGAAGAGATGAAGAGGCAACGAATTCAAGTAAAAACAACTGTGAAAGGCTGTTCGTTTGATATTGAAAGCCTATGGAAGTGATATGCCACTCAACATAATCGGATCGTTTGAAGCTGAGATTGCAGTGGATGCCAAGAAGGTCGAAGCCGAATTTTTTGTAGTGACAGGTGGTCAGCGAAATATCCTTGGCGATCGAACTGCAAAACAGTTAGGTGTTTTGAAGATCGGCGTGAATGTAAATAACATAGAACACACTTAGATTTTATTACCGAGAACTCAACAGCTGATAAACTCAACGAAATGTTCTACAAGTTCTCGGCAGAATTTTCAAGAACTTCGGCAAACGAAACGTCAATACTAGCTGGTTTACGGTAAATCGATATATTTGCTGAATGTTCGTCGAAATATATTGCTGACATTCGTTAAAAACTTCGCCGAGCTCAATCAGCTGTTGGGAAGTTTGCCGAGATAGATTAAGTGTGAAGCAAGGAAGGAACCGTTCAGTAAAATATCCGGAGTTCAAGCGCATATTCGCATATATGCTCATATCAAACCGGTCTTTCAACCACTTCGTCGGGTTCCGATTCCTATGGAAAAAGCAGTGAATAGAAAACTGGAAGAACTTTTGAAACGTGACATCATCGAACCCAAGAAAGGGCCGACTTCTTGGGTTTCACCTTTAGTGGTTGTTGGTAAACCATCCGGAGAACCAAGGATTTGCTTGGATTTACGAAGGGTAAACGAAGCAGTTGTTCGAGAGCGTTTTCCGATGCCAGTGGTCGATGAATATCTGGCTCGCCTTGGTCGAGGAAAACTTTGGATTAAATTAGATATTCGAGAAGCTTTTCACCAAGTCGAGTTGGCACCAGATTCGAGGGACATCACCACTTTTATCACAAACCGAGGTTTGTTCTGTTTCAAAAGGAAGCCGTTTGGTTTGGTCACAGCTCCGGAAATCTTTCAGCGAGTAATGGAAGAGCTGCTCACCGGATGTGATGGCACGTTTTGGTACCTAGATGATATCATGTGATCATGAGGCAAATCTTGTATTATATCTTATGCCTCGAAGTCACTTACCGATACAGAACGTCGTTATTGCCAAACGGAGAAAGAGGCTCTAGCTTTGGTATGGAGCGTAGAGCGTTTCAGGATGTATTTGTATGGCAGATCCTTTGATTTGATAACCGATTGTAAGGCTCTCGAGTACTTACGGCGCGATCAAAACCATGTGCGCGAATTGAGAGATGGGTGCTCCGTTTGCAATCGGTTGACTATCAAGTGATACACGTTCCAGGGAACCAAAACATCGCAGATGCTCTGTCACGTTTAGCGACATTGAAGCCTGTTCCGTTCGATTCCGAGGAAATTTTCATTCACGAAGTAGCCAAATCAGCAGCAATTGCGTCAACGCTAAAGTGGACAGATATCGAAAAAGAAAGTAGATTGGATTCCGAAATAAGAGAGATCATTGATAAGATTCACAAAGGAGCTTATCAGGATTTATCTTTAGCTTATAAAGTGATTGCCAATGAATTATGTTCTGTGGATGATGTGCTTCTGCGAGTCGATAGAATTATTGTACCCGAAAAACTTCGAGAACAAGTTCTTCAGCTAGCTCATGAGGGACACCCTGGAATGCGGCTTACACACTTAGAAAAAAACACCGAATCCGGTAAAATTTTACCGAATTTCAAACAGCTGAACGTTCGGTGAACCGTTCTGTAAATCTTTGATTTACCGAAAAAATCTGCAGAGCTGGAATGTCAAATGTACCGATGATTCCGTAAACTTTACAGATTTATACGTGTTTTCTAATGATTTTTCCTGCTAAACGTACCGAAAAAAAAACGTAAAAACAAAACGTAATTTCGGATCAATTTCAGTTTTTCAGTAAAATTCAAATTAGGTTTGTTTTTATATTCAACCGTTTTTTCGGTTGAGCGTTTATTAGAATCTTTTATAGAACAAAAAATAAAGAATACAAATTACAGGCCTTGTAAAAATTTGGTTCCTGTAGTACTTAATTGTTTGATATTATAAATCGCTCCCCAAAAAAAAGAAAGAAATGTTTATCAGATGGACTAGGAGCAATTTTAAAAACTAAATATAGCTGCAATAAAATCTCGAACGCTGACTTGAGGTTTTCTGTCGTCACTAATTCACCTCGCCAGTATATGGCACAGTCTTCAGAGTCATCTAATTGTCCTCGAACTACGATGAATGGAACTTTAAGTATTTTGGATGGCTCATCTGTAATCTTTAAAAAAAAACAATAATTACTGGGCACTCGTGTTGAAGAAAATTTACCTCTTCCCATTCAATGATTCCATAGAAAGGGTTTTCTCTAGAATTAGCATTTTTGTTTTTTTCAAGACCACGGGAAGGATTTTTAATGCGAACTATTGCTAAAGCTCGTAAAAAATCTGCCAATTGAAATACACTTTTTAATACGATAATTGTAATTATACTGTACAAAAGTTACCATTTTTCAAATCTCTAAATTCCTCTCGATATTTTAATAAAATCTTTGGTTCGAGCTGATCCCACTTTTCTACGAAGTTCATTGCTGATGGGTTTAGCTGATAAAAATCCAAAGAAATCTAGAAAAAAAAAAACTCAAAAGAAATAATGTTAATTAAAAGATTACCACACTCTTACCAACAAACCATTGAAGGCAAAAACAACTGGGAAATCATTTACATACTGCTCTGTTCCTTTATTCAAAATACTCGAACGATGCGTCAAAGTTTTTTTTCCAGAGTTCCAGAATTCGTGTCTTAGAATGGTTGTTTGGTTTGATGTACTTCAGCTCATCCGTCTGAAAAAGGAATCGGTTTTTGCATAAGAATAGTTGAGAAATTTATAACGAATAACCTTTGCAATAAAATCCTCATTAGGAACATTATCGTTATTTATGGAAACATTTTCAGACTGATTTGGTGGTGACAGCTCTTTAATTCGACGTCGTTTAGAGATACGGTCGGCGGACTTTCTTGCCAAATATTCCATGCGGTAATGAATGCGACCAGCGTGGCGGTTGATTCCTCTAGCATGCGCATGAAACCAGAGGGCCTGCACAAGAAAGTGTTATGACTAGAATTTATGCTAGATACGATCATTACCTGTGGTACATCGGATCCAACAGCTGCCAAAATTGGATATGATTTAACCAAAGAAAGCGCAATTTGATTTTTATAATAATTACTCGGACGGCTAAAAAGGTTTCTTTTAGTATCATATAAATATTTAGAAACCTGCATTTTTGTTCATACCACCCGTAGAGATCATGCAAACAATCACATAGCACGCATGTAATTTTCTTTAAAAGAGCATCTGTCGGCCGAGTTCCTTGTTTAAACGTTTCCATTATTATTCTTCCTTCATCTGTTTTTTTCCAAAACTTTGTCTATATACACTAACAAGAATAAAATCGTATAAGAAAACTTACTAAAACCTAAAGAATTTCGCAGAAATGGCAATTATTCAAACGCGGAAGAGTAAACATTTGTATTAAAGATATTTTAAGAAATAAAATTCCAAAATGTACTTACAGCAGTTAAAAAAAGAAAAAGAAAATATTATTTTACGTCGACCAAGCTGAAATCTCAAGGTCAAGCTGTTTTATCTCTCGAAATTATTAATATTGTTTTAAAGTTTGCGTGAAAGAAACAGGTAGACAAAAAATTTTGATTATGTGTCACTTATAAACAATTTTAAGTTTTTTTAGATCTTTTGAAATTACGAACGAACATCTAAGGGTATCCTCAACGCTTCTATACCCAATTTGGCACACTCTATCGTCACTTCGTATACCGCTGCTAAACGCGCTAGAGAAATAGTAGCCGCGCCGTGCGCAGTCATCATAACAACTTATGTAGTAGCGCATCGTTGAGGATGCCCTAAGTGAAAACATTGATATTTGCCCAATGATCACATGCATTAACGGAGTAATCTGCACAGCTAAGATCTTTGCTCAAAAATCTGCCAGTCTTCATTATCTTACCTGTTCAAAATTGAGTTCACCGTAGGGATTATTGTTTACATCCGTAGCATGATTTTCAACATTAACAGCCAACGCCGTTTCAGATGGTGATTCCAACAAATTTTCATCGATCGATTCTTCTGTGCAGCGATATTCAACTTGGAGTTTTTCAATCAATTTAATCATCTTGGTAGTTAAATTCAAGCGTATATAATCAGACTGCCGGAGTGACAGAAATGTGTCAAGGTCGTCAATCTCCTCCTTTCCTGAAAAATGTTTTTTATTTATCCTACATTTGTATTAAGGTATTTTGAAGTTACATTATGATTTAGTAATCTCTATTATAAAATCGCCGTGAAATATATTTCTTTGTGCTACCGTAAGGTGTCCAGAAAGAGAACGTGGCATGTGTGAAACAGTCATCAATCGGTATTAATTTATCTGTTTTTAATGCTACTACTTCGTACGATTCCTAAAAGTGGTCTTTGTCAAGTGTGCTACAGATTCTAAGTAATAGAAAATTACAAGAACTAACTGTCACAATCTCACGGATCATACCGTAAGTAGGAAACAGGGCATCGTTCTCATCAAACTTGTCATTTTTTGAACAGACAACGTTGTTGCAGCGGAACTCAATACTGTTAATAGTGAGGGTTTTTGGTAAGAACACGTATTCAATGCTATCGTCCAAGTATGGCTGGCTAAGACAGTTTGCTGTTGTTACTATTTTACCGGAACCAAAAACTGTTTTATCGGAGAGAGGGTTGTCGATCATGTCTACAACCATTTTCAGGCACTGCCGCTTCGCTAAACTTAGACATATGTTTTTAAAGTTTCTGCAAGTGGCCGATTGTTTTTTTCCAACCTTATTTGCTTGTTCAAACTGAAAGCAGTTGAACTGTTTCATAGAGCCGCTTTTCCTAATGCACATTACGTAGTGCCGTAAATGGTGAAGTTTATTCAAACGACGATCGAATTTCTTAATGAAAGCTGTTTCAAAGAAATTTATGTGTTCATCTAATTGACAAAGTAAATTTTCCGATACTACTGGAGACATTATAATCCTCACAATATTAATCAGGTGTCCTATCATATCCATGTACTCGCAATTATCTGGAACTAAGTGACCAAACAAGAACGGAAAAGCTCGAAGAAATAAAATAGACTGGGCCGCAGTTTGTCGCAGCTTATGTTTCGTTGGATGTTGCATCATTTCTTCCGTGATATTCGGTGACGGTTTATTACACCGATCAGTGTAGCCATACGTAAAAAAATTTAAACGTCTATTAATATATTTCACAGTGATTGTCGAGTTTTTCTCCTTGCAGTAATGCGCCAGCACCAACTGGATGGTAACTGGAACATCACCTTCTGCTAAATCATGCATGCTGTCTAGCGCATTATTTTCGGTTATATGGTAATGTTGCAACTCGTTTAAAATACATCCAGATTTCTTTAGACCACAGTCCTTTGGTATCACAGAACCATGCTGTACAGCAAGCAGATGTTCCTCATACCAGGCTTTAGTTCGCAACGGATAGTCTATAGAAGGATTAGCATGGAATTGCTTTCTAGATATTTGACAAACACGACAGAAAAATTTGATCCAGGGCCGATCAAATCAAAAACGTCATGAGTCGCTAGTGTATCTGCACAGAACATTGTAACAACGGCTCTCAATACAAATTCTTCTAAGCTAAAATATATAGTGACCCCATTTTCTAACAACTTCAGATCGTTTATAAGCGGTGTAAGGATTTTACGATAGCCATTCTTTTTTACGTCGATAGAAGTGCAAAATATCAATGGAAATACTCTCTTTGGTGACGAATTCCACTTTTCAGGAAAATTTTGTATTTTGAAACAAAAATTCGATATTTTATTAATACCAGCACGAGAACTCAATGCATTTCCCAATTCCACGTCGTCCTGGTAGAGACTAATTCTTATGCAGTTCGGGTGTAGTTTGAAGTAGTGTTTTTGGTTATAGGTTTCACCAGTTCTGAAACAACTATATTCCTTGACACACGGGGTGTGTGATGCTAGTTTTTCAGTTTCGCTTAATAATGCACGGGCATGTGGGTCTTTAAAGATAAACTTTAATGTGTCCACTATACTGATGTAGGAAGCGGTTTCATTAACCATAACTTTTCTCGGTACGGAGTTAACGTGTCGAATGTCTTCACGACGACTCAGCAACAATTCTTTCGGTGCTGGTATTGGCCCTGCAATTTTGTTGAGATACTTTGATTGTTTCGCAAGAGTGCTTACATCGTCGAAAAGACCAGAAATTTTAAAGCAGTTTCTAAATTCAACAATATGTTCTAAAGTAATCGAATGATTTCTGGACTGCAAAAAGCGTACTGTTTGTTCTTCGTGATATCCAGCAACTTGTGTGACAATAGACTCACTTATTTGAATTATTTCGGAGACTTTCGTTTGAGGTAATCCAACATCGGATGCAAGTCGACAAACACTTATGTTAATAAACTTTCGAAGTCCATCTACAGTATTTTTTTGATAATCTGTTTCTTTAAATTCTGCCCTTTCTTTATTTGAAGGCTCACATAGCACATCAGAAGCATCAGCAGCAGTAGAAAACAAATCACAATTGGGTCCTAAATCTATATCAGTTTTTATATATCATTTGAAAAAGCCACGTTTTCTGAGCAAAACGTGATTTTTAAAAAAGGTTTATCGTTTTTCTTCGATTTTTAAATGAAGAATAAAAAACTGCTCGAAAGGTCTTAGATGACGTTTCGCCCATGTACGGTATATGAGAGAACTGTCATTTAAGGCATTTCGAGCAGATTTTTATCCTTAATTTGAAAATCAAAGGAAAACGATAAACATTTTTTAAAAATCACGTTTTGCTCAGAAAATTGCACTCTTCCAGCTGATATATAAAAAACAGAAAACCGTTTAATACTTTAGGACCCCATTAAAGTCATTAGCCGGGTGTTGCTCCATGATATGCCGTTTCAGCGCGTCAAAACTCCCATATCGCGAGTTACAATGTGGAAACGTACAATCAAAAAAAATTTTCGACGGATCAAAATCACTACGCTTTATATGTTGGGTAACGTGTCGATGATACCCGGACGTGTAACCCAAATGTTTGGTGGCCGAAAATGGACCAGCAGGTAGAACGATTTGTAAGACAGTGCAAGGGGTGTACGCTTGTTTCTGCACCAAATGCACCAGAGCCAATCATTAGACGCGAGTTACCTTAGCAACCTTGGATGGACATAGCTGCAGACTTTCTGGGTCCACTCCCAGATGGTCAGTATTTGCTAGTGGTTGTGGACTACTACAGTCGATACATGGAAGTTGTAGAGATGCAATCAATAACGGCGACTGACACGGTTTCGGAGCTGGCAACAATATTTAGTCGGTATGGACTACCCGCTTCTTTGCGGGTGGACAATGGACTACAGTTCAGCGAAAAATGCGAGGAATTTCGAGAATTTTGCGAAACTAATGGCATAAAACTGATCAACACAATTCCATTCTGGCCGGCGATGAACGGGGAAGTAGAAAGGCAGAATCGATCGCTACTAAAAAGGTTGAGAATAACACAGGAACTTGGACGAAACTGGCGCGAGGAAATGCGGAAATATCTTCTGACATATCACGCCACAAACCATACTACAACTGAAAAATCGCCTGGCGAATTAATGTTTGGTCGCAAAATACGTACCAAGCTGCCACATATACCTATAGAAAGAATGGAAGATGGAGAGATTAGAGACCGGGACAAAACTGTAAAGGAAAGAGGTAAAATGTACACAGATATGAAGAGAAAGGCCAGAGAAAGTGACATTAATGTAGGGGATCAAGTTTTGACGAAAAGGTTCAGAAAAGCTAGATGCAAATTTCTCACCAGAAGAATTTGAAGTATTAAAAAAGTAAGGTGGAGATGTGATCATACAATCAAAGGAATCTGGAAAAAAATTTCGACGAAACATTGCACATCTTGTAAAGTTTGAACAATCCAATGAACAACCGGGAAACGAAAATGAGTTGCAACAGTCAGTGGAAGGGAAAGAGGTTCAGCAGTAGAGACCTATCAGAGCAAGAGTGGAGCCATCACGCACACTTAGATTTTATTGCCGAGAACTCAATAGCTGATAAATTCAGCGAAATGTTCTACAAGTTTTCGGCAGAATTTTCAAGAACTTCGGTACCTGCTGGTTTACGTTAGTACGATATATTCGCTGAATGTTCGTCGAAATATATTGCTGACATTGTTAAAAAAATCGCCGAGCTCCATCGGTTGTTGGGAAGTTCGTCGAGATAAATTAAGTGTGCGATACAAGGATTTCATACCACATTAAATTTTTTTAGGGTAATGGAGGATTGTAGGGTCTACCTACCACTATATATACAAACCTTGGATAATTGACAAGCAAGTGAATATACCTGAATGAAGTAGAACGTTGGATGGAAAAGGGACAAGTGGAAAGGGAAGAAAAAAGGAACAGTGAATATGAGAGATTGCGAGTGAGTGGATGTACGAGATATAGAGCTAATAAAAATACAGAAAGCGAGTAATTAAAAGAATTGTGTTTTGTTTCATTAAGACGGTATTCTACATCCGCATCCACAGCCACTGCAATTTGTTGCATTCTTTCGGGCTCTAACCATTTACAGTTATGAGTAACACTTCAAAAACAACTGACAAAACGTCGAATATTAGCTTTAGAACAAATACGGAGCCATCCACATACCACGTGGACAGATTTTTAACGATTTTGAACCCCCCCCCTCCCCCTACGGCTTTCGGGAAAAACTGGGTAAATATTACTCAGTTTGAACAATCAGTGTTACCACAGAAAACAGATATCCAAGCTAGAACAAAAAACTCCAGAAATCGTGTGTAAGATTTCAAATTCTTACTCGTTTGGAATGCTACCGACATCTTTCTGCAACTTGCGACTTTAACCACTTTAGTGATGGCAGCGCTGGATTATAGTCAAAGCTACCAAATGAATGAAAATATTCACAGATTATAGAGTCGCTGTTTTTGCAACGATATAACACTGTTTTTGTGAGGTTTGTGTATTTTTTTTTCATATCAACACTAAAACAAACAAATTTATCGCAAATATAAACTGGGATTGATTAAAATTGTCGATTATGTACAAATTACGACAACTCAAAAATTTTACATTAAAAACGGCAACGCTTCTTATTCCAATAGTATCAATAAGAGCTGGAAAAATATCGATTTTATCGAATCATTGACCACTAAGTGTTCTTAGCGCCACCATACTGTGTATTGCGACATGCTAAAAAACCGTTGCGTTTTTTTACACATGAAGCAAAAATAGCTTGGATGTCCATATATGTAAACCATATATGTACTATGTTACAATAAGTTTTGACTATTCCACAAATGGTAATCTGGCAAATAACTATTTGGGAAACTAGTTGTTAAGTATGGTTACCATTCTAAAATGACCATTTTTTCATACAAAATTTTTCGCAAAACTATTCGTGGTATGGTATGCGAATGGTTCATGAAAATGATCTTCAACCATTCAGATTATAATGTGGATATGGTTTTAGTTGGTATCACGAGATGCACCAACTATATGAGTAATAGTAACTATATTTTATTTATCGATATGTGCACCACTCCCGAAATGGTGTTTATACTGTATTTTTTTTTTCAACCATTTTTCAAATAGTTACAACCATGTCATTTATAGTAAATTTCTAATTATGAGATCTATTCTGAAAATGGTTGCAATATAGTTCTCTTTGTTCCAGATTGGAAATAGTACTATTATCAATATAGTATTTTTATGTTTACTAATAGTGTGGTTACCATTTTATTTATGGTTTGGTTATATTATTATTTGGTCAATATACTATATTTAGTTACTACTGGGTAGCAAATGGTTGATGTACTGTTTTAGAAACAGTAGTTTTTTGTTTTTTTTTTTATAATTCAAAAATAAATTGTGAAACCGTTTTGATACTTTTTTTCATTGGTTAATGATCATTTGATGGAACAAGCGTTTTGTTATAATGAATGAAAATCGATTTTCTTGATATTCCATAGATTAAGCATCAGTTTGCTGTCGTGCAGCTTCTGCTTTCTTCAGGTTCTGGATCTTCTGAGCGAGGTATAGGTTGATTTTGGCATTTGTCGAGTTAGCTCGCACAATGGCGACATTTTCAATTCCGTGCTTAAGCATGTTTCTCTCTGCTACCTTATCTAAATAAATGAAAAACAAAAAAAAGCAAAGTATAAAACAATGTAGAAAACAATGCAATGTAAATATTGTTTAGGATATTGAGCTTTAAATGTTGTCGATGAGACTCATAGCTAGATATCACTGCTAAATGAAAAGAAATCTTTCTGATGAGTTTTGAGAAATTAGTATTTATTTGATCCAAGGCAACATCAACAACATCCTTCCTCTTTTCTCCACACAAATTGAATCAGTTGTTTGCTCGATTGGAATGACACTGACAGATAATTTTTATTCCGATTGTGGCAGTGTCGCCTCTCTAAATATATACAGGCATTCTAGTGGGAAGTAGTGAGCTGTATAGCACATCAGATGCGCTATACAGCGCACTATTTGCGACGTAAGGTATAATCAGAGTCTATGTGTATATAGAGTCGGGCGAAGAGAAAATCTATCGTTTCGGCAACACAGTTTTTGTACCGTTTGTTGCCAAGAACTATACAGTTCTGTTTTTCACCATGCATAAGCGAAAATCATTTTTTGAAATTCTTCACAAGGTACACAGTTTTGAAAGATTACACCGGTGATGTTTTGTTAAGTTTAAGTGAACCAGTGTACAGGTTTAATGTTGGATTAAAATGTATAAGTAAAACTTCGGAAAAACACATATTCTTTATCACGCTCAATTACAACACTTTTCATCCACTCCTAACATTATCACTTTGTTTATTTACATTGCTCGATTGGTACCCTCGTTTGACACTGATTTGGTTCCTTTGGTTTCATCCTTGCGGGACTCTTATTATAAACATAGACTCTGGGTATAATGTGCGGCATGAGAGTAGAATCAATTGTCGCCAGTCGGCAACTACAATTTTTAACTAAATGGATGATACTAAAATCCGAATCCGTTGTGTTTGGAACTTAAAACACTTGCCTTCACGCTTTTCGAAAATTTCGAAATAATTACATATTTCGATCATCAGGAATTACTGTGGAGTAATCTCTGATTACCACGTATTTCTACCCCTCTGCTTTAGTTTTTAATCTTAGTTTTTGTTTTTAATATTGTCTGTTTTTTTTTTTTAAACAAAACGCGCCGGATTCGTCGCCATACAAATTGCATGGCGACGAATTTGGCGCGTTTTGTTTTGAAAGAAACAGACAATACATAATTGGCCCTGCCAGCACTGACTTGTGTGAATTCGCCCAACAAGAAACGTACCCAACAAAATCGTGAAATATTTCATTTTGTTGGATAGCTGGTTTTGTTGGTTTAAATCCGGATTTATATATGCTGCGTGATTTTACCCTCCGGAACTAAACCAACAAAAACGAAATATTTCAACTGAAGAAAGCATAGAATGCAGCGCTAATGGTGGGCAGCACTGAAACTAAAAATGTGAATTAAACCAACAAAATTGACAAGAGATAAAACTTAACAACTAATTAATAGGCAAGATAGAGCAATATAATGTCACTAGAATCCTAGAAATGTTGCAAAATATTGAGTTGTTCGGCCCAATTGACATTCCTGGTCACCAGGGTAGATATGGGAAAATTCAAGATTTTTCGATTTTTCCCCATATAAGCCTCCCCCTTATCGCATATAGCAAAAGTCTGCCTACTGATAAGGAAATCTAATCGATTGGAGATGTTGACTAGGACCCTAGGCATGTTGGAAAATTTTGAGTTGTTCGGCCCAATTGACATTCGTGGTCACTAGGGTAGATATGGGAAAATTCAAGATTTTTCGATTTTTCCCCATATGAGCCTCCCCCTTATCGCATATAGCAAAAGTCTGCCTACTGATAGGGAAATCTTATCGATTGGAGATGTTGACTAGGACCCTAGGCATGTTGAAAAATATTGAGTTGTTCGGCCCAATTGACATTTCTGGTCACCAGGGTAGATATGGGAAAATTCAAGGTTTTTCGATTTTTCCCCATATAAGCCTCCTTATCGCATATAGCAAAAGTCTGCCTACTGATAGGGAAATCTAATCGATTGGAGATGTTGACTAGGACCCTAGGCATGTTGGAAAATATTGAGTTGTTCGGCCCAATTGGCATTCCTGGTCACCAGAGTAGATATGGGAAAATTCAAGATTTTTCGATTTTTTCCCATATAAGCCTCCTTATCGCATATGACAAAAGTCTGCCTACTGATAGAGAAATCTAATCGATTGGAGATGTTGACTAGGACCCTAGGCATGTTGGAAAATATTGAGTTGTTCGGCCCAATTGACATTCCTGGTCACCAGGGTAGATATGGGAAAATTCAAGATTTTTCGATTTTTCCCCATATAAGCCTCCTTATCGCATATAGCAAAAGTCTGCCTACTGAAATTGACATTCGTGGTCACCAGGGAAAATACACCCGAAACTGCGACTCCGTCGGTTGACTAGGCGACGCAGTCCTAGTAAAGGAGCATGTTAAAATCAATATATTACATACATCAATCATGAATTGAATACGAACCGGAAAAACCGGCAATGACCTAGCCGACGAAATAAGTACGACGATTAGGATTCTGCTGGATAAGCTAGAACCCCGCCACTTCGGCATCATTGCGCTCCAAGAGCTTTGTCGAAAAGGAAGGACGGTACGAAATCATTTGAAATGGTTTGTATTAGAGCAAAATCATTTCAAATCGCCTTTGAAATACGCGAAAATTTAATCGACCATTTTTGATTTGAATGAAACTTTGCACACGTATTTGGCTTAGCAAACTTAGCATTTTTCACAGGTGGAGAGATTTTTTACACCCATGAGTTACATTCTAAAAGGGCGTATGCCTTTTGGCATAGGTTTTATTCGAAGCATTGTAGCCCAGAAACCGTTGGTTGTATAGAAAAACTGTTTGAGAATGAGTTGCAGGGAATTAAAAATGCATCATAAAAATAATATACACTGTACAAAAAAAATTTTTTTTGACCAAAAAAAATTAAAAATAAACATTAAATTTCAATTAAAAAAAAAAGTTGAATTATTTTTTAATTTTTTTTTAAAGAAACTTGACGTTAATACGCAACTTTTAAAAAAAAGTCCAGGATGGAGAAATGAAAAATATTTTTTTTATGGTAGATTAATTTTTTTATGAAAATTCTAATTCAAACATTTTTCAAAATATTTGTATTCTGATGATTTTAAAAGATCTTGTCATTTTAAATCAAAAAGCTCTTGGTAGTTAACATTCTAAATGCATTGGTTTTCGAGTTATTTCTAATTTAAGCTCGAACAATTATTAAAATTTAGGAAAATACACGTTTTTCTTAATTTGTCCATGGTTCTCCAGCAAAAACCATACATTCATTGGAATGCTTGATCAAAAATATACAATTCATTCTTTGACAACAAAACGATTGGGCGAATGGTTCTCAAGAAAAGAGTTAAATGTTCTAAGTGATATAAATATATATGAGAATCAAATATTTATTTTCGAGTTTCATTATCTTAGGAACATATTTTTTTATGACATAGATACTTTACAGAACTAGTTTCACCTTATATTTTATATACATCATAAGTAAATGATTCGACATCTTTTGAAAACAGCTTCGTTTGTATCTTATTTTCTGAAATCGGAACAAAAGAGTAATACTTTTGTGTGGCAGCTATTATTATGGATTTTTTTTAAATATTGCTCAATTCTGTTACTTCTTGTTCATATTCTTCATATGATACCCAACTAAATGACATTTTTGATGAAATTTCATTACTTTTCTGATTAGCCCAATCATACAATTCTTTTGCGCTTGTAATGGGATGTTCATGTTCTTTAGCTAAGCTTGCATTTCTTGCCATTCGTTTTAATGTGCCACCAATTGCATCGCATGGGCCTTTACCATGAGAAGTGGCGAAGAATGCCACTCTGCATCGACGTTATATCTTGTTTTAAACTTGCAAAGTTTTTTCTATTTTTATATTGTGAGGCAGCTCCATCAGACATAAATATCGCTTTTTTCAACTGTATTTTTGTTGAGCATGAGCATGAGCATGATTGACCGCCCGCGGTTGCTACTCCGTTATTGCCAGATCAGCTGTAATTACACAGAGAACCAATAGATGATGCTTGGGATTAACATTCATCCTCAATGTGTAAAAACTGGTGACCTTAATCTTTATATTAGGCAATACCAGCGCCGGCCGCATCCGAATGCAGGTCAAAGAAGGAGTGTGTATAGGAATATGTTGACGTGATACTCGCTTTATTGGAAGCCGAGAACACCTCTGCACTTCCACGAGAAATCACTGGGATGTTGGAGAAAAGGGTAAGGTTTGCAGCAGATTTCGTTTTGGTAAACGATGCGCTGAGTTCTAATACCGGGTTCATAATACCAAATATCGCGCGTACGAGTTCATTATATCTTTTACGGAAATCATAACGCGATCCGAACTCATTCCGGTTGATGATGTAACACCGCAAAAATAAAGCTCACGCAAGGATACCGGACCTATAACCTGATCAAGACAGACTCAAATGTTCTAAAATCTGTTTATGAAGTCATTATGCAACTACCGAAACGTATCTCTCATTGATTTATCTCAGCTGACTACACGATGTTACGAAGCAACCATATATGCATTAACCAAAAACAAGAAAAAATTAAATATATAGGCCCTCAACACATACTGCAAGCGGTCAGCAAGAGAACTTCAAAAACGGCCTATTTGCTTGGCCATCGCCGTTTGAAACGAACGAAAAAAGAAAGAAAAAGAAATCCTGATATTAATTGCAAATAATTGCGATATTTGGTGGCGATAAATTACGATGTTTTGTCGCGATTAATTATTTACGATATTTATCGAACGAACGGAACCTACTCCGAATCACTGCGTGCTGGAAAAGAACCTACGGGTGGACAGTCTGCGAATAAATGGTTTGGTACACCTCGGAAGTCACAACACACCGAAAATCCATATTCGAGCAAAGCTCACCTGGGCCGAAAACACGTTTACCCCGGAAAGTTATGCGCGACCGCTCTATTCCCTCTTACCGACGCATACGCGGAGACACGGTATTCCGCGTTGATTACCACTTACTTCTTGAATAATGAAGCGAAGATACCTACTGAGTATGAAAAACTGGCAAAGTTTCATGCATTCATAGCTAGACAATTTTAAAAAATGCAAATATGCATATCTAACAAGACCGAGTACTAATTAGATTCAACAAAATGCCAAAATAATCGCAATCAAAATTTATTTGCCATGCTAACCGACAAGATTTCTACTTAATTAAATTAAAAATTGTCTATGTGTTTCAGTATTTACTCAAAAGCTAGAAAAATCATAAAACAAGGGCATAAAACTGCTCAAAATGAAAGCAGAGAAAAAAAACAAAAAAAAAACATTGGTTCCCTTTTGCCATGCAAATCAAACAAAAAACACAGGCAAAACGTCACCAACACCAACCCGGTGGCATCGGTCTTGTTTCCTGAAGCTGCCGTGAAAGACAGTGGCGCTAGTCTCATTTATGTTCTTGAAGGTTTGTTCACACAGCAGTGTAAGCGTGACTAGCAAAGCATAATATATGTTGTAGAGAGTTACGCGGCTTGAATCAATTTAAATAATAAAATTAGCTTGGCTTAGCTTTGTAAATTTGAAACACACATGCATTGATACGCTTTCTCTTTTACACATACATTGAGATTGTATTCTTTAAGTCATCGCACGTTTGCCAGCTACCTGCAAGAAACACCGCCATTCGCAATCGGCAAGAGCAAACGTTGTGTACATTCTATAACAATGCAACGCATTTATTTTTTGTTTTATCAAGTAAACCTCTCGAAGTTATGTGTAATAAACATATCATCCGAAAACAACACACTGCCGCTGAACACCGACACTGTGTGCACGTATGAACAATGCTTTTTTTCTTGTTTCGATGAATCAGCTGTCAAATTGCATGTAAAATTGATCCAGTGATCCAGCTAATGCTGGCTTCACTTATGTTGTACGTAAACGTCAGTGATGCCACCGGGTTGACCAACACTAATACTTATCCTTTAATTCCCGCGTCCTCTCTGAACTATCATGCTAGTGCGAGAAAGTGCCGCACGCAAAAGCAACGGTCATCCTGCACTCGCACTTCTCTCGCTTTTCCTTGTTCACCTTGCACTTACTCACACACACACGTATGACAAGGCAAGGACTAGCGGGAAACGTGCTCCGCCACCGAAAAAGAAATGCAGCTCTCACAAATTAGCCACAAAATTGCACGAATCTTTCACGGATTTCAACATTGACGTCACTCTCACCGATAATACGAAACCGCCACATTTCGTATTACCTTTTACTCCACCCTTTGCACTTAAAATATAACGATTACGCGACGGGAAGGCTAAATAAAATACGTCGACATTATTGCACTATCCCCAACCGTACTCGACAATCCTCGGAACACTTCATCGCGATTCAAATCAAACACTCGGAATTCACACCGAAACAACAGCGGCCTTCATTCAATGAACGTAGACACATCACTTTTCCAGATAGAAAATATATAACTTATAAAAACTTGAAAAAACGATGAAAAAATTCCGACGAGAAACATTTTCACGTCCGTTCTTGATCACAGCTTGCTTCGATCATAGTAAAAGTTCTTTTTCATTGACTAGGCTGCGAAGTCTGTGTATAATAAACAAAGGGTCAAGTTCCGTATCGGATCGGAATAGAACTCTATACCAGTGCTGATAAAAATCATTTTCCCCAGTAAAATTCTTCGAAAATTACAGCCAATCATTTTCAATTTTCACTTCCAAAGATCGCAGCACTCTTTCAGATACACTAGATTTTCGTCCTAGTAACGTGACTTTTTTCAACTGTATTTTTGTTTTCAAAAAACTCATTAATTTGGCAATGAACACCTGAACCGCAACAGTATCATGATGGAGTACTTCCGATATTATGATGAAGCTGATATTCTTAAGTTTTCCAGATTCTGGATAGTAAACAACGAAGGGATGAATGGTGGCTTGACTATCATTCCAATAACTACACGAATCACAAATTGATATAGACGTGTTAAAATGAGCTTGACTGTTCAATATTTTTAATTTTGCAATAACGTTTTCGTTTAATTTGCGTAAGCTTGATGAGCATCGATGATCAGAAAAGGGCCCTTGGGCTTGGTGTATTCCATTTTCACTTTATTCAACTTCACAAAATGCAAACTGTTACTAACACTTCTGGAGAAGTGCAATCGTATTTATATACGGAAACAGATATTATGGGTTACCCAGGAGGTAGGTAACTTACTTTACAAAGAGTTGTTATTAGTAAACAAGAAGGTAGTGTTGCACGACAAACATACGTGTAGGTAAGCTAAGATACAGCGCCTGAGTTATTTATCCAATCGTTTTGTTGTCAAAGAATGAACTGTATATTTTTGATCAAGCTTTCCAATGAACGTATAGTTTTTGCTGGAGAACCACGGACAAATTAAGAAAAACGTGTATTTTCATAAATATTCATAATTTTTCGAAATCTAATTTAAAATAACTCGAAAACCGATGCCTTTAGAATGTTAACTACCAAGAGCTTTTTGATTCAAAACAACTTTCTGCATCTTTTAAAATCATTAGAATACAAATATTCTGAAAAATGTTTGAATTAGAACTTTTATAAAAAAATTAATCTACCATAAAAAAAATAATTTTCATTTCTCCATCCTGGACTGTATTTTCGATGTTTTGTGCAACGTAAGAACCGACGATCACATTATGCGACGCGACGCGAGACCAGACAAACAACACTTATTGTTCTTACAACATATTTTTTTTTGTTTTTTTTTTTATATTCCTGACGCTGTGCCGAATCGCCGATTTATATATTGGTTGGTCGTATTGGATGGCACTTTCGATATTATTAACAATATCAGCGAGAGGGGCGTACTGGGGGGAAATAGCAAAATTCAAACCTTTGTTGAGGAGATCTAGCTCAGCTTGTGTGAACTGCGCGGATGAGAGATTGACCACAAAATTGTCGATCGTTTGCGGTGAGCATTTCTTTCCTGGAGCTTGTGTATTTTCGAGGTAGCGTATTTTCTGACGATGTCGCTGTTTCGTTGTGCGCACACGCTTGTCTAGGTTGTAGTGAATACCATCCAAAACCTTCCGCCAACAGTCTTTTCGCTCTTCCACACACCTATGTACAATACACGTGATTTGGCGGGGAAGCAGGTTCTTCAGCGTCTTCCTCCTTTGACTCAATCGATGGGCCACGGACGAGACCGTATTGGCGCCACCGAGAACTATCAGGGCCAGTTGCTATCAGGGCCAGTTGTCCGAGGATTCCGCGGGCTCGTTGCTGCCCGGAACTCCTTTACGGTTAGACGTAGGCGGATTTCACCACCTAGGCCGACTCGTGTGAAGTGAGCGAACGACGAACGAATAAAATATTCGTTTTGGTGAAAAAACAGAAAAAAAGATCCTACTCGGACATAAACTATTAGCACGCCATAGCTGAAGTGGGGTGGTATTCTTTACCTGGGTGCACACTTTCTTTGACTGATATTCGGCACTCACTTAGCTTTTTCATATTTTTTTCTAAATCTCTACTCACTTGCTTCTTACACGAACGCTGCGGTACTTCTGATCGTTTGGCGGTTTTTCAACTCTTGATTTCCCTCCTTTCACCATCCACCATTTTCTTCCCTTTTCCTGTTACTTTTTGATTGCCCGGCGTCACTCATTTTTTCAGGGTCGGCAAAATGTGCTCAAGGAGACTTACCTTCCAATGTAGCTTCAGTTCGGTCACAACCTAAAATCGAAAAGCTTAGCTTGACTGACTGCACATATCAATGGTTGCACTCCGTGATTGATCCGAATCAGTAAAATTGCACAGTGTATCAACTGAATGGGGCTGGGAGTCACCGACTATTCTCATTGTACAAGTTTTAGTGACTCAATACTTTAAAGGATCAATAACAACGCCGGCCACGTCCTTGCAATCAGGTAGGAAGAGGGTAGGGATGTAAGTGTGACCCTTGCTATTTGGAGACCGTGTTTATCTCTGCATCTCCACAAAGGTCACGGGAAGGAGGTGTTGTTAGTTGGGAAGGGTAAGTTGGATCAGGATTCACCTTGATAAGTGATGCGATCATACATTCACTCGTCGCTTTTGAAATATTACCGGTTTATTCTCCGTTCGGTCGGCTGATTAGAAATGCAAATTTGGTTTATTTATATTTGATAGCGGTTTAAACTAGCAGACATTAGTAATGCTGTAGGGACCTGTAGCCGGCCCTGGTCGATCCCTAATCAGCGTGCAGCTTAAGCGCCACTCCGTTAGGAGACTGCACGCCACGCTGTTTTCCCGGTGAGACCCCCTACGGGTCAGTCAAAGTTGCCATAAAGAGAAGGAATCAGGATCGGACCAGATAGGCTAATAAATTTAAGGCTCCAAAAGCGGGTAGAAAACCCTTTTATCAGCCGGCAGAAATTTTCAACACCTACGTAAACGCATAGAAAGCTTGCGGTAAGGAATCACCCATACCTTGATGTTATCATCACAGGCAAAGTCGCTATTTGCCGCTAGACGGCGCAAACATCTCGAACAATGAGCTTTGCTCGGCATTCAAATTCCGCCACGCGGAAGACACAACGAACCGAACTACACGAATACGAATGACGTGAACATATTAGAACGTACTAAATCCTTCCAGTAAACACATTACATTATTTGTTTAACTAATCAAACCATTTATTGGAGACAACAAAGGACAGGTTTGTATTTTATATTACTAGCATGCTTTCATGTGTGTTGTATTGGTATAGAGCAAGATCGCGCCAAATCACCGATGGTCGAATATCGACCATTTTCGATTTGAATGAAACTTTGCACACGTATTAGGCTTAGCAAACTGAGCATTTTACACAGATGGAGCGATTTTTTACACCCATGAGTTACATTCTAAAAGGGCGTATGCCTTTTGACATAGGTTTTATTCGAAGCATTGTAGCCCAGAAACCGTTGGTCGTATAGAAAAACTGTCTGAGAATGAGTTGTAGGGAATTGAAAATGCACCACAAAAAAATATACACTGTACAAAAAAAATTTTTTTGACCAAAAAAAATTAAAAATAAACATTAAATTTCAATTTAAAAAAAAAGAGTTGAATTTTTTTTTATTCTTTTTTAAAGAAACTTGACGTTAATACGCAACTTTAAAAAAAAAGTCCAGGATGGAGAAATGAAAAATAATTTTTTTATGGTAGATTAATTTTTTTATAAAAATTCTAATTTAAACAATTTTCAAAATATTTGTATTCTGATGATTTAAAATGATGCAGAGAGTCATTTTGAATCATAAAGCTCTTGGTAGTGAACATTCTAAAGGCATCGGTTTTTGAGTTATTTTAAATTTAAGCTCAATGAATTATTAATATTTCGGAAAATACACGTTTTTTTTTAATTTGTCCTTGGTTCTCCAGCAAAAACCATACGTTCATTGGAATGCTTCATCAAAAATATACAATTCATTCTTTGACAACAAAACGATTGGGCGAACGGTTCTCAAGAAAAGAGTTAAATGTTCTAAGTGATATAAATATATATAAGAATCAAATATTTGTTTTCGAGTTTTATTATCTTAGGAACATATTTTTTTATGACATAGATACTTTACAGAACTAGTTTCACCTTATATTTTATATACATCATAAGTTTGTCCGAATGTTTTATAAAAATGTTTTATAAAAAAATATGTTTGTCGTGCAACACTACCTACTTGTTTACTAATAATAGCTGTTTGTAAAGTACGCAACCAATAACTACTGGGTCACCTATGATATCTGTTTTCGTATATAAATACGATTGCACTACTCCAGATGTGTTAGTAACAGTTTGCATTTTGTGAAGTTGAATAAAGTGAAAATGGAATACACCAAGCCAAAATGCTGTAAACCCTTTCCTGATCATCGGTGCTCATCAAGCTTACGCAAATTAAACGAAAACGTTATTGCAAAATTAAAAATATTGAACAGTCAAGCTCATTTTGATACGTCTTTATCAATTTGTGATTCGTGTAGTTATTGGAATGATAGTCAAGTCACCATTCATCCCTTCGTTGTTTACTATTCAGAATCTGGAACACTTAAGAATATCAGCTTCATCATAATATCGGAAGCACTCCATCATGATACTGTTGCGGTTCAGGTGTTCATTTTCAAATTAATGAGTTTTTTGAAAACAACAATAGAGTTGAAAAAAGCGATATTAATGTCTGATGGAGCTGCCTCACAATATAAAAATAGAAAAAACTTTGCAACAAAAAATAACGTCGATGCAGAGTGGCATTTTTTGCGACTTCTCATGGTAAAGGCCCATGCGATGCAATTGGTGGCATATTAAAACGAATGGCAGGAAATGCAAGTTTAGCTAAAGAACATGAACATCCCATTACAAGCGCAAAAGAATTGTATGATTGTAATAACAATTCATCAAAAATGTCATTTAGTTGGGTATCATATGAAGAATATGAACAAGGAGTAACAGAATGGAGCAATATTTTCAAAAAATCTATAATGATAGGTGCCACACAAAAGTATTACTCTTTTGTTCCGACTTCAGAAAATAAGATACAAACGAAGCTGTTTTCAAAAGATGACGAATTATTTACTTATGATGTATATAAAATATAAGGTGAAACTAGTTCTGTAAAGTATCTATGTCATAAAAAAATATGTTCCTAAGATAATGAAACTCGAAAATAAATATTTGATTCTTATATATAGTTTCTTATATATAGTGATATACACTAAGAACATTTAACTCTTTTCTTGAGAACCGTTCGCCCAATCGTTTTGTTGTCAAAGAATGAATTGTATATTTTTGATGAAGCATTTCAATGAACGTATGGTTTTTGCTGGAGAACCATGGACAAATTAAGAGAAACGTGTTTTTTCCTAAATAATTATAATTTTTCAAGCTTAAATTAGAAATAACTCGAAAACCAATGCCTTTAGAATGTTTACTACCAAGAGCTTTTTGATTCAAAATGACTCTCTGCATCTTTTTAAATCATCAGAATACAAATATTTTGAAAAATGTTTAAATTAGAATTTTCATAAAAAAATTAATCTACCATAAAAAAAATATTTTTCATTTCTCCATCCTGGACTTTTTTTTTAAAAGTTGCGTATAAACGTCAAGTTTCTTTAAAAAAAAAAAAATAAAAAAAAAATAAACTCTTTTTTTTAAATTGAAATTTAATGTTTATTTTAAATTTTTTTTGGTTAAAAATTTTTTTTTTGTACAGTGTATATTTATTTTATGGTGCATTTTCAATTCCCTACAACTCATTTTCACACAGTTTTTCTATACAACCAACGGATTCTGGGCTACAATGCTTCGAATAAAACCTATGCCAAAAGGCATACGCCCTTTTAGAATGTAGCTCATGGGTGTAAAAAATCTCTCCCCCTGTGAAAAATGCTCAGTTTGCTAAGCCAAATACGTGTTCAAAGTTTCATTCAAATCAAAAATGGTCGAATAAATTTTCGCGTATTTCAAAGGCGATTTGAAATGATTTTGCTCTATATGTACTTCTTAACTCTAGGCCTATCTTCTATTGTTCGTGTGTTTTTTCTCCCTACTGTGCTCGTGGACCCATGTGCTTTATATTTCAATCAGCTACGTTATAATGAATCTGCAGTGACGTCACCGGCTTAAGCAAATGCTTGCACCCGGGTGTCTAATCTGGTAAGGTGGCGTTCATAAAAGTGGTTCTGTCATATTTGCGTGCACGCTAAATTATGCTCACCCTATAATTTAGGACACGGCGTTAGCATGCCGGTCACGGCCGACTTAAGTCGGGAAAATTATTACAGCATCTACAGGGCGTCCTTTAAGGAGGCCTCTTTGATAGAAAAAACGATACGACTCACCGAGACTGCTGCGACGGTCGCTGTTGTTGCTGCTATTGGTTGCTTCGCTGGATACTGCTACGGCTGGCTGCTGATGATGATGTGAGTTGCTTTGCTGGCTACGGCTGGCTGCTGGTGATGACGATCACATGTGGCAACAGGCGTGCGATCGGTCGGCAAACGCCGATGGGGGATGAACTGCGGCGGGGATTAACTCGCTTCCTTAGTGCCGCTTACAGGGAGATATCTCGACCTGAAACGGACACTAGTTCACCGGAGGGCTCCGGTCTACAGGATGTCACAAGATGATGCGGGTTTTGGGAATACCGCGTGTCTTGCGACGATGTAGCGCTGTCGGGAATTTCGTCCAATGGAAAAAAAACCAGTGCGCGGTGCGCCTTTCGCTGTCCCTTTCCTCTCGTTCGTCGTTGGTGGCTGTCGAATAAACGTGTGTAGCCGGCTGGCTATTGTACAAAGGGTCATTAGCACACGAGCGGGTCATTGACATTATACATGAGCACATTTACCTATTCTGAACTTTCTTGCACACGTTTTGTATTTTAGCGAAACTATTGCACACTTTATCGACACTTCGAAATCTAATTTAAAATAAAGAAATTTAATACAACTCTACTACGTTCACATTATATGACTTACTATTAGAAACTCAAAGGAAAAACGCGGACAACAGACACACGCGCGACACTTCCGAAATGCTTGGCGGACTAGGACGAAATGAACGAGCAATGTAAGTCCTCAGATAAGGGAAGGTGATTCCGTACGACTTACAGGAAATACGTAATGTCCCGCCAGCTTCTTCGGGTTACTCGGAAATCTACGATTCTTTTGGCTGTTTCATTTTGGAATCTTAAATTGGCTCTATCTGTCCCTTTCCAACCTTTCTTCGAGGTTTCTTTAGAGACTATCGCGCTAAGTGAGTCTGAACGGGATTGTGAGCGGCTGATACTTAGAGAGAAATTATGCGATGGGATTGCGACAAGTGTACCGAAATAGCTAGCCTACATCTTGGCGCCAGCAGTTATGTTGATTTCGAAGTTACTAATAAATGCTACGGCTACAGACCACGTGCGTGTGTGGTTTACTTCACTAGAGCACAAGACTGCTCAACATCCCGATTTTTAACCGATTCCAACCAGCGTACAAATGCTGTTTGGGCCACTTCCAGTTAGTGGTTTATTTCAGTGTTCTGCTGAATGTTATGCTACAAGATGTGGTTCTGATTTACACCGACGTACAACCGAAAGGCCGTTCGTACCACTCACAAATTTGTGGTGTTTACTTGGGAGGAATGATATGACGCATATTTGATTTTTGTTTATTTTTTCGACCGTATTAAACCGACAAATACTAAATCTGTTGTTGGGACTAGTGTTGTCTAGTAATTATCAGAAGTGTATTAGATTCTACCAAACCAACAACAGAAGATGCTGTTGGTGCCAGGCACACGTGTGCATGGTTCGTAACAAAAAATACAGTGATGTATTTTTTTTTAATTTTGAACAAAGATTTTTTGAACGAAGTGGTTTTTTTCACCGTTTTTGTCCACGCGTTAAACAGCTGCCGTAAGTAACAGACTACTGTAACAGTTAGATATTTTTACACATTTTTATTTTTACACGTATGTTTACACTCTTATCTGTATCATCGGTGTAATGAACAATTTACTTCATTCAATACAAAATTTTCTATATATTTTGAAGGGAAGCCTATATATAACGAAACGAATCGAAATAATATTTGAATTGCCTAGTGTATCCGGAAGTATATCATCTACATTCACAATCATTATCTTTTTATACCACGATAGCCGTCTTCAGTATTACGACGATATACACTGGCCTTGTCTTCGTTGACGCGGGAGAATATTCCTATGAAATTCAAAAACTTGGCAACATTCATGCATCCAAAGCCCAAATATTAGACAAAAGTGCTTCAACACTATTTACAACATAAAATTCCCAATTTATCCTCGAAACGCCAAAGTAATCATGATTGGCTTTATATTTTTGAACTTGTGCCATAACGATCCTTGAACATATGAATATCAAAAACTCTGCCTGGGAGCAGAGGAATTATTCAAAAGCTATAAAAGAATAAATAGGTATGGAGTTCAACATCAAGTTCGGTATTATATTGCACACAGATTCATCAACGCGAATGCACACAATTTCATACGATTAATATAATGTACAGCTCTTTATTCTTCATTCTCTAATGCAAGAAAGCAAGTAAAAAACAGCAATATCGTGTTGAGTTTCTCAAAATAGTATTCTCTACAAACTACCTTTAGACATTATCCTTCTTTTTTGCTTCCTTTAGCAATTAGCGACAGCGCGAAATTTTGAATTACCCAATAGTTTCAGGATCAACACTCGAGAAGGTATCGTTGATCTCGGAAGCAACCCCCAGGAGTTATTAATTTGGCCCTGATTTCAGCCCTTTCCGAACACTGTGCCACGTCCACCTCTATCGCGTGGATCGGCCACCAAAATTAGAAAAAATTCACATCAGAATAGAAGAATAAATAAAATAGTAGGAGGGTGGTATCCAACATACGACCGCATAGTTGACGTAGAACTACAATAGTTTTATATTTCCCTTTGAGGCTCTGTTCGATTTGAGCTCGTTTTACTTTTAGCACGGTTCGATTTTGGCACACATGTTCCAAAAACGAGCGATTATGTCTAATCACATTTCCTAGTTTTCTTAGTTCCAAAGAAGGGTATTTTGGTTCTTTATGTTGCCGAAGCGGATGACCGGAATCGGTAAAACGGTTCCTGGAATATGACCGGAGCATATGCCGGTAATATAATGATCATGATCTAAGCAGTACTAAGCCTCTAATTACTCGGGTAGTAATATCAAGTATCTAGGTCGTCAGCTTAAATTCATCAAGCGACACCTCAAACGACTTGGAACTAAAACTATTTATATTTATGAAAAAAAGTCATGAAAAGAGAATCGTTCATTTTTGGCATGGTTCTATCTTGGCAACAGGAAAATTCTGCCATGTCTTGTTTGGCAAAATCGAACGAGATCTGTATTTTGATTATTTATTTGCAGCACTCTATTTTAGAAGAAAAAATATTCTCTTCAACATTGATGAATATCTTTCATTTTTTTCTGTGTGGACTCATCACTGCGACCAGAGCTTAGATCTATTGTGATATTGCCCAGGTGTTTTATGTACTCGCACACGCATATATCAAGATGGCTTGACAAAGTAATTTTTTTTAATTCTTTTATCACCAATATTTAGTGGTTAATTTGTGAGTTCGAAATCCAATTTGTGGTAATTTGTGGTTAAATGGTTTCCGAGAAATTTTTAAAAAACTGAGTCAAGCCATCTTGAAACATGATTTTGCTTCAAATGAATCGGACAACGATGATATATACATCAATCGAATGCTCTTAATTTGTAGTTCACGAAAATGTAATTTTTAGAGTCATAACTACTAGTGTTTTACAGAAATTTGTGTTTTGTTGTTCACGTAGTTCTACGTTTTGTTTATTTGTTGATGACGCTGCTATCCGCTAGTGGCGTTGGCTGTTTGCGGTGTTTGTCACTGCTGTACCGAGCGTGCGTGTGGGGAATATGGAAAATATCAAGATTCGGGGAACTTGCCAACACACTTGCTATTACAGGTAGCCCAACAGGCGCAGAATGGATATGTGTAAATTTTTTGTCAAAAGGGATATCGGTAACGAAAATGTACTTTCAAAGGAAAGCGATCCAAATTCGACGGATTATTTTTATTCGCAAACAATAATTATCACTTCTTCATCACCTAGATTCTGAAAAATGTTTCGGAAATATTCAAACAAATGTTCAAATAAGCTGCCGGGATCCATCTTTATGTTGCTCTTCTGTTATTTTTCCATGCATATGTGCTAACTTATGAGCAAAGTAATAAAGAAGATGTCTGCTGTCCGCGGGTCTGTTAAGCTACTAGTGGCACTGTCGCACTGTCTGCAGCTGTGTTGTCACTGTCGTTTTCTGCAGCTTAAATAAATGCTTTAAAAAACACCATCACTTAATTACCGTTAAACGGTATTATCATATGCTGGGAGCGCTGTAAACATTGACAAGTTTTCAAGCATTTTTTGGGAATGGAACCATTTATAGTAACAAGTTGTGCCAGGCGTCAAAAAAATGACAATTGATCAATATTTTGCACCAAAATTCCAATATTAAAAATTATAGCAACTCTTAAGAAGTTTTCGAAATTAGTGATTTTTACGTATTTTTGAGTATATTCAATATTGAAAGAGTTATCAAATCTCGCGGAATCCGATCATATAATCATCGGGGGAATGGATGTTCATAACATCACGAACACATCCTCGCAAATATCTCATCCGGTAACGACCGGATTGACATTTACGACCCGTTTGAAAAATGTTGTTTATGACATATTTTGACGTTAAGTGTTTACGCGTACATGAGAAATGAGAAAAAATATCTGCCTCATGCTTAAAACAGAGTTTAAGCTCAACGAAAATGAAATGAGATAAGGTAAGTGAATGAATTTCAACTAATTTAAGTAAACTTGAATTAACTTGATGCACAGAATCAATAATCCAGGTAAATAACACTCCGTACAAAAGGCTTTTTCCAACCTAAGCAGGGGTGACATTGCGCATTTAGTTTCGAGCAACTCGAACAAAACTAAATGGTCGCTGGAGGGCGTTATGTTTAGTTTTTAGTATTTTTTTTTCGATTTTGCGGGTAAGATGAGCCGAAGGATAAATGACAATGACAGCTTCTTTTGAGCTCAGAGCAAAACTGGCAGTATGTGACGTACTCGAAAATAGCGAAAATCGCTCGAATCGAGCTGCACAATGCCACCCAGGTTCCACGAGGCATCATATAATCTGTGAGCAACAAATTGAAAATTCAAAATGAAGATATTTTGCTACATCATTTTTCTGGTAAATTCTTCGATTTGTTTCGCTGCCCGTTTTGCGGACACAAATTATACGAGCGTATTTCTTCATCTGCTCAATAACATTAATGAAGACACATAGGCTATGTAAATGTAAACGAACCAGCCACTTCCACTTCTCACTTAAATATTTCCCAACATATTACTAAACAGAAACAAAAATAATTTTGGCCAGGTTTCCACTCGAGTTACTCCTCTGTGCGCTCGAAAAATAATCCGTCGAATTTAAATTGCTTTGAAATTACTTTTACGTTACCGGTATCCTTTTTGACAAAAAAAAAACTACACATATCCATTCTGCGCCTGTTGGGCAACCTGTAATAGCAAGTGTGTTGGTTAAGTTCCCCGAATCTTGATATTTTCCATATTCCCCACACGCACGCTCGGTACAGCAGTGACAAACATCGCAAACAGCCAACGCACAGTGGCCGGAAGCCGGACAAAACTCATGTTCTAATTATTGATATTTTATATTTTTTTTAAGTTCTACTGTATTGAAAAACGTGTTTTCCAAATATCAAGACAATTGGATTAAATTTGAATTTTTGAGAGCACTTTAAACGTTGTTAAGTCATTTTATTTCAATGATTTTTTTCGCTTAGAAAGCACATTTTGGGGTTTACTTTAAATAGTAAATACTCACCTAATTCTTATTCGAATTCAATGCGATAGGTTGCATTTTGAAGATAAATATTCAAAATTGTAATAAGTGTTGAATGTTTTTATATAATTCATCTTAACTTTTGTAAAATGTTTGAAATACCTATTGAGTGGTCTGAAAAAAACTTTTTTTTTCGCAAATGTATCCTGTACGATCTGACCCATCGGTTGACACAGGTCGCATAGTATGCATTTCATAGGAAATTTTCTCTCCTTTTCGAATATTAAGGTCCCATTTTGCCCCTTTCTTTATTTTAATTGAAATTAAAATAGTTTGAATAAAGACGCATGGTGATTTGTGAAAGTTACATTGTTTTACAAAAGTAGTTAGTAGTTTCATTCAATTGTTCTAGAAGAACATCGTCGGCTTACGTTCAAATGTGAAAACAAGGTAAAAGAACACATATAATTATATTAAATTTACATGAATATTCATTTTTAAAGCAACGCATTAGGTTTTAATATTTTACTCGTCATCGTCAGTATCATCATGAAAGTTTGCTCGGGGACTCGAAGATAAAACGATTATTTTACATCCTTGAATTAGTAATTTGTGTATTGTTGTTAAACATCCATACAATTTTACGTAATAATGAACGGTAGCGTTGGACTTAGATTTTCATGCGTCAATTCTTTCTCCACTCGCAATCGTTGCTATTAGCGTTTGAAATCGCTGGATTAAATTTAACTCGTCTCCTGTTATCTCCAAAGAAACTTCTGCATTGGAAAAAACGTCTTACTGTAACACCGTTATTGCTATTGCCGAAGCCAGCGTGCGGTTTGTCGACATGTAGACCAAGTTTTACAAAAAAAAAAAAAACTATTTGAATTCTCTGTTTATTGCTGTTGAGCTGATCGTTATTACCTGTTTTCAAATATTGAGAATAGGTAATATTTCCATTTAATTCTACTCCGAAAATTTATTATGAAATTTAAGTTCAATATTCAATATTAAATTTAATTTCAATATATAATCTGCTCTCTAAAAAAACTGCAAATATCGACAAATCAATAAAAGTCGGCACACGGACTCTAAAAATCTTCTTTTTCAGATAAATTTGCATATCTGGTATCCCTAATTACTATAATACGATGGTGACACGTCACAAATTATGCACTAACGTATATAGACACTGTATTTTTACTAGTATGAAAACTCATAAAACGGGCCCCCTTTTTGACCATGTTAAAAGACAAATTTTTACATAGACTCGAGTTTTTTTTAAATCTATTAAAATTACCATTTTGCATATTTCAACATATAATTTATTGTATAGTTCGTTTCGAATGCATATTTCTCTTAAAATAGTATAGCGTGAAAAAAAGACAAAACAGTTAATTAATGACAGTGGATTTTCTTTTAAAGACAGCTGATTACACACAACATTTATCTTATATGAATGAATATTTCTTTGTATTCTACACAAGTATTTTAGTTTAACGTATTTAACATTTTGTTTCCTAAATTAATGCGATGTATTAATTGAGCGAAATTTGGCACACAATCGGCTGGTTCACATTTTGACAGTTTATACTGGTTTCCTACATTCACTTCGCCAGAAACTGACTATACTGACACCGTACTTATTTAAATTATATTTATAATTAAAATTTTAAATTATTATTTTGAAATAATTCATTATTATTAAATATTTTATATTATATACTATTCTCAGTTTCGCTGATGACTACTGGACTACTGGACTACTGGATCCTCAAACATAACAAAATACCTACATACATGAATAATGATATACAGTCATGAAGAAAATAATAAATACACTTGCAGTGTTGGATAATTTTTCGTATTTGCGCACTGATTGTAATTGTTGTATGATGTTATGTTACATCTTTATGAACTGCAGACACTCTTTTTAAAAGAGGCACGGAGAAATAACTGGAGAAATTACTTTGTCGGTGATTCCGAAATTTTTTTGCGCGAGTTAATGTTTTGAAAGTGGCGACAAAAATAAACACACTATTGAAATATATATACAAACGAATCCAAATTAGCTTTATTTCTCTACATATTGTTAGCAAAGTGTTTTTTCACGTTACAAAACTCACTTTCAAATTTTGTGGCCTGTTTTTTGTTTTGTAAAGCCATATTCAATCTTCATGGAATGTTTACCCCCAGGTTTTCACGAGTAGAAGCTGAATTAGCATTTCACGCTGCCTGTCCGACGTTCCATAAGTCTGTTTTATTCTTTGGATGATGCTTTGTAACCTAGACTTTCCCAATCTTCCATAGAATTTCTAAAGGATTTAAATTAAAAGTCTGCGCTGGTCAAACTAATAATTTTATATTTTCGTTTAAAAATCATCTTCGTGTTTTCAACGCTGTATGTTTAGGATCGTTACTCTCCAACGAAGGAGCATGTTCTCTTTGGCATACGGAAGCATTGCGCTACGTAAAACATCTACACAGTCGTTAGTATTCATAGTCTATGCTATAAAATCAATGGGTTCCATACCAGCATCAGAAAACAGTATTACACCGTTTTGTGGTCACTTCCAAATTTTGCTACTTTCGTGGTTAATTGTGCGTTGAAGCCAGTTTTCCCCGGTCTTCTCAACAGCTGCTGACCGTTTGAACCAAAAAGGTTGAATTTCGACTCATCCGACCAAAACACGATGTGCCAATTAGTTGCACCCTAGTCTAAAAACATTTTAGAAAAGTCAGTTCTTGCCAAAATGTGTAGCTTTTGAAGTGGAACAAAGTTTCCTGTGTACCTAGGTGGTCGATTTTGCTCCCATATGCCGAAGAAAACATGTCAGTTTGCTGGATCTCTATGCAGTATAACGATCCTAAACATACAGCATTGGAAACACGAAGATGATTTTTAAACGAAAATATAAAATTATTAATTTGACCAGCGCAGACTTTTAATTTAAATCCTTTAGAAATTCTATGGAAGATTGGGAAAGTCTAGGTTACAAAGCATCATCCAAAGAATAAAACAGACTTATGGAACGTCGGACAGGCAGCGTGAAATGCTAGTTCAGCTTCTACTCGTGAAAACCTGGGGGTAAACATTCCACGAAGATTGAATATGGCTTTTCAAAACAAAAAACAGGCCACAAAATTTTGAAAGTGAGTTTTGTAACGTAAAAAAAACAAATTTCGGAATCACCGACAAAGAAATTTCTCCAGTTATTTCTCCGTTCTTCTTTCAAAAAGAGTGTCTGCAGATCTTAATGACGTAACATAACATCATACAACAATTAAAATACTGCGCAAATACGGAAAATCATCCAACACTGCAAGTGTATTTATTTTTTTCTCCATGACTGTACATAAAAACACTACGACGTAATTTTAGCCATAGGAAAATTTCATTTGCACTTTAGGGAGATATTTTTCCAACTTTTTGAATTTTTGATACCAAAATTGATTTTTTCATAAAAAAATCAACCTAATATGGATTTTTCTGCTTTTTAAATGAACATTTTGGGTTTTGTCCGACTTTTGTTCGGAGACCCGCCACTGTGCAACGCCACTAGCGGACAGCAGCGTCATCAACAAACAAACAAAACGTAGAACTACGTGAACAATAAAACACAAATTTCTGTATAAACACTAGTAGTTATGACTTTAAAAATTACATTTTCGTGAACCACAAATTAAGAGCTTTCGATTGATGTATATATCATCGTTGTCCGATTCATTTGAAGCAAAATCATGTTTCAAGATGGCTTGACTCAGTTTTTTGAAAATTTCTCGGAAACCATTTAACCACAAATTACCACAAATTGGATTTCGAACTCACAAATTAACCACTAAATATTGGTGACAAAAGATTTAAAAAAAATTACTTTGTCAAGCCATCTTGATATATGCCTCGCACACTTACACACTTAATATTATTAGCAGTAACACTATTGAAGTAAGTAATACGCTTATCATTCATATCAGTGCTTGTGTGTAATTACCTTTCCGTTTCAAGCTTACTGCTCTACTATACCGAGCCACTGTCCATCCTAACAATATCGCCTAGTTACAATTCCCTGGAGAGAACTTTCATATGTTACTCACACCAGTTTTATTATAATAGGGACTTGTTTTTGATAGGAGGAGAGTCAACAGAGGTACTGTAGAATCCAAATTGAAGGAAGGGTACGTGGTGGGGAGCCTGGGAATAAACCCATGCTAAAGCCTTTGACAACCAAATGGCCTGATTCTATTAAGATTCGAACCCACCACCACCCGCTTACCAAAGCGGACTCTGTAACCTTGCGGCTACGGAGCTCCCCAATACCTTTCATTCTAATACAGTCAATTTTCTATAACCCGTAAAGACCCGGGACGGAACTTGTTTTTTGAAAATGCTCGTTCTCAGCACTGGAACGGCCGATTTGGAAAAACTTGGAATTTTATTCAAGAGGAATAGTTGCAGCTCTAAAGTACGTATTTTCATGTAAACCTGATTTTCTCAGTCTCTCACATTAGGTTTCAACTTAGTTCTTCAATTTTCAAGCTCTAAGTTTCTAGAGTAACGTCTTCTGAATTCAAAGATGGTGAAAATTTATTCTAGTATGCACAGATTTAGAGAAAAACGAGTTTGAATTCACTGAAGTATGAGTTTTTTTGAAAACTTGATTTTCTCCAAATCTGTGCATGCTAAATAAATCTTTCACCATCTTTGGATTCAGAAGACGTTACTCTAGAAATATAGAGCTTTGAAATTGAGGAGCTAAGTTGAAACCCACCGTGGGAGACTGAGAAAATCAGGTTTTCATGAAAATACGTACTTTGGTGAATTTGAACTCGTTTTTCTCAAGATGTTTGGATGCTAAAATAAATGTTTCATCGCGTATGGATTTAGGAGACCTTACCGCAAAAATGCAGAGCTTAAATTTTGGAGAACGGTTTTGTTGTTTGAATTTTTATAAAAATACGCCACGTTCTCATAACTGGTAACTCCAGATATCGATTTGATCCAGTCATACATTTTTTTTTATAATTCATATGAAACGTAGTTTCTGGTCAACCCCCATACAGCCCCTTAATAGTCCACGTTGTTTATGGTCGTCCCTATACTCACTGTTTTATCATATTATTCATGTGCGCTACTGTTTATTTAACAGGTATTAAATTCAACTTTTTGTTTTTGGCACAATCTCACCCCATAGAAGGGGTGAGATTAAGCCAAAGTTTATTTAATTTTAGCAAAAATATAGTTTATTGTAACTTAACCATATTTGCGGCAGTCGTTACCTAAACATTCAAGTGTGCACTGGCGTGATTTAGATCAAACTCATTGCCTAAATGTGTGCATTACAAGCTAAGGAACAAAAACATATCCTTTTTTGGCACAATCTCACCCCGGCAGACGGTACTAAAAACTTCAATTTTACTTTCGTATGACGAAAACACAAAAAATCTCGCATTTTCTCACAACGGCCGGCCTAGCGGAAAATTGTGAGTATGAGCGAATGTTGGTCTACTAGTGGGTCACCATTCCTGAAAATATCATTTTTGGGAATTTCCTCATAGTGGAGTAGTAGTCGAATAAGTGACCTACACAACAAGAATACAAGGCAAATTATTGAAAATCTCCAATCGATTAGATTTCTCTATCAGTAGGCAGACTTTTGCTATATGCGATAAGGAGGCTTATATGGGGAAAAATCGAAAAATCTTGAATTTTTCCATATCTACCCTGGTGACCAGGAATGTCAATTGGACCGAACAACTCAATATTTTCCAACATGCCTAGGGTCCTAGTCAACATCTCCAATCGATTAGATTTCTCTATCAGTAGGCAGACTTTTGCTATATGCGATAAGGAGGCTTATATGGGGAAAAATCGAAAAATCTTGAATTTTCTCATATCTACCCTGGTGACCAGGAATGTCAATTGGGCCGAACAACTTAATATTTTTCAACATGCCTAGGGTCCTAGTCAACATCTCCAATCGATTAGATTTCTCTATCAGTAGGCAGACTTTTGCTATATGCGATAAGGGGGAGGCTTATATGGGGAAAAATCGAAAAATCTTGAATTTTCCCATATCTACCCTGGTGACCAGGAATGCCAATTGGGCCGAACAACTCAATATTTTCCAACATGCCTAGGGTCCTAGTCAACATCTCCAATCGATTAGATTTCCCTATCAGTAGGCAGACTTTTGCTATATGCGATAAGGGGGAGGCTTATATGGGGAAAAATCGAAAAATCTTGAATTTTCCCATATCTACCCTGGTGACCAGGAATGTCAATTGGGCCGAACAACTCAATATTTTGCAACATTTCTAGGATTCTAGTGACATTTCCAATTCATTATATTGCTCTATCTTGCCTATTAATTAGTTGTTAAGTTATATCTCTTATCAATTTTGTTGGTTTAATTCACATTTTTAGTTTCAGTGCTGCCCACCATTAGCGCTGCATTCTATGCTTTCTTCTGTTGAAATATTTCGTTTTTGTTTGCTTAGTTCCGGAGGGTAAAATCACGCAGCATATATAAATCCGGATTTAAACCAACAAAACCAGCTACCCAACAAAATGAAATATTTCACGATTTTGTTGTGTACGTTTCTTGTTGGGCGAATTCACACAAGTCCAGCACTGTCGATATTTGTTTGGTTTTCGCGTGAGAAAAAGAAAGAGGGAAATATTTTTGCTTTTGTTTTCACGCAATGACAATTCTCGGAGGCACGGATCAAAACAATAAGGAATAAGATTAATCGAATATCTAGTGCAAACTTTTTCTAGCAGTTTTGATAAAAAAAGATAGATTAGGCTAAAATCCATTATTCGGTAATCTTGCTGATAGCAACAGAGTTAAAAGCTAGGCATCTGGATTTAGTTGTTGATTGCGAATAATCGAAATCAATTCATATTATTCATTAAGCCCAGAGTCTGTCGATAAGCCAAGAAGGGTGCCGTGTTGCTAAATGCGATTTGTTTTGGCCAACCTAACTTTGAAGCAATTACGTAGCGCACTACCGTTACTGCATACAACAGACGATGAAACGAGTTTGTATTATTGGCTAATCAATATCAACTAGAATATTGTGTTGTTGACGGATATGTGTTTGAGATGAGCATGGATGTCCGTATAGAAAAAGTGCATATTTCAATCCCTTTGCGGATTGCATCTATGATTGCACTTCACGAAAGTACGATCGTAAGTACAACCCTGCTGGTAAACATGCATTTCTACTTCGTGTTTCAAGCACTCTTATGCATTGGATCTTGAAGAAAAATTGTTCCGGAAGCACCAAGGTGATACTACTCTTCTGATCGCGTCTTTGTGGACTCCTTTTTATATTTATCCTGAAGGGTAGGGTTCAATCAAACCATATATTTTTTATGCGTATTTATGCACACATTAAATACCATCTACCAACATTTCTATTAAACTTCATGACGTATCCATACATTCATTCGAATCATTATAAGTTCCGAAAGACGTGGTCACAGATACAGAAAAAGAATGAAATTTGATCGGGTCTGGACATAGCAAACTTGTGAACATAAAAAGCAAAAAGTAAGTAACAGCAACGGTCATATATGATGTGAATATAAGTTTAAGTTTAATGCCACAGAGTGCTTAGTAAATACTTTAACTTGCCTATGACCAACACAGTTTTGTTTCGTTCTTGTGCTGATGCTCTTATCTGTCGGGATTATCATTTGCAATGAAACGAATCAGTGGAAGTTTTTTAAAAGGTTTGTATGTACTTACTACATATGAATTGAACCACTTCGGGGTTCATTTGTTCAGCTGGGGGATACGCGCTGGTACCATCAGCGTGACGTTTTTTTGCGAATCGCCGGCATACTTCTCCCGTAACACTCTTTTTCATGAGCTCTGATGCGCCGATCAACTTCATGGCTAACAACCCAGCAAATATGCTATCTGTTGACGCTCTTTTTGACAATTCCTTAATTTCTGACTTAGTCATTGAAATTCCGTCCATTTCGGTAAAATCTGCCTGTAAAATTCAAACGTTTGAAGTTTCGTTAGTTATTTTTTTGTGAAATGGCAACGGAGAACTTTTTTTTATTTAAAGGGAATGAATCATGTAGAAAAGACTCACATGCTTAAACAAACACACACATGCTTGCTCGCACTTACAAGTAAATGTAACTGGCACAGCATTTGCACGTATAAACAATAGCCTACCTTAGGAATGTTGCTAGAGTCTTTTAAGGCCATGCACTCTTTTGATAAACGCAATGCATGATTTTCAGTATCCAATTTGGCTTCTGCAAGAGCTGCCACTTTCTTGTTAAGTATTCTTACTTTTTTCTTTAAGCGATTGTTTACCTTCCTTAGCATTTCCGTTGTTGGATCATCAAACTCTTCGATTGTATCTACTTCCTGATCACTTATTTCTTTATTTTCTGCCGCCTCTTCCTCATTAGATGAATGTTGCTCCTGTAACTCGATTTCTTCTTGCGTTTCTACCTGCAGTTCTAGATCTGAATCCTCTTCTATCTTCTCTATCGCAATCGAATTTTCAGTATTTTGTGAATCTGTAGCGTCAAGAAACTCCATTTCTATGTATTCGCTACGCGAAAGTTGATCCTGCAACTATACAAGGAGGCGAACATTAATCTTATTTTGTGATTTAAATGATATGAAGCGCGACAAACTTGCTCCCTTTTTCTGTTAGTTATACCCATATACAGTCAGGATGTATCAAAAGGTCAGGATGAGGGTATCCAACTAATAGTTTAAGTCCAAGTCGAACCGTGGATTCTATTCTCACCGTCGTGTGGTGAAAATAAGGCCCAGGATTCGATTTTTCAGACGTTCAGCTGGATATTCGCATCAACTGGCCAAACTGAAACGAACAACAAATTTTTGATTTAAAAAATCAGTCCTGTGCAGTCAGTGAAGGTACCTATGTGAGCTCTGAAAAACTTTTTTTCGGTTAGTTGACTGGTGAAGGACATTATGACGATAATGATGAGAATTGAGCCCTCTTTCTAACTTGACACTTACCAATTCTGAAAGGTCCTCGGCGTTCGTAGCTGCAGCCTTTTTTTTCGTACATTGAGGTTTTGCCAAAACCGTCTCAATTTCTATAATTAACGTTGGTTTTATGGATTTTACAGATGTTCCTTTTTGAGGAACTGTTGGTAAAAATAGTTTAATATTCGAATGATTAAGAATAAATCAGTTTTTTACCTGTAAGGTTCTTGATTTTGCGAACCATCGCTACCTCGCTGCCTGACGCCGATAAATGCAGTTGCAAAATGGCCGAAGCAAGAGGATTTTGAACCAAGTATGGAGTCCTGTCAGTGTTACCAGGTTTACTGCCAAAAAATATTTACGCATCGAAGTAAAAATCGATTTTGTCTATCAGTAAATACAGCCGAAATTGTTATCAGATACAGGTCAGTGTTTTCTGGTCAAATATCTCCACTATTGGATCACAAAAAGAGTATTTTTCATCAGGTTGCTATTTCATTTTTAATATATCTCCAGTACTGATTGTATGGCAGCTCTGATTTCAAAAGTTTTCATGCACTAAACAAGTTTGTCTGCATTTGTCGTAATGTTATTTAAAAATAAAATGTTGCTATGGACTATTTAATTTGTGGGTCTATTTTTGAACAAAATTATAAATGGCAAATCTAGTTAGCGTATTCTGGAGGTATTAATTTGATAATCATGACTGTGGTCAAAGCGAACTAGGTGTTGTTTTGTCAAACGTGTACAATTTTGAACATGTTGGTGAAATGCGAATTTTTTCTTTTTGGTCTACTAAGGTATTCAAGCTCTTCGAGTTGTCCATCGTATAAAATTATTATTTACTGTCGAATCTTGAATATTGAAAAAAAAATCAAATAAAAATGTTAAAAAAGTCACGAAATCCGCGAATGAGTTATATATTTAACGGAATCAGCAGTTCTGTGAAATTTAGAAAGGTTTGTATAAAATATCGACTACGTTTTGTCTTTACTTAATTATGTTTTTTGGCTCAGCAACAATCAAAACGTGTGGACAAACGTACAGGAAGTTGTTCCAATAGAGATAAAGTGCAGACAGAAATTAGTGCGGTTCGTGACAGCGAGCCTCAAGAGATAGAATGTCAGCAATCGGACGAGCAGATCCGAGGAACGTCTTTTGTTCCAGATATTTTTGATCGCATGGATACATCTGAATCACTCCGGAGCTCTGACGATGACGATTTTTCAAGCAACGACCAACAGGATTTTTTAAGCCAGACGTTGAACGCAACCGGCAAAGAAAATGAGCCTACGGTGTGGTTCCAATATCACGATATTTTCAATTTTGTAATTTTGTAAAATTTCAGAATGATTCGACGCATAGTGAACTTCTTCATCCGATGTTGACAATTACGAAAAATGAGGTGATGTTTCTATTGCTGAACATTTTCATACGGCATAAACTCACTAACGTCGCTTTGGTGGATTCACTGCAAATGCTAAACATATTTGTTGGTGTTGATGCTCTTCCAGACAATTTTCGACAATTCAATAATTTTTTCAGCCGAAGATGTTACAGACGACAGTTCATGCGTGTGGATTGCGGGTTATTTTTGGGCGAGCAGAAAGAAAAATGCGAGAACTGTGATAGTGTGCCGGTCACATTTTTTATTGAGTTCGACTTTGTTTCCGAGCTTCGCCGCATATTATTACAAAATTGGCAACAAATAAGGAATTACGTGATAGACTCAATCAAAAATAGTTACGTGGCAGATATTATGAACTCAGCCGTTTATAAGGAAAGGAACTTAAAAAATGGTATTACTCTCAGTATGAACACCGACGGTGTAAAAATCTTCAATTCGGCGAAAAGTTCATTATGGCCAATCATGTTCCAGATCAACGAACTACCACCTTGTCTTAGGTTTCTTCGAAAAAATATGGTCATAGCAGGTCTTTGGTTGGCAAACAAAGATCCTAACCTAAACGTTTTTTTTGAAACCCTTTACGCAAATTTTCCAAAAACTCTACAGTGAAGGACTTGATTTGGGAGATGTCAAAATAAACACGATCCAAATAATTTCGTGCTGTGTTGACACGATGGCCCGTTGCAAGTAACAGAATATTAAGCAATTCAAAGGATACGAGGCATGTGGGTATTGCTTGCACCCCGGTGACCTATCTGGGAAGCAGGTTAGGTACGGATACAAAGAGGGTATTAAAATGAGAAACCATTATGATACTCTACATGCTATGGCAATGAGTGAAGAACGTAAGATTTCAGTTAATGGTGTTAAAGGCTTATCTCCGTTACTAAGAGTTACTGGGTTTGATGTAATAAGAAATGTACCTGTAGACTATATGCATAACGTGCTGTTGGGCGTTTGTCGTCAGTTATGCTCGATTTGGTTCGAAACACCAGGTAGTCCTGCCTACATAAAAAGAAAATTGCCAGTCATAGACGAAATCATCTTTACGATACATCCTTACGTTGAGGCTTCGCGAAGAACACGGAGAATTACAGAAGGAGCTTCATGGAAAGCCAACGAATGGCTCCATTGGTTGTTACACTATAGTCCGATCTGTCTGTTCACAACTTTACCAACGCTATACTACAATCATTTTCTACTGCTAGTTGACGCAGTTACAAATCTTTTGCAAAGTAATCTTACTGAATGTAAATTTGAACTTTGTGAAGAAATATTGAAAAAATTTGTAAAAGATTTCGAGACGCTCTACGGGATTGAGGAAATGACTTATAATGTCCATTTATTAACGCATCTAGTCGCTAGTGCTAGAGACTATGGGCCATTATGGTCATTTGCACTATTTCCTTTCGAAGACATGAATGGTATTTTCAAATCCTATATCAAAGGGCCAAATGAGCCATTGATGCAAATAGCTAATCGGTGTATTTTGCAATCAGAAGTTAACTATCCTCGTAACAGAACACTACAAAAGAAAGTAGCAGATTTTTGTGATAAAATAAATCGAGTTCAAACCATAGGTACAATAAACACACAAGAAAAATATATTCTCGAAGATGTTGTTAAAAATAATTACAGTAATAGTAGAGAATTTGATATTCTATCACGATTGAAGTACGCCGAATTTATTTACAAACCTACTTTCATTATAAACTCAACCAAAGGAAAACATAAAAGAAAAAAGCACAATGATTGTTATTTTAGTATAGAAGAAGGCCAGCTCCGAATGTTTGGTATATTTCAAAAAATTTTGTATGATGGGCACAATCCTTATTTTCTTTACACAATTCTGAAGGTAAAACTAATTAGAAGTCATTTCTGGAAGATATTGAATGTTGCCGACGAAGGACTCAAGCTAATTAGAGTGAACAACTCCATTTCAAAATTAATATCATTCAAATATGACAGTGAAACATACATTAGTAAACTGCAATACAAGTTACGGGTAGATTGACATGTTACACAAAAATTTAATAAAAGCATTTTTAAATGATTCTTTTCGGTTTTATAATAAAATTACATCCAATGAAAGGTAAACGACGGTAGTAACAATATTTTGGTTTACTTTCTAATCATGACCAATAAAAGGTTAATTTATTTGTTGTTTAAACCATTAATGCTGAACTGAGCTGTACTATTTTGCAGATAGTTACTATAACAGATTTGGTATAATTATGGTACAACCACAGACAAACAGACGTGCCACTCGATGACGATTTCATCGACCAGAAAAATAACGATTATTCTGAAATTTTGGTTAGTGGGCAATAATGCCGCTAGTGTCGTCATAAGCAATCGTGCACAAACATTATCAAAGACAAAAACCATCAGTAATGCTCCTGGTGTTAATTTAAGCAAGCGTGCACACCCATTAGCAAAGACAAAAACCGTTTTACGAAAATAAGTTAGTAGGCAATAAGCTCACATGGTGGCGCACGAGTGTAACGTTTCGAATAAGGATGAAGATTTTTCAGGATTTTTCATCGAAGAGGCACGTCTGTTTGTCTGTGGTACAACAATTCAAATATTTCATACCATATGCAATATTGTTGGCATATAGTTAAACTATTTCAAAATTCAATATTTTTCCCAGTGAGAACTGTAAAGGACATAAACCACAAACAGTTACCATTTATCAAACTGTACAGTAATAATCCTGACTATTTTATAAATGGTTTTTGATTATACCGGATAGAAATATAAAACAGAGTAGATGTTACTCAGTTTAGGGTAAAATTGAAGGAGCGTGTTTTAGCATTGGCCAAAAATTGCAGAAGTATCGATACTTGAGTATCGATAATTTCTCCCTAATTGTATCGATGCCAGGTTGATATCGAGGGCGGAGCATCGATACCAGCTGTATCGATACTCTGCCTGCTACTTGAAACAGGTCTATGAAAAGCTACCATTTTTTCTTGATTATTAATACGGAAAATCAGAGAAGCCAGGTGTTTTTGAAAATTTTACGCAACTATTCGAAAAACCGACAAAATCTGCTTACAGTCTGTAAAAAATTTGCCTGTGATTTGAAAAAATACGTTCGCGCAGGCAAAAGTCTGCAAAAATTTTTAACAGATATTGAGAAAGTCTGCGTAAACATGAAGAAACTCTGACAAAAATCTGCAGAGACTCTGGAAAAAATATAATTATCTGCGAATCAGTAAAAATCTGCACACCGACTCTAAAAATCTGCGTTTTGAAGACAAATCTGCATATTTTGTATCCCTGCGGTCAATAGACTAATGGTACCAGAATGGGACAGTAGTGACAGAATTATATGTCACACACACAAATCAATGCAATAGCATACGCGAGACTGCGGCCTTATTTGAAATATAGGGCAGCACGATAATCCTGGCTTCTTATTCTTAATTGCCTGCCTTTTTGCAAAAACTCGGCGCTTGCTCTGCACAGACAGTATTACCAAATGCGGCAGCATTTTTCTCGCAAGAGGCATGAAAAACCGATGTCTCTTAAGCTGGAAGTACAAAGTCAGCAGAACAAAGAGTTAATAGCATGAAAATTTAGTGCTCATTCGATGCTCATTTAATGCCATATCGCCGAATTTAATGCTCCATCATTTCTTTGAAAAATGTATTTGTTTGCTAGCTTAAGAAAATAGCTAGCAGACAATATACGAAAATAGCATTTTTAGTCACAAAACGGTTCTATAACGGTCAAAAACATTTAATGCTCATTTAATGCTCTTATAAAAACCTGATTTTCATGATAATTTTATTGATTTTGTATAAATTTTTCAAAAATATGACATTATATGAATAGCTTCAATTTTTTCAAACATTTTCCTCTGAAAACAATCAGAATCCTTTTGATACGATTAGATACCAATTAAATGCTCCCATATGCGAGCAGTTTCAATAACTTAGGTGCATTTTTCATTAAATATTTTTTTTTTTTAAATATATTTTTGCTAGCTTAAGAAAAAAGTTAGCAGAACATTGGCCAGAAACAGCATTTTCCAGCAATAAACTGTTGTAGAATGGTCAAAATAATTTAATGCTCATTAAATGCTCTTGAAATAACCTGATCTTCATGATAATTTTATTGATTTTGTATAAATTTTTCAAAAATATGATATTATATGAATAGCTTCAATTTTTTCGAACATTTTCCTCTGAAAACAATCAGAATCCTTTTGATAGATTAGATACCAATTAAATGCTCCTATATGCGAGCAGTTTCAATAACTTAGGTGCATTTTTCATTAAATATATTTTTTTCAAAAATATTGTTATGCTAGCTTAAGAAAAAAGTTAGCAGAACATTGGCCTGAAACAGTATTTTTAAGCAATAAACTGTTGTAGAATGGTCATAATAATTTAATGCTCATTTAATGCTCTTGAAAAACCTAAATTAATCCACCTAGCGGTCAGACTCAGCCATTCTCATTCAAACTTATTATTTGTAAAAATAGATTTACATGAATGCTTAAATCCAATAAATGTTTATCCACTCTTTGGGTTCTAAAATATTGATGTTGTAATTAAAGTATAAAATATGAAATTTGACGTAATGTTAGTACTTAAGAAATAGCGAAATAAATGCAATGACTCCTCATTTCGAACAATTTAATCACGAGCGTTGCCGGGAACGTTCAAATAGTACGATACCACATTTAAATCATGTTGATGCCATATATATTGATCGAAGCAGGTAAAGTGTTGAATAGTCTTTGAATTTCTGTTTTTTCTAAAACTTTTAAACAGCATATCAAATTGTTATGAAGTTTGTTATTTGTAAGTTTGAGAGATGACTCATTTGTATGACACTAGTTATGTTCAAATAAGTCGTGTAATACTTGAGATAATAGACTTTCGTTGTTTTACAAATTAAAACATAACGCTTGCTTAAGTTTGATTACAATCAAATAAAAAGGTAACGTATGAGGCAGCCACACTTTGAAACCACGTGTTCAATGATAATTCATCAGTTAACCCTTAACTAGCTCGTTCATCTGATATCAATATTGTTCAAATCTGTTGTGTAGTTTCTAAGATAATGAAGTTTCGTGATTTTCACATTTCGATACATTACAGACGAAGTTACATTCCGATTACAGCAAAATTCAATAGGGTGTTATGAGGCAGCTAGACCTTTCATTTGATGCTAATTCTGTGGAAATCGGGTCAACCATCTCCGAGAAAAGTGAGTGAGCCCAAGTAGTCATCAGAATATGTTTCTTTTCATAACTGGATTTCACATTTTTAAACATAACAGGAAAAGTAATAATCCGTTTGTAAAAAAAAATCATTAGGGTCTTATGGGGCAATAAGACCATTCATATGACACTAATTTTATAAAAATCGGTCCAGCCATCTCTGAGAAACATGAGTGAGATTAAATAGTCTCCAGAACACGTTTCTTTCCATAACTTCTGAACCACATGTTCAATCTTCATAAAATTCAAAAGTTAAGGGTTTTTAAGGTAGCCCGTTCATTTGAAACTAATTTTAATCAAATCAGATGTGTGGTTTCTGAGATATTGATGTTTCGTGATTTTTACACTTTGATACATAACCTCTAAACTAGAAATCAGATTACAAAAAAAAATCAATAGGGTCTTATAGGGCAACTAGACCTTTCATTTGCAATTAATTTCATTGAAATCTGTTCGGTCAGACCATCTCTGAGAATAGTGAGTGCGAAAAAAGGTGCACATACACACGTACACACCCACAAACAAACATATACACCTATACATGCTTATATGCAGAAAATGCTCGATTCGTCTAACTGAGTCGAGTAGTATATGACATTCGGCCATTTGGATCACTTTTCTACCTTTTAATTAGCCAGTGATCGTTAGGAGGAAGTCAATATGTTTACTTTCATTATGTGATTTCACATTTTCATGAACAACGGACAAAGTTACAATCCGATTGCAATGAAATTCAATAGCAACCTATGGGGCAACTAGACCTTTCATTTGACACTAATTTTGTGAAAATCGGTTCAGCCATCTCTGAGAAAAAAGAGTGAGTTTAAACAACCTCAGGATAACTTTTCTCTACATAACTTTTGAATCATATGTTCAATCATTACGAAATTCAAAAGTTAAGGGTTCTGGAGACAGCCCGATCATTTGAAACCAATTTTATTAAAATTGGTTGTGTGGTTTCTGAGATATTGATGTTTCGTGATTTTTACATTTTGATACATAACCTCTAAACTAAAAATCCGATTACAATGAAATTCAATAGCAACGTATGGCGCAACTAGACCTTTCATTTGCAATTAATTTCATGAAAATCGGTCCAGCCATCTCTAAGAAAAGTGAGTGAGAAAAAAAAGTTGCACATACATACACACACACACATACACACACACACACACATACACACATACATACATACATACAGAAAATGCTCAGTTCGTCGAAAGGGGTCGAGTGGTATATGACATTCGGCCATTGGGACCACTTTTATACCTTTGGTTTTTCCAGTGATTGCTATACCTTTCTAGGAGAAAGGCAAAACATGATTTTCATGATAATTTTATTGATTTTGTATAAATTTCTCAAAAATATGATATTATATGAATAACTTCAATTTTTTCGAACATTTTCCTCTGAAAACAATCAGAATCCTTTTGATACGATTAGATACCAATTAAATGCTCCTATATACGAGCAGTTTCAATAACTTAGGTGCATTTTTCATTAAATAACTTTTTTTTCAAAAATATTGTTCTGCTAGCTAAAGAAAAAAGTTAGCAGTACATTGGCCAGAAACAGCATTTTTAAGCAATAAACTGTTGTAGAATGGTCATAATAATTTAATGCTCATTTAATGCTCTTGAAAAAACCCAAATTAATCCACCTAGCGGTCAGACTCAGCCTTTCTCATTCAAACTTATTATTTGTAAAAATATATTTACATGAATGCTTAAATCCAATAAAGGATTATTCACTGATTGGGTTCTAAAATATTGATGTTCTAATTGAAGTATAAAATATGAAATTTGACGTAATGTTAGTGCTTAAGAAATAGCGAAATAAAAGAAATGACTCTTAATTTAAAACAATTTCAATTTAATCACGAGCGATACCGGGAACGTTCAAATAGTACGATACCGCATTTAAATCATGTTGAGGCCATATATACTGAGCAAAGCAGGTATAGTGTTGAATAGTCTTTGAATTTCTTTCCTTTCCAAAACTTTCGAACAGCATATCAAATTGTTATGAAGTTTGTTATTTGTAAGTTTGAGAGATGACTCGTTTGTATGACACTAGTTATGTTCAAATAAGTCATGTAATACTTGAGATAATAGACTTTCGTTGTTTTAACAATTTGATACATAACGGTTGCTTAAGTTTGATTACAATCAAATGAAAAGGGAACGTATAGGGCAGCCACACTTTGAAACTACGTGTCCAATCATAATTCATCAGTTAACCCTTAACTAGCCCGTTCATCTGATATCAATATTGTTCAAATCAGGTGTGTAGTTTCTAAGGTAATGAAGTTTCGTGATTTTCACATTTCGATACATTACAGACGAAGTTACATTCCAATTACAGCAAAAATCAATAGGGTGTTATGAGGCAGCTAGACCTTTCATTTGATACTAATTCTGTGGAAATCGGGTCAACCATCTCTGAGAAAAGTGAGTGAGCCCAAGTAGTCATCAGAATATGTTTCTTTTCATAGCTGGATTTCACATTTTTAAACATAACAGGAAAAGTAATAATCCGTTCGCAAAAAAAAATCATTAGGGTCTTATGGGGCAACAAGACTTTCCATATGACACTGATTTTATGAAAATCGGTCCATCCATCTCTGAGAAACATGAGTGAGATTAAACGGTCTCCAGAACACGTTTCTTCCCATAACTTTTGAACCACAAGTTCAATCTTAATAAAATTCAAAAGTTAGTGTTTTTTTAGGTAGCCCGTTTATTTGAAACCAAGTTTGTTCAAATCGGTTGTGTAGTTTCTGAGATATTGATGTTTCGTGATTTTTACATTTTGATACATAATCTCTAAACTAGAAATCAAATTACAATAAAATTCAATAGGGTCTTATAGGGCAACTAGACATTTCATTTGCAATCAATTTCATTGAAATCGGCTCAGCCATCTCTGAGGAAATCGAGTGAGATTGGGAGAGCGTTACACACACACACACACACACACACACACACACACACATACACACACATACAGAAAATGCTCAGCTCGTCGAACTGAATCGAGGGATATACGACATTCGGCCCTTTTGAGCACTTTTATACCTCTAGTTTTTGCAGTGATTGTTATACCTTTCTAGGAGAAAGGCAATAGGAGAAAGGCAAAAAGTGAAATGATAGAAATGACTTTTTATTTCAACTTCAATCCTGAGCAAGGCCGCAAACATTGAAATAGTACAATATCAAAAACAAAATATTTTGATCGTAGCTATAGTTTTAAACAGTCTGCGGGTTTCATTTCTTTCTATAACTTTCAAACCACTCACTGTTCATAGCTTCATAGCTAAAAGTTTGATTACAATGAAATTCAATAGACCCTTCATTTGACACCAAGATAGAAAGAATCGGTCAGACCATCTCTGAGAAAAGTGAGTGCGAAAAAAAGGTGTACATACACACGTACACACTCACACACAAACATATACACCTATACATGCATATATGCAGAAAATGCTCGATTCGTCGAACTGAGTCGAGTAGTATATGACATTTGGCCTTTTGGATCACTTTTCTACCTTTTAATTGGCCAGTGATCGTTAGGAGAAAGTCAATATGTTTACCTTTTTTATGTGATTTCACATTTTTATAAACAACGGACTAAGTTACAATCCGAATACAATGAAATTCAATAGCAATCTATGGGGCAACTAGACCTTTCATTCGACTCTAATTTTGTGAAAATCGGTTCAGCCATCTCTGAGAAAAATGAGTGAGTTTAAACAACCTCGGGATAACTTTTCTTTACATAACTTTTGAACCATATGTTCAATCATAACGAAATTTAAAAGTTAAGGGTTTTGAAGACAGCCCGATCATTTGAAACCAGTTTTATTGAAATCGGTTATGTGGTTTCTGAGATATTGATGTTTCGTGATTTTTACATTTTGATACATAACCTCTAAACTAAAAATCCGATTACAATGAAATTCAATAGCAACCTATGGCGTAACTAGACCTTTCATTTGCAATTAATTTTATGAAAATCGGTCCAGCCATCTCTGAGTAAAGTGAGTGAGAAAAGAAAGTTGCACATACACACACACACACACACACATACACATACACACATACATACATACATACAGAAAATGCTCAGTTCGTCGAAAGGGGTCGAGTGGTATATGACATTCGGCCATTGGAACCACTTTTATACCTTTGGTTTTCCCAGTGATTGCTATACCTTTCTAGGAGAAAGGCAAAACATGATTTTCATGATAATTTTATTGATTTTGTATAAATTTTTCAAAAATATGATATTATATGAATAGCTTCAATTCTTTCGAACATTTTCCTCTGAAAACAATCAGAATCCTTTTGATACGATTAGATACCAATTAAATGCTCCCATATGCGAGCAGTTTCAATAACTTAGGTGCATTTTTCATTAAATATATTTTTTTTAAATATTGTTCTGCTAGCTTAAGAAAAAAGTTAGCAGAACATTGGCCAGAAACAGCATTTTCAAGCAAAAAACTGTTGTAGAATGGTCAAAATAATTTAATGCTCATTAAATGCTCTTAAAAACCTGATTTTCATGATAATTTTATTGATTTTGTATAAATTTTTCAAAAATATGATATTATATGAATAGCTTCAATTTTTTCGAACATTTTCCTCTGAAAACAATCAGAATTCTTTGATACGATTAGATAACAATTAAATGCTCCCATATGCGAGCAGTTTCAATAACTCGGGTGCATTTTTCATCAAATATATTTTTTTCAAAAATGTTGTTCTGCTAGCTTAAGAAAAAAGTTAGCAGAACATTGGCCAGATACAGCATTTTCAAGCAATAAACTGTTGTAGAATGGTCATAATAATTTAATGCTCATTTAATGCTCTTGAAAAAACCTGATTTTTATGATGATTTTATTGATTTTGTATAAATTTTTCAATATTATAATAATATGATAATACATGAATAGCTTCAATTTTTTCAAACATTTTCCTCTGAAAACAATCAAATCCTTTTGATACGATTAGATACCAATTAAATGCTCCCATATGCGAGCAGTTTCAATAACTTAGGTGCATTTTTCATTAAATATTTTTTTTTCAAAAATATTGTTCTGCTAGCTTAAGAAAAAAGTTAGCAGAACATTGGCCAGAAACAGCATTTTTAAGCAATAAACTGTTGTAGAATGGTCATAATAATTTAATGCTCATTAAATGCTCTTGAAAAAACCTGATTTTTATGATAATTTTATTGATTTTGTATAAATTTTTCAATATTATAATAATATGATAATACATGAATAGCTTCAATTTTTTCAAACATTTTCCTCTAAAAAAAATCAAATCCTTTTGATACGATTAGATACCAATTAAATGCTCCCATATGCGAGCAGTTTGAATAACTTAGGTGCATTTTTCATTAAATATATTTTTTTCAGAAATATTGTTCTGCTAGCTTAAGAAAAAAGTTAGCAGAACATTGGCCAGAAACAGCATTTTTAAGCAATAAACTGTTGTAGAATGGTCATAATAATTTAATGCTCATTAAATGCTCTTGAAAAAACCTGATTTTTATGATAATTTCATTGATTTTGTATAAATTTTTCAATAATATTATAATAATGTGATTATACATGAATAGCTTCAATTTTTTCAAACATTTTCCTCTGAAAACAATCAGAATCCTTTTGATACGATAAGATACCAAATCAGGGGCGACTCGTCCATAGGTGCAACCTGTGCAATGCACATGGGGACGTCAGGCAAAAAATGAATCTAAAATCCAAATTCATGCTCTTATTTTCTATTTTTTTAGTTTTATTTTTAAATAGTAGCAAAGGAAATTTCTTGCTTTTATTCGCGGATAAAATTGTAATTACTTTTTCAAACTCTGATTTTCAGAATTTATAGTTGAACAGGTAGGTTCAACAGCCACGAGTCGCCCCTGTACCAAATAAATGCTCCCATTTACAAGCAGTTTCAATAACTTAAAAAATCAAATTAAAATAAAATTAAAATTAAATTTAAAAAATGTAATTTAATTTATTGCGATTTGTTTCAATTAGGACTTATCATTCGTAGGGAGTTAAACCTACTTATCAAAAAAAAAAAAATATATATATATAAACTGACAACTAACTCAATTCAAAACTTATTGACTTAAAAGAGAGCTACATGTTTCAACACCAGTAAGTCTATGTTATTCGAGTGTACCAAACCAAGACGCTTCAAAATCATTTTCAGAATTTTATTCCGAACCTGTTATCTGTGCAAAAGAGTAAAAAAATGAGCGGTACAGCGGTACAGCTTGGAAAATTATGTTTTGATTGTGAAATTGAACTTTGTTTACCTTGCCGTGCCTTAACAATTGCTAGACGGACTGGGCATTAATAAAAATTTGACATATGGTTGCCGTTACAATTCGCACAGCGAAAATTTTTACTCTCTTTCACAGGACATATAGCCTTTTTGTGAGAAGAGTCTCCACAAATGCGGCATTTTCGGTCGAAGTTACAGATTTTTGAACCATGGCCATAACGTTGGAAAATTCCTCCCCCAAACTTTCAATATAACTCCCACTTTACCTGAACATTATGGATGGCATGTGGTTTGTCAAAAAATTTCAAATTTTTAACCTCAGTGCGGTTAGTAAAGCAAAGCCTGGGTGCTACATTCCGATTCGGAAACTGACATTCTGTTTACTATACAAAGACTTCGCAGCCGACTGTTTTAGTGGTGCGGGGCTAGCGCTACGATCCTACAGACACTAACAGTCTCTCCCAAACCGAGACTCAAACTTACGACGACTGGCTTGTTAGGCTTGCATCGTACGACGAGACCATCTGGGAGATAAGTCCGGTTAAAATGAATTAAATAATTAACAAGGGAAATTCCAGCTCTCTGACTTTTCTCACCTCATGATTTTCGTTTCAATAGATATGCCAATTAATTCTGTTGGGGTAAGTTATATATATGATCGGTGGTTGAGCGGTGATGGTGATCTCATCAACGGTTTGATCGCTGGTGAGACCTTTCAAGACAACCTCGACCGGCTTGGCGTTCTTGATGTCATAGGTTAAAAATTTGTATATCTTATCAGTTTAATACTGAACAAGACGATTATGGCCTTTAATTGACTCAGCTAATAAGCATTCGCCGCTAATAAGCATAAGCAGTTGATCAAACAATTGATCAAATAGTACCCAACAAATCGAAAAAAGGGACCAACAGTTGTTAGAAAATAGCCAGAGAAGTTATTGCTAATGAAAAGGATACGGAATAAGGGATTGGGTGATCTACAGGTAAAGATCAATCTTCAGGATCGATTCAGCTGAGCGGTCCCAGATCGATCCATCTAAAAAATCGGAGCTGCAGGATCGATCTCTGTTGAAAAGATCTTTCAAAGCATTTTTTTTGAGGCGCTGTGAAATTCACTGAACCAAGCGCCATTTTTTTTAATTGAGTTAAGTATTAACACCAGTGTAAGGGTATTGGGGGTAAGCCCGGCCCCCTAAGGAAAATGATTCTTTAGTAGCACTTGATGGCGAATATTGTTGAATTTTTTTTCACAGAATCATTGCTTAGATTGTTTTCTACAAGATATGAAGGTTTTCAGTACTTTCAAATTGTTATTTTACAAGGAATAGTGAAGTTTGGAAACTAGGATAAAAATGACGTTTAGCAATCAGTGCGGGTGAAACCGGCACCCCTTGGGGGTAACACCGGCACCTAAGTTTGTTCATGAATTAACTCGAATTAACTGAACCAATTTTAATTCGGAAACCACCGAATGAGAGATCTTACATTTCTGTATGTTACTGTTGAATTTGGTTGTTGTCGGTTAACTGGTTCTGGGCAGATTACCGGAACAAGTTCCGGTGAAAACTATGTATACACAATGAAAGAATTTGATACTCGGCAAGCCTATCATGTGGCACTCTAAATCATATTATTAACTAGTTTAATTGAAACCAGGATCACATTGACCACACCGGAGCATATTTCAAATACCACCGGAAAAGCCGTCAGTTTTGTGACTTGATTCAGTACATTTGGCACCTCTAATAACCCTTGGAATCATTCATAAATCACAGAAGAGCTTGAGTGCATGGTTCTAAGTCGATTAATTAATTCATTTATCAGCGAGATATCGGTAATAGATGAGAAATATGTGTCAGTAACATCCAACTAGCCTCAGACCATGTCGGGCTTACCCCACTCACTGGGTGACGGTGTTACTCCGACAGCACACATTTTTTTAAAAAGAGTATTTCTACAAATTTATCGCTTCAATTTACCTCAGATCGAATTCCTGTGATTGCTTACAATACAGACAATAAATTGCAGAGCAACGAAAAATTATTTTAGTCTTTTCAAATGAATAAAAGCTCAAGTTCCACTCACAAAAAATTACATCCGTTCACGCATCAGCTGCAGTAGCGTATGTTTTGTCTATTATTTTGACGTTTGACGTTTCACGGTGGCTTCGATGTGTCTTAAAATATCTAAAATATTAAATACCAACACTTCACATATTCCGAAACACAGTTAATTAGCGTTTTCTAGTAAAATCCTAGGGGTGACGGTCTTACCCTCAGTGCCGGGCTTACCCCCAGTACCCCTACGTGAGAATGAATAATCTATCATACATGAAGAACAGAAATCATTTAAATAGTTCATAATGATATGGCCTCACCTCCAGTCACTGACGGACGAGCAAAATGTTGTATTAGAGAATGCGAGTGAAACATGTTTGGTGACAGCTGAGTCGAACAGTTTCGCAGACCAGCTTGTCCAAATCCAGCCATCTGCAATATCAAAATTGGTCAGGCGAGTAACTCGCCGCTCGCCTCGTTTTCTGTAATAAGCCCCAATTACAAAAAATCCCTAGAACATTGAACACCGAAGACTCGAAATCATGTTTTTGGAGATTGGTTCGATCTGGTTGTACTCCGATCATTTCATTATTGCTAGTCCATCACCAGTTGCATTATGGGCAGGAATGAAATGGACTATATGGAGGCATGATGATGTCATAATCGCACGCAACCATTCAAAAGCCGATAAGACAATATTAGAAATGGTACACGATACCTGACAATCACTCAAAATTGCATAAAAAAAAGTTCTGCACGCTGAAAAATAATTTTTTTTAAATCGAAAAAAAAAAACACAAAATAAACGATCTTTCTAACTTTTTCAGGTCAACAGAATCGATCTGAAAATCAAAAAACAGGAACAGGAAATCATATTTTTATCTTATTATCGAAAATTTAGAAAAAATCAATAAAATTATCATTGATTGAAAAATGCACCAAACTGCTCGCATATGGAAGCATTCAATTGGTATCTAATCGTTTCAAAAGGTTTCTGATTGTTTTCAGAGGGAAATGTTTGAAAAAATTGAAGCTATTTATGTATAATCATATTATTATAATATTATTGAAAAATTTATACAAAATCAATAAAATTATCATAAAAATCAGGTTTTTGAAGAGCATTTAATGAGCATTAAATTATTATGACCATTCTACAACAGTTTATTGCTTAAAAATGCTGTTTTTGGCCAATGTTCTGCTAACTTTTCTCTTAAGCTAGCAGAACAATATTTTTGAAAAAAATATATTCAATGAAAAATGCACCTAAGTTATTGAAACTGCTCGCATATGGGAGCATTGGATTGGTATCTAATCCTATCAAAAGGATTCTGATTGTTTTCAGAGGAAAATGTTTGAAAAAATTGAAGCTATTCATGTATTATCATATTATTATAATATTATTGAAAAATTTATGCAACATCAATGAAATTATCATAGAATCAGGTTTTTTCAAGAGCGTTAAATGAGCATTAAATTATTATGACCATTCTTCAACAGTTTATTGCTTAAAAATGCTGTTTCTGGCCAATGTTCTGCTAACTTTTTTCTTAAGCTAGCAGAACAATATTTTTGAAAAAAATATATTTAATGAAAAATGCACCTAAGTTATTGAAACTGCTCGCATATGGGAGCATTTAATTGGTATCTAATCGTATCGAAAGGATTCTGATTGTTTTCAGAGGAAAATGTTCGAAAAAATTGAAGCTATTCATGTATTATCATATTATTATAATATTATTGAAAAATTTATGCAACATCAATGAAATTATCATGAAAATCAGGTTTTTTCAAGAGCATTTAATGAGCATTAAACTATGTTGACCATTCTACAACAGTTTATTGCTTGAAAATGCTGTTTCTGGCCAATGTTCTGCTAACTTTTTTCTTAAGCTAGCAGAACAATATTTTTGAAAAAAATATATTTAATGAAAAATGCACATAAGTTATTGAAACTACTCGCATATGAGAGCATTTAATTGGTATCTAATCGTATCAAAAGGACTCTGATTGTTTTCAGAGGAAAATGTTCGAAAAAATTGAAGCTATTCATATATTATCATATTTTTGAAAAATTTATACAAAATCAATGAAATTATCATGAAAATCATGTTTTTTCAAGAGCATTAAATGAGCATTAAATTATTATGACCATTCTACAACAGTTTATTGCTTAAAAATGCTGTTTCTGGCCAATGTTCTGCTAACTTTTTTCTTAAGCTAGCAGAACAATATTTAAAAAAAAATATATTTAATGAAAAATGCACCTAAGTTGTTGAAACTACTCGCACATGGGAGCATTTAATTGGTATCTAATTGTATCAAAAGGATTCTGATTGTTTTCAGAGGAAAATGTTCGAAAAAATTGAAGCTATTCATGTATTATCATATTATTATAATATTATTGAAAAATTTATGCAACATCAATGAAATCATCATCATTCCGCGTCGAACACTCGACAGAAACGGACGTGCAAAGTGGTCGTTCTATTACAATCCGGTCCGTGTGTACGAATAGCCAAACAAAAGAGTGTATTATTCAAGGCCATCAGTTGACAGTCGAGTCCGTGTCGCTGTGCTGAGTGATCTCACACCCGGCTCACTGCTGGTGGCTGTATTGGTGCTGCTGTACTGGTGCTGCTGGCTGCTTTGGGTGCAGCTTCGAACGATCGGACAACCACTGCTGGAAGGAAGAAGTAAAGAGGTACGTGTTCTCGTCGGCGCTAGTTCGCTAGTGCGCTACATTTAGCGCGATGGATATAGATCCCTCGCCTCCCGTGCCACCATCCCCGAACCCCCCTGACCCTGACCCTCCTGTTACCCCCTCCCCTGTTCATTCTCCAGTCCCCCCTCGCCCCAGGCTTTACCCGGACGGATCTCAACAGGGCAGCTATACTGTTTATTTTCGTCCAAAGGCAGGAGTGAATTCAAAGCGATTAAACACACTGCAAATTTCAAAAGACCTGACGAAGGGGTACAAGGCCGTGACCGAAATTTCCAAGGTCCGACCTAACAAGCTCCGTGTCGTGGTCAGTGATCTGGCACAGGCCAATGCTATCGCTTGCTCTGAGCTCTTCACACGCGAGTATCGCGTTTACATACCCGCACGAGACGTGGAGATCGACGGTGTCATAACAGATTCGAGTCTGTCTGTCGAGTGTATCCTAAAAAGTGCAACCGGTTGCTTCAAAAATACCGAAACACAGGCGAAGATTTTGGATTGTAAGCAATTGCGGTCCATGTCTCTCGTCGGCGGTAAAAAAGTTTACACTCCGTCAGACTCGTTTCGCGTTACGTTTGCCGGATCTGCACTCCCTAGCCACGTCTCGATCGACCGGGTTCGTCTGCCTGTGCGATTTTATGTACCCCGTGTTATGAATTGCACCAATTGCAAGCAGTTAGGCCACACAGCCGCCTACTGCTGCAATAAGGCACGATGTAGCAAGTGTGGGGAGACTCATGCGGAAGATTCTTGCAGTGTTAATGCTGAAAAATGTATTCACTGTGGGGAAAACCAGCATGAGCTCTCCACATGCCCGGTGTACATGCAGCGCAGAGATAAAATCAAGCGGTCACTTAAGGAGCGTTCAAAGCGTTCTTACGCTGAGATGCTGAAGAAGACCGTGACCACTTCTACCATAACATCGAACCCCTTTGATCTGTTGCCCTCCGATTAAACCGATTCTGACGATTCATCAGCGGGAACATCTTATGCCAGTCCTGGGGAGTCTAGGAAGAGGAAAAATGTTTCTTCTCCTAAACTTCCCCGTAAAGGTCCTAAGATTTCCCAAAGTGTAATGAAAAGTACGAACAAACCAAACAATGCTGCGGAAAAACCGAAGCAAACTCCTCCTGGGCTTGCAAATTTAAAGTCCCAGAAGGAGTTCCCAGCACTGCCAGGAACATCTAAAACCCCAGTTGTTCCTTTTGCACATCCAGTTGATGAAACAAACTCTGGATTAGTGAAATTTTCTGACATTGTGGACTGGATTTTTGAAAATTTCAATATACCCGATCCAATTAAAATTTTTCTTACAGCATTCCTCCCAACAGTTAGATCATTTTTGAAGCAGTTGACTGCCCAATGGCCCCTCCTTGCAGCGAATGTATCCTTCGATGCCTAATTCAACTGCGTATATGAAGGATTCTATCTCTGTCTTACAGTGGAATTGTAGAAGTATTTTACCAAAATTTGATTCTTTTAAAGTTTTGATAAATAAAAACAAATGCGATGCATTTTCCCTTTGGCTTACTTCAAATATTGATCTCAACTTCCATGATTTTAATATTATTCGCCTTGATCGAGACACCCCATATGGAGGAGTACTTTTAGGGATTAAAAAGTGCTATTCTTTCTATCGTATTAACCTCCCCTCGATTCCAGGCATCGAAGTTGTCGCATGTCAAATGACAATACAAGGTAAAGAGCTTTGTATTGCCTCAATATATATTCCTCCCAGAGCACAGGTTGGGCAACGGCTGCTCTTTGATTTAATAGAACTTCTTCCCTCGTCACGTTTGATTTTGGGAGACTTCAACTCTCATGGCGTGGCTTGGGGTTCCCCATACAATGATAACCGCTCCTCTTTGATCTATAACCTTTGCGATGACTTCGACATGACTATTTTAAACAACGGTGAAATGACACGTATCCCGAAACCTCCAGCGCGCCCAAGCGCTTTGGATCTATCCTTATGTTCGACGTCGCTACGGTTGGATTGCACATGGAAGGTAATCCTTGATCCTCACGGTAGCGACCATTTGCCTATTCTTATTTCAATTAATAACGGGTCGACTCGCATGCGACCAATTGACATTCCGTATGACCTCACACGGAATGTCGATTGGAAGTTATACGAGGAAATGATTTCAAAAGCGGTCGAGTCGATTCAACATCATCCACCACTTGAAGAATACAACCTCCTCGCGGGCTTGATTCTCGACGCCGCGTTGCAAGCCCAAACGAAGAAATATCCCGGCGTAACGATCAAAGAACGGCCTCCCACTCCGTGGTGGGACCAAGAGTGCTCCGATGTCTACACGCAAAGATCCGACGCGTTTAAGGCCTACCAGAAGGGAGGTATACCTGGTGACTATTTACGGTATTCGAAGCTTAATACCAAGCTTAAAAGTTTGGCTAAAGCAAAGAAACGCGGATATTGGCGTCGGTTCGTGAACGAGACGTCGAGGGAGACATCGATGAGCACTCTTTGGAACACAGCCCGAAGAATGCGGAATCGCGTAACGGTCAACGAAAGCGAGGAGTCTTCAAGTCGGTGGATATTTGATTTTGCCAGGAAAGTATGTCCGGACTCTGTTCCTGAGCAAAACATTGTTCGCGATGCGTCTCCGGGCCACGACGCGATAGAATCACCTTTTACGATGGCAGAATTTTCAGTTGCCCTCCTGTCCTGTAACAATAACGCGCCTGGGTTAGATAGAATCAAATTCAACTTGTTGAAGAATCTACCCGGCAATGCCAAGAGGCGCTTGTTGAACTTGTTCAATAAGTTCCTGGAGCAAAACATTGTATCGCAGGATTGGAGGCAAGTGAAGGTGATCGCCATCCAAAAACCAGGGAAACCAGCTTCTGATCACAACTCTTATAGGCCGATTGCAATGCTATCCTGTATCCGAAAATTGATGGAAAAAATGATACTCCGTCGTTTAGACCATTGGGTCGAATCAAATGGTCTACCATCAGATACTCAATTTGGCTTCCGCCGTGCCAAAGGGACGAATGATTGTCTTGCGTTGCTTTCAACAGATATTCAGGTGGCGTATGCTCGCAAAGAACAAATGGCGTCTGCGTTCTTGGACATTAAGGGGGTTTTTGATTCCGTTTCTATTGACATTCTTTCGGGTAAACTTCACCGACAAGGATTTTCTCCAATTTTAAACAATTTTTTGCACAATTTGTTGTCCGAAAAGCACATGCATTTTACGCACGGCGATTTGGCAGCTTTTCGCATTAGCTACATGGGTCTTCCCCAGGGCTCATGTTTAAGCCCCCTTCTTTACAACTTTTATGTAAATGACATCGACGAATGTCTGGCAAATTCATGCACGATAAGACAACTTGCAGACGACAGTGTAATCTCTGTTACAGGAGCCAAAGCTGCCGATTTGCAAGGACCATTGCAAGATACCTTGGACAATTTGTCTGCTTGGGCTTTACAGCTAGGTATCGAATTCTCTCCGGAGAAGACTGAGATAGTAGTTTTTTCTAGGAAGCATGAACCTGCTCAGCTTCAAACACAATTAATGGGTTAAACGATTTCTCAGGTTTTGGTACACAAATATCTTGGTGTCTGGTTCGACTCTAAAAGCACCTGGGGTTGTCACGTGAGGTATCTGATGAAAAAATGTCAACAAAGAGTGAATTTTCTTCGTACAATAACCGGACAATGGTGGGGAGCCCACCCAGGAGACCTTATAAGGCTTTACCAAACAACGATATTGTCTGTCATTGAGTACGGGTGTTTCTGCTTCCACTCCGCAGCAAACACACATTTGATCAAACTGGAGCGAATACAATATCGTTGTTTGCGTATCGCCTTGGGTTGCATGCAATCGACCCATACGATGAGTTTGGAGATCTTAGCTGGAGTACTACCATTGAAAACCCGCTTCTGGAGCCTGTCTTCTCGTATTCTAATCAAACGTGAGGTCTTGAACCGTCCCGTGATTGAAAATTTTGAAAGGTTAATCGAACTTAATTCTCAAACCCGTTTTATGACATTGTATTTCAATCACATGTCCCAAAATATTAACCCTTCTTCGAATATTCCAAATCGTGTCGACTTATCAAATACTTCTGATTCTACTGTGTTTTTCGATACATCCATGATAGAAGAAACTCGTGGAATCCCGGATCATTTACGCGTGCAGCAGATCCCTAAAATTTTTTTTTCAATAAATATCGAAACATCAACTGCGACAATATGTACTACACTGACGGATCACTTCTTGATGGGTCCACTGGCTTCGGTATCTTCAATAACAATTTAACCGTCTCCCATAAGCTCGATAATCCTGCTTCTGTTTACGTCGCAGAATTAGCTGCAATTCAGTACACCCTAGGGATTATCGAAAAAATGCCCACGGACCATTATTTCATCTTTACGGACAGTCTCAGTTCCATTGAGGCTCTCCGATCGATGAAAGATGTTAAGCACTCTCCGTATTTCCTGGGGAAAATACGGGAACATCTGAGTGCTTTATCCGAAAAATCTACTCAGATTACCTTAGCGTGGGTCCCTTCTCACTGCTCGATACCGGGTAATGAGAAAGCGGACTCTTTGGCTAAGGTGGGCGCAACAAACGGTGATATTTATGTAAGACCAATTGCCTTCAATGAATTTTTCGCATTTGTACGTCAGAATACGATCATCAGTTGGCAAAATTCTTGGACCAAGGGGGAACTGGGAAGGTGGTTACATTCCATAATCCCCAAGGTATCGACGAACCCGTGGTTCAAGGGGTTGGATGTAGGTCGGGATTTCATTTGCGTGATGTCCCGGCTTATGTCCAATCTCTATAGATTTGACGCGCATCTCCGTCGTGTTGGGCTCGGGGAGAGTGGTATCTGTGCCTGTGGTGAAGGTTATCACGACATAGAGCACGTTGTTTGGTCATGCCCTGTACACCGTGACGCCAGGTCTAGATTAATAGCTTCCCTGCAGGCCGAAGGTAGGCAGCCGGCTGTTCCTGTTCGTGATGTCTTGGCGAGCCGTGACCTATCCTACATGTCCCTTATATACGTTTTCCTGAAATCCATCCACGCCCCAGTTTAGTCCTATCCCCTTCCGCCTACATCCAACCAAACGACAAGAACACGTTAAGACCCCGGATCCGGAAACAGCAATCAGACCCGCACGATACTCTCAAGGCCCGATGGAAACAACCCAATATGCCAGTCCGTAATATCTTGGCCCAGCAGAGGAACAAATTTAATATGCTGCTTACCTATGGCAATGAAAACCATCAAACAGCAAACCTGTGCTTTTAATGCAAAATATTCTAGCTTTAAGTTAGATTTAGTTTCAGCTCGTAGTCGGCAGCGAGGATAAAAAATTTGCTTTTAGTTATTAAGATACTTTAGAAAGTAAGCTACCAGATATAATTGGCGCCGTTAAACATTGAATTGTATTTGTGCCGTGTCAAATAAACTATAGATGAAGAAGAAAAAAAAAATGAAATTATCATGAAAATCAGGTTTTTTCAAGAGCATTTAATGAGCAATGAACTTATGGTATCACTGGGAACACTGAACCGTGGGAGAAGTGAGCAAAGAGACAGTAGAAAAATAACCCCTTTGAACGCGCACGCGGATTCTGTAACGAGCGATTTAAATAAAGATTTACTTAGTTAAAACTTTCGACAAGCGTTTTATTTCGTGTTCGAACGCTACATTGGTGACCCACGACGTCGCGAACATTAAAATTTCGCTATTTTACCTCGTCATTCGTGTTGTTAGTTAAACGCGATATCTAACCTCAACATGGCGAATGCAAACGAAAACCACATTACGGCGTCTGTCGCTATCAAACTGCCGGATTTTTGGAAAACAGATCCGGCCATGTGGTTTGCCCAAGCCGAGGCACAGTTCCATTTAGCAAAAATCGTTAATGATGAGACTAAGTTTTACCACATCGTGGCGAAAGTGGACCAATCAGTCATTTGTCATATATCTGATTTGGTAGCAGCGCCTCCGGAACAAAATAAGTATAAAACCGTCAAGGAACGTTTAATTTCCCGCTTTGCGGTATCCGCTGAAAGCCGCCTCGAACAGCTGCTAGGAGCCCAAGACCTCGGTGACATGAGACCAACCCACCTCTTGGCAAAAATGAGAGAATTGTCTGCCGGTTTGGGCGTTGACAACAACCTATTGAAAATGCTTTTTATTCAACGTCTTCCGCTAAAAATACGACCGGTATTAGCCTGTCATGACGGCACCATTGAAAAGCTCGCGGAAATGGCGGATAAAATCACGGATACTGCTACTAATCCGTTATCCGCAGCAGGGATAGCACACAACGAACCAGAATCCAGACACGATAGCAAATTATTGGAGCAAATAGAATACCTTACAGCAGAAATTCGTCAGCTCAAAACTTCCAAGTACAACCGAGGCAGATCTACTTCACGAAGCCAAAGAGATTCACGCTCGTCATCGGGATCTAGGATGTGCTGGTACCATCGGAAGTATGGGAACGATGCTCAACAATGTCGTGAGCCGTGTACATGGAATTCAAAAAACTAAACATCTCCCCACCGTCGTCGGCGAAGGTGGCAGGAGTATCTGAAAGCCGCCGAATGATAATCTTCGATAAAACAAACAATTCTCGCTTTTTAGTTGACACTGGATCAGACGTTTCGATCTTGCCGGCTTCTAGGAAGGACCGCGTTGAAGGTATTAAAACTCAGCAACTGTATGCCGCCAACGGCAGCCGCATTCGAACGTTTGGAACGAAATTGCTATCCACGGATCTTGGGTTAAGACGTAAATTTACCTGGAACTTCCTGATCGCTGAAGTGACGGTACCAATAATTGGAGCCGATTTTTTGGCCCACTTTGGTATACTCGTTGATCTCAAAAGCCAAAAACTAATAGACGGAAAAACGGGTTTAAACTCCTCTGGTGGTATGATAACTGCTGATCAGCATAGTATCACAATTGTGAACACCGGTCATCCTTTTCGAAAGTTGCTTGAAGAGTTTCGGGAAATTACTCTCCCTTCGACAATGCGCTCTGTGTCACAGAGTGACGTAACTCACCACATTGTTACTCGTGGCCCACCGGTAGCGTCAAAAGTACGACGGATGCATCCTGATAAAATCAAAGCAGCCAAAGAAGAGTTTCGACTTATGTGTGACCTGGGAATCTGCAGACCATCAAGCAGCAGTTGGGCGAGCCCTCTACATTGCGTACCTAAAAAGAATGGACAATGGCGCTTCGTTGGAGATTACCGGCGTCTTAATCAGGCCACAGCACCTGATCGCTACCCGGTCCCGCACATTCACGATCTGTTGAATTTGCTGCACGGTAAGTCCGTTTTTACAACCCTCGATTTGGAGCGAGCATACCACCAGGTTGCAGTAGAGCAGGCAGACATTCCGAAAACAGCGGTCATCACGCCGTTTGGCTTGTTTGAATTCACCCGCATGCAATTTGGGTTATGCAACGCAAGTCAAACCTTCCAACGCTATATGAATCGCATTTTTGGTGACCTAGATTTTGTTGTCGTCTTCATAGATGATATATGCATCGCCTCTGAATCCCTGCAGGAGCACCAGAAGCATCTGAGAATGGTCTTCGAACGCTTAAGGCAGCACGGACTCGTGATCAACTTGGAGAAAAGTGTGTTTGCCCAGAAGGAAGTGAAGTTTCTCGGATACCTAGTCAACAATGACGGAGTACGCCCGCTACCAGCCCGCGTTCAAGCGGTTTTAGAATACAAGAAGCCTTCCACGGTTAAGGACCTCCGACGATTTCTAGCACTTATCAACGGCTACAAACGCTTTATACGCCACGCTTCCCACATCCAAGCTGAGCTTCAAAAGCTTATCATCGGCAACAGAAAAAACGATGTTCGTAAATTGAACTGGACAGATGCTGCCGTGTTAAGTTTCGAGCGTTGCAAAAAATCGTTGGCGGAAGCCTCTCTTCTTCATTATCCCGATTCGTCCAAACCGCTCGCTTTGAATGTAGATGCATCAAATATTGCGGCTGGAGCCGTCCTGCAGCAATTAAGAGATGGAGTGTGGGAACCTGTAGGATTTTTTTCGGAAAAATTTTCCAAGTCACAGCTTAAGTACTCCACTTTTGGACGAGAATTAACTGCAATGAAAATGGCTGTGAAGTACTTCCGGCTGTTCCTGGAAGGACGCAGTTTTACAATCTTTACCGATCACCGTCCACTGACTTACGCGTTGACAACAGAATCTAACTGTCGGTTGCCACATGAAGAACGCTATCTGCGTTTTATATCACAGTTCACAACGGATATTCAGTACCTCAGTGGAAAGGAAAACCACGTCGCCGATGCACTGTCTCGCGCCGAAAGTGTTGCCGCTGTTTCAATAAATTACGAAGAAATCGGACGCGAACAAAAATCTGATTTTGAACTAAAACAGCTGATGAAGTCGTCATCCACCTCATTAAGGTTTGAAGCTAGACAAATGAATGGCTGCTCACAGTTAATCTTCTGCGACACCTCTACTGGTAAATTACGACCATTTGTCCCGAAGGCTCATCGTACAAACGTCATGCATAACCTTCATGGAATTTTCCATCCCGGTACCAGAGCTACAAGGAAGCTTATTTCGGAGCGTTTTGTTTGGCCTTCTATGAATAGTGACATAAATACATTTGTAAAAAATTGTTTAGCTTGCCAACGATCGAAAGTACATCGACACACTGTGTCACCGCTAGGACAATTTGACGTTCCCAGAGCTCGTTTTCAACATCTGCATATTGATCTGGTGGGACCTCTCCCCCCATCTAACGGACATCGCTATTTGTTGACTATGGTCGATCGGTTTACACGGTGGCCAGAGGCAGTCCCATTAGTGGACATGACAGCAGCATCAGTAGCTCAAGCACTTTACTCCACGTGGATTTCAAGATTCGGGGTTCCGGAGAACTTAACAACTGACCAAGGAAGACAATTTGAGTCAGATCTGTTCAGGGAGTTGACATATATTTTAGGTGTTCATCATATTCGCACGACGGCTTACCATCCGCAAGCAAACGGATTAGTGGAACGATTCCACCGAACGTTGAAAGCATCGATAATGTGTGTTAATCCAAAGAACTGGTTCAACGAGCTTCCCATGATACTACTTGGCCTCAGAACAGCGTACCGAGATGATTTAAGGGGTTCTGCCGCGAATTTGGTTTACGGCCAATCTTTGCGTGTTCCTGGTGAATTCTTCCAGCCTTCTTCAGAATATTCAACGCGGTCTGAATTCGCCGAAATGCTACATCGCACATTCGATAACATTAAACCGCATAATATTCGACCTCATGGCACTCGCTCGATGTTTGTTAATGCTAACTTAAAAACGTGTACACATGTATTTGTTCGGGTAGACTCAGTGAAACGACCGCTGCAACATCCATACGAGGGCCCATTTAAAGTGATTCAGCGGGGTGCAAAATTCATAGATGTTCTTATTTCTGGTAAACAACAGCGTATTTCGATCGACCGTGTTAAACCAGCTTTTTCCTGTAACCGGGATCTAGAGAGATACCCGCCAGACGACCACCACACTAAAGTTACGAATTCGGGACATCGCGTTAGATTTCTTGCGTAATTGGGGGGGACTATATGGTATCACTGGGAACACTGAACCGTGGGAGAAGTGAGCAAAGAGACAGTAGAAAAATAACCCCTTTGAACGCGCACGCGGATTCTGTAACGAGCGATTTAAATAAAGATTTACTTAGTTAAAACTTTCGACAAGCGTTTTATTTCGTGTTCGAACGCTACAAACTATTTTGCCAATCTACAACAGGTTATTGCTTGAAAATGCTGTTTCTGGCCAATGTTCTGCTAACTTTTTTCTTAAGCTAGCAGAACAATATTTGAAAAAAAATATATTTAATGAAAAATGCACATAAATTATTGAAACTGCTCGCATATGGGAGCATTTAATTGGTATCTAATCGTATCAAAAGAACTCTGATTGTTTTCAAAGGAAAATGTTCGAAAAAATTGAAGCTATTCATATATTATCATATTTTTGAAAAATTTATACAAAATCAATAAAATTATCATGAAAATCATGTTTTTTCAAGAGCATTAAATGAGCATTAAATTATTATGACCATTCTACAACAGTTTATTGCTTAAAAATGCTGTTTCTGGCCAATGTTCTGCTAACTTTTTTCTTAAGCTAGCAGAACAATATTTTTGAAAAAATATATTCAATGAAAAATGCACCTAAGTTATTGAAACTGCTCGCATATGGAAGCATTTAATTGGTATCTAATCGTATCAAAAGGATTCTGATTGTTTTCAGAGGAAAATGTTCGAAAAAATTGAAGCTATTCATGTATTATCATATTATTATAATATTATTGAAAAATTTATGCAACATCAATGAAATTATCATGAAAATCAGGTTTTTTCAAAAGCATTTAATGAGCATTAAACTATTTTGACCATTCTACAACAGTTTATTGCTTGAAAATGCTGTTTCTGGCCAATGTTCTGCTAACTTTTTTCTTAAGCTAGCAGAACAATATTTTAAAAAAAATATATTTAATGAAAAATGCACATAAATTATTGAAACTGCTCGCATATGGGAGCATTTAATTGGTATCTAATCGTATCAAAAGGACTCTGATTGTTTTTAAAGGAAAATGTTCGAAAAAATTGAAGCTATTCATATATTATCATATTTTTGAAAAATTTATACAAAATCAATAAAATTATCATAAAAATCATGTTCTTTCAAGAGCATTTAATGAGCATTAAATTATTATGACCATTCTACAACAGTTTATTGCTTAAAAATGCTGTTTCTGGCCAATGTTCTGCTAACTTTTTTCTTAAGCTAGCAGAACAATATTTTTGAAAAAAAAATTATTTATTGAAAAATGCACCTGAGTTATTGAAATTGCTCGCATATGGGAGCATTTAATTGGTATCTAATCGTATCAAAAGGATTCTGATTGTTTTCAGATGAAAATGTTTGAAAAAATTGAAGCTATTTATGTATTATCATATTATTATAATATTATTGAAAAATTTATACAAAATCAATAAAATTATCATGAAAATCAAGTTTTTTCAAGAGCATTAAATGAGCATTAAATGTTTTTGACCGTTATAGAACCGTTTTGTGACCAAAAATGCTATTTTCGTATATTGTCTGCTAGCTATTTCCTTAAGCTAGCAAACAAATGCAATTTTCAAAGAAACGATGGAGCATTAAATTCGGCGATATGGCATTAAATGAACATCGAATGAGCACTTAATTTTCATGCTATTAACTCTTTGTTCTGCTGACTTTGTACTTCCAGCTTAAGGGACATGAAAAACCGCCTTAGAAATGAGCGGGTATATTCAATCTTGTTGGTGTCTTTTACAAAACGAGCACAAACCAAATTTCTGCACTGTTTGTAGAAGACTTTAACGCGATGGATCATATCCGCGCACTTCTACAAGACTTTTCCGTTAGACAATTTGTAGCAATCAACAATATTTTCCGATTTTCATAGTTTCTCTTCAGTATCAAAAAAATATCGGGGTGAAAGTATCGATCCAGCTTTATATCGAAGCCACTTGCATCGATAAAAAATAGCGATATTCAGGCCCTAAGGTATCGATACCGTAAGTATCGATACGATATCGGCCAATGCCAGCGTGTATTCGCGACTACGAAGTTGAAAGAGATTTTAAAGGCTGTTCGCACCAAGGGAATGGTATGGTAGCCTTCAAGCGTTACGAACATCTATTCCTGTACCGTTTGTTCCAAAACTACTTTTTCTGCTGTCACAGTTTGCTTCACTTTGCTTTGGGACACAATTAATGTACTAGATATCACTTAGAATATCACATACCATGTGAAAACCTTAAGAAATTGCTCAAAACTGTCTGATATGCTATTAATAATTGCAGTCAACATTTAGCCGGTTTGCCCGAATCAACATAAGATAAGGGTAAACTGCCCATTTTTCGGGTGCCAGTGCCAGTGATGTTGGTAACGCGTCAAATGTATGGTAGCTGACAGCGATGCCATTCCCGTGGTTCGCACTAGCAATACTCAGAGGGAGAGATATGCGAAGAGAGTGTTGTGAGCCAAACGAACATGACAAAATTCGAGCCAAACGAACAAGAAAGGTAACACATTGAAAGGTATTGCATAAAGGGTCGATAAAGAATATATTTATTTTTGCACGTTTTTCATGTTTTATTGCTAAAACATGAATTGAGAATGCTCCAAAGTTGCTTCATCACAGTGATTTTTAACTGGTGGTTTACAAACCCTTTGTATAGTCTACAGAATAATAATGAAAGTATATAAAATAAACATAAACATAAAATTTAACACCTTCACGGTTTTTGTGATGCACTTTATTATTCCCCAGGACTTCCACCGTCACCATCAGTTATACGAGCCGAATAAAAAAAGTTAATGAACATTGCGCTCTAAGAAGAGATCTGGCACCTCTGATATGTGAAACCTAGTTGCCAAATCAGCGTTTTTTTTCATCGCTTATCTCTCCCTCTGAGGATCTCTAGTTCGCACCTAGGCGAACTCTCATATGCAATTGTCAAAATGTGTGTGATGACAAAAGCAAAAATATTTCCTTCCTTCTTTTTCTCATACAAAAATCAAACAAATATCAGCACCTACGTAGTCGCGAATTAACAAGCATCTGACATCACGGGCGGGTTGTAAACAATGCAAAATATTACATATTTTGGGATTGCAACTTACCGTAAATATACCTATTTAAGTTTGAAAACAAAATCTATAAAAATACTCAACCCGCATAGAAATGAGATGATAAGCTACTGAAAAAAGAAATTGTTTGGAATCGTCGCAGAAATTTTGACACCAGTTGGACGTTTTATCCATACGATTCACAACGCATAAAGTGCATTAATTCAAGCATGACTGGAAAGTTCTAATGAAAGAATAAAAAGAGTTGCTTATCATGGAAGTAATAAACAAATTATATTATACTGTAACACAAACTGTATCTCAGCTATCATTGGTACTGCCAGGAAATCCAGTCATAAGAGAATATGATATTACTGGGCATATTGGAAGCGCTGGAAAAGGTAAGTATTTAACCTTATAGCGAATTTCTTTATTCCACTGTGTGCGGGCAATACTGCCGAGGAATAATGAAACGTCATCGCCATTTAAGATGCAAGTAAGAAAGAGATGCCAGATAATTGTTTACGAACTTAGCACGTGCGGTGGTGGGTTGAAGCTGACAAATTTTACAGTGCGCTTCGGGCAACACGGCAGGTCAAGACTGGGTCAAAATCGAGCGAATAAAGAAGGGTTTTGACAGCAGTAAGTGCGCTTCCAGGTCAAAACGAGGTGCGTTGGTGGAATAAAGAAATTCGCTATTAGAAAGATAAAATTATTTTGACGTGAATTTGATGCATGAGTTTTAAATCATTTAAAATGCAAGTTTTTGTTTAAATTTTAATCAATACATAACAAATCCTATCAAAATTCAGTTTTTTTTAAAACGAGAACGTTTTTGCATTATTTGAAAACGAAGAGGGCAATGTCACTTAAAGCAAGGAGTCACACTGACGCAGACTATCTTTCTAAAGTTAAAGAGAAAATGCTCCAACAGATGATTATTACATATAGATCACTTTTCGACGATGCTTTAACCTCCGCTAAAGTTAACATGACTGAATGCTTGGGATACTTGGCAACTCGATTACAAATAAGCTGGCCAGTCATATTGATGAAATAACTAATACAGTCGACGAACAGTTTGGACCTGCTAATGAAAATTTGTTCGATGTGGCAATTTCTAAGACCCAATGTAATGCACCTGAGATCTTGGAAGATTTTCTTTGGCAGCAGAATTTCTGACACACGCCAAGAATGATGCCAAATAATCAACACTTCGGTTTGCAGGGATAAAATCGTATTTTATTCGAGGCGTTAATTAAAGCCGTTCGCGTGTTTCTAAGACAACTCTTTTTCTGCTCTCTCCTCTCTTTCTCTTGTTCAACGAGGGGTGCACACACGGTTGTGTGCACCACATGGTCCCCCCCAGTTACACGAGGAATCTGACGCGATGTCCCGAAGGTGTAACTCTTGTGCTTGTGTTTTCTTGAGGGATCTCTTCTCTCAGGATGAACGCTGGTTTTATTCTGTCTATAGATATTCGTTTTTGCTTTCCATTTATCATGACGTCAAAAAATTTTTCGGTGCGGGTGGCTACCTCGAATGGCCCTTCATACGGGGGTTGAAGTGGCCGTTTAACAGAATCAATTCGAACAAAAACATGACTGCAGTCTTTTAACTTCTTTGGAATGAAAACTTGTGATTTTGAATGGTTGCTTCCACCAACTGGTTTCAGTTGTCGCAGGGTAGAACGAAGTGAGCGAACAAACTCACTGCGGTCTACATTTTCGTCGAATTTCACGTTGAAAAACTCTCCAGGTAGCTTTAGCGTCTGACCATACACCATTTCTGCTGCCGAGCATTTCATGTCTTCCTTGAAAGAGGCTCGTAATCCCAGAAGAATCATGGGAAGTTTATCACACCAGTGTTTGTTGTCAACGGCCATAATGGAAGATTTCATCGTCCTATGGAACCGTTCGACCATTCCATTTGCTGCTGGATGGTATGCTGTGGTTCTAGTTCGTTTTGCTCCTAAAAAAAGGCTCAGTTCCCTGAAAAGCTCCGATTCGAATTGTCTTCCTTGATCAGCTGTCACTTTTTCAGGTACACCAAACCGAGACACCCATTCACTGCAAAAAGCAGTTGCCACTGTTTCTGCTGTCATATCGGGCAATGGCACTGCTTCAGGCCACCTTGTATAACGATCGATCATTGTTGGGATATAACGCTTTCCATTTGATGTTGGCAATGGTCCAACTAAGTCGAGGTGTACGTGTTTAAATCTAACGGTAGGGATGTTGAAATTGTGCAGTGGTGATGACGTGTGCCGATGGACTTTAGATCGCTGACAACTTTCGCACGATTCCACATATTTCTTAATATCAATGTTCATGGACGGCCATACAAACCGTTGCTTCACTAGTTTGCGACTAGCACGAACGCCGGGATGAGCTATATCATGAAACATTTTTATTACTTGCCTGCGGAATGATTTTGGGATGAACGGACGCGCACATTGTTTCTGTGATACATCACAATAAATTTGATCTCGTGAGTGTGGCAACGATTTAAATTCTAGCTGAAGAGATGTACTTGAACTCCTTAGTAAGCTTTGTAATTCTTCGTCGACTGTTTGCTCTGCAGCTATACCCGCGAAATCCAAAGGACAAGGTGCAATGATGGTGGCAACACGGGACAGAGCATCTGCAGTTGTATTATTTGCACCACTGACGTATTGAATATCGGATGTAAATTGCGAAATGTATTGCAAATAGCGCTCCTCGTGTGGCAAGTAATTGTTGCTGGTAGAACCTTATGCACGGGTGAGCGGTCGGTGGTCCGTGAATATGGTGAATGCTCTTCCTTCGATCAAATATCTGAAATACTTCACGGCCATTTTGATTGCTGTTAGCTCTCTTCCGAATGTGGAGTACTTCTTGTGAGCGGACGAAAATTTCTGTGAGTAAAAACCTAGCGGTTGCCAATCGTCATTCACTAACTGCTGCAATACCGCCCCGGCAGATGTATTTGACGCGTCTACCATTAGGCTAAGGCGTTTCGACGGATCAGGACAGTGCAACAACGTTGCATTGCTGATGCTCCGTTTGCAGTTTTCAAAGGCTTGCTTTGCCTCGTCGTTCCAGTCAAGCTTTCGTGAGTCGTTTTTTCGGTTACCGGGTATCAGTTTTTGTAAGGCAATTTGCTGGTCTGCAGCATGTAGGATAAATCGTTTGTATCCATTTACCAGCGCCAAAAAACGTTGAAGTTCCTTTACTGTACTTGGTAGTATGAACTCTTCTAAGGTCCGTACTCGCTCAGGAAGAGGTCGTAGACCACTACTGTTGATAAGGTAACCCAAAAACTCTATTTCTCGTTGCGCGAATCGACATTTTGCTAGGTTGATTACTAAACCGTTCTTCCGTAATCGTTCCAGCACACATTCCAAATGTTTGTGATGTTCTTCGTTTGACGATGAAGCGATACAGATATCGTCTACAAAGACAATTACAAAATCAAGATCACCAAAAATTTGTGCATGAAACGCTGGAAGGTCTGTAAAGCATTACATAGACCAAACTGCATTTTCGTGAATTCATACAAACCGAAAGGGGTGATTACTGCTGTTTTTTCGATGTCCTTTTCTTCCACGGGAATTTGATGGTAGGCTCGTTCCAAATCCAACGTGGTGAAAATAGACTTGCCATGCAACACATTTAGTAAATCGTGAATGTGGGGCACTGGGTATCGGTCCGGCACAGTGACAGCGTTTAATTGTCTGTGATCGCCGCATTTTTGCGAGAAGATGTGAAAGACGCATGTCGCCTAAGTCGCAAGAATTAAGAAGTTTCTCGAATTTTTCCCGCGCGGAAAGCTCGAAGCGTGAAATTAATCGATCTTTATTGGCTTGGTATTTCAGCTCTTTCGGAGGATTTGCCACCAAGTCAGAAATATGGCGCAGGACAGTCTGATCGACCTTAGCCAAAATGTGGTAAAATTTCGTTTGGTCGTTATTTATCCCAGCGAGAGCAAACTGTGCCTCTGCCTGGGCGAACCACATTAATGGATCAGCTTTCCAAATTCTGGCAGTTTTACCGATATTGCAACGGTAGTTGAAACCAGAGGCTCGTTTTTTGTGACATTTTTTCGTTTCAAAGATGGCGTCCTAATACGCTGTTTGTGATTTCGTATTTTCGTCCTTTTTTGGGGAATGAAGGTGGCTTCTTCTGATTCCTTCACCGATTTCCGCACGTTGGGGTCAATGTGGGATATTCACTGTTATAAATAATCAACACTTCGGATTGCAGGGATAAAATCGTATTTTATTCGAGGCGTTAATTAAAGCCGTTCGCGTGCTTCTAAGACAACTCTTTTTCTGCTCTCTCCTCTCTTTCTCTTGTTCAACGAGGGGTGCACACACGGTTGTGTGCACCACAACAGCATTGGCTATCCAAGTGTGGCAAATAAAATAACTATGGCCCGCCAGCCTCAAAATAATCTTCCAAACGGTACATGGCGTTTTCTTGGCTCGAGAAAAATTTGGAAACAGGACTGCGGGCACCATATTGTGCAGCAGTAAAAACAACTACTACAGCAGTTACTACAATAATAATAATAATTCCAACAACATCAACCTCAACAATAATAACAATCAGAACCTAAATCGCAAGCTCGACTTCAATAGAACTCTCAATAACAACCATCAAAGCACTAACCGAAACAATTACCTCTACAACAACAACTACAATCAGCCTGACCGTGTGCTTCTTATTGCATCGAAGAATCAATTCTCCAGCCCCCACCCGATCCTCAGGTTATTCATTTCCAACGAGAAAAGAAGTGAATCCATATCCGGCAAGTTATGCATCATGCCCCTTAATACCCAACACTACATGTGCATGCCAGCCAGAGCCTGACAAAGTCATTTTCAATTGACAATTATTTACAATTATTTTATTTGAAAACGAGAAACAATGAACAATTATCAGGTTATAGTGACCTGTCGTTTTCAATTGAAAAGCTTTTGTATCATTCTCAAGCGCTTCATGCTCTTGCTTTGATTTTGACAACTGAACGACTTGAAAATAATACAAATGCTTTTCAATCGAAAGCGGAGATTATCACCGTCAGGTCTAAACGCAATGGATACGTTGCGGCTGCGTTTGCGGCAATCTGGCAGTTAGCCTATACATTTTCTGTCAAATTAACGTCAACGCAACACAAACGTATCCATTGTGTTTGGGCCTTCACTCTCACATGACAATTCTCAATTGAAAATGACAATGAGCGCTGTCGGAGACAGGGTGTTTCCATACAGTACTTCACACATGTATAGGGCAGAGGGAAAAAAGAAAATCGTGACAGTATGTAACGGAGGACACCAACACCAGTTCCACAATCCGAAGTGGTTACGGAACGGAAATGACCAACAGAGTAGCTCCCAGAGGGCTCTTGTGGCTGTCAAACTCCATACATTTTCCATCTACCACTCATTGATTCCGGTACCAGCGTTTCTGGTACCCACTTTTTGCTTGGCTTGCCCTAAAACAAGTGTAATAGAGTAAACGTCCCATTTTGACTTATTCTCGAGTAAATGTCGTTTTAGATGAAAAAAAAAACAAGAGCTCAAAATTTGTTTTCAGTACAATGTACACTTTAAATGAATATGATATGTTTTGTAAGCATTTGAACTGAAATATTACCGCCGTGATGAATTTATGATTGGTAGACAAAATGTTGACGTTTATAGGCCCCTGGTAGCTCCTAAATACGTTTGAGTCAGACTGAATGCCGTCTCTTACCGATTTATGGTAGCATGTGTGCATCCTCTGTTCAAGGTGTATGAACATGTTAGGTGAAGTAAATAAAGACTAAGCTTGGTATGTCAACAGGAGGCTAAGATACTACCGTCAAACGGGGCGTCTTGCAACAGCAGGGCGACATGCAACACTAGTGTTTTTATTTGATTTTTTTTATTTTCACCGTGCACATAAACATAAACAATGATTGTTGTCATCACGTATGTGTTGTTTACATTGTATTCATTTTCCTTGTGTACTGGTTTACAAAACAGACGCGCTTTTATTGTTTTCTCAGGCATAATTTCTGAACTAAGTTTTTGTGCTTATATTGAAACATCGCCAATCGTAAGTTCATGTGACAAAGTATGGATAGCTTCTCTAAAATTGATCATAACTAAGGATTCTGCATGTAATAATGAATACATTTATGCAGCAATACCATGAAATTTTATTGTAATTGCTTCGTGACATTCAACGTTTTAAAAAGTATCCGTCCACGGAGCGACTGCAACAGTTAATGTGCAATCATATTAAGTGTTTGAAAACTGGGTGTTTATTTTGGTATATATTTTTTTCGATGATTTCCTTTTGCAGCATTTCTATTGCAGTGGTAAATATGGTTAGAACCTACAAAAGACGTACCGGAAGCCGGGCTTACGGTAATTTTACGAAAGAAACCTTGGAAAACGCAGCGTTGGAAGTTAAAAAGCACTTGCTGTCCATCAGGAAAGCAGCTCAGCGTCATCGTTTGTGCCCATCGACGCTTTCACGGTTTTTAAAGAGAGAAGGTACCGAACTAAGACCGTACGGGGGACAAACCGTACTGACACTCGACGAAGAACAAAATTTGGTAGATGGTTTGCTACTGGCTGCGGAGTGGGGAATGCCCTTTCAAAGGAGTAATCTTAAGCTAATCGTCAAGCAGTATCTTGATGGCACTGAAAACAAGGAAAACCGTTTCAAGAAAAACTACCCTGGAAATGATTGGTGTTCGTCCTTTCTAAAAAGGCACTCAATACTCTCGAATCGTTTGTCGGAAAATATAAAAGGATCTCGAGCCGAAATATCGCAAGATATATCGAAATATTTTCGGAATTTGAAAGAATCACCCTGAAGGCGGATTTAATCATCAACTATGATGAAACAAACCTTACAGATGATCCGGGAAGATCGAAGGTCATCGTTCGGCGAGGCGCAAAACATGCCGAGCGAATCATGGATTCTACAAAGATGAGTACATCTGTGATGTTTTCTGGAACCGCATCCGGTATTTTACTGCCCTCTTTTGTTGTATACAAAAGTCCATTTTTGTATGACACATGGACCACAGGAGGTCCCAAGAACACCGTTTACGGATGCTCGAAAAGCGGTTGGTTCGACAACGAATTATTTGAAAAGTGGTTCTTTAAGGTAGCGCTTCCACATTACAAGAAGCACGACGACAGTGAAAGTCGAGCTCCGAAAGCTCTCATTGGGTATAATTTGGCAAGTCATACATCCCTACGAGTGTTACTAACGTGCAAAGAACACAACATAAAGTTTTTATTCCTCCCCCCAAACAGCACACACCTTTGCCAACCGCTGGATGTGGCCTTCTTCCGTCCATTAAAAATTAAATGGAGAGAAATTCTGCTGGAATACAAGGCAAGTATGCGGGAACTGTACCGAAACATCTATTCCCTAGTCTCCTGAAAAAAACTATTGTAAGTCTCGAAAACACTGCCAACAATTTACGCTCTGGTTTCCGTACAACCGGAATATATCCTTACAACCCGCAACAAGTGTTGCAGAAGCTTCCGGATTGCAAAAAGAACCCACCAGATAAGAAATTGTGGTCCAACGCTTTGGTCAATATTTTAAAAGAGGCTCGATTTGGAAAGTCCCCAGAATTCGGCCAAATTAGGAAGAAACGACTCATTACTGAGCCTGGACAGGCCGTGACTGCCGAAGAGTTGCAGGAAAAGCTTACAACAGCGACAAAGTTTACGAAAAACAAAACAGGACCAACTGGCAAGCAGAAGAAAATTGATCCACCAGCATCAGAAACACCTATCGTTGTTCCTCCTACACTACAGGATAATGTAACCACCAAGATTAAATGATTAAGATGTTTTAACATCGTTATTTCAATAAATCAATATATGTTGCAAGTCACCCCGCAGGTCTTGCAACACCCATTGTTTTTATTTTTTTTAAATAGTTGATGAATTGTATCTTTTTTCTATTTTCGTTTGCAAGTATACGCACCTATTAAAACTTTCCCAGAGTACAAGAATTTAAAAAATCATTCATTAAAAAGTTATGATGAAAGGAACCTGAAAAGTGTTGCAAGTCGCCCCGTTTTACGGTACATTGAAGTGTCGGAATAAATGGATACAAAAATGAAATATTTGGCTTTAATGCGTAAATTTTAGTTTTCGTTTTTGTTTTCGGGCGAAGAAGAGGGCCGCACAGTGGGACCAAACTGAAAAAAGACGGACAAAAGTCTTTTTCGACGTTTTAGCATATAGGTGTCTTCGGAGAAGTTTCCTAATATGCGATTTTAAATATTTTAAGATATTTGTTGAAAATGGTATTAAGGGGGTATTTAGTCAAAATAAAAGCAACAACATATAGTTGCAAGATATCAAATTTAGGCAGGGGCGACTCGTGGCTTTTAACCTACCTGTTCAACTACAAATTTTTAAAATCGCAGTTTGAGGAAGTAATCACAATCATGTCCGAGTAATCACGCAAGTCATTCTATTTGTTACTATTTGAAAGTGAAACTAAAAACCAATAAAATATTAATATAAATTTGCGATTGAAATATATTTTTTGCATGGCGTTCCCGTGTGCAATGCACAGGTTGCACCTATGGCAAGTCGCCCCTGAATTTAGGTCTTCGGCAAGGTTGTAGAATTATAAAATTTATGAATTTTCCTCGAAGACACTAAGTTTCTATATTGTAAAACCATTGAGCTATAGTTAAATTTCTGTCAACACCCCCTTAAAATCAATTTATTGAGTTTCTTGAGTTTGAATCGCATTTAATCGAGTTGACATATTCTACAAAGTTGTTGTTGTCATCATAGGCTGACCAGATTTTCTCGGGATAAAAACGGGTTCAAAAAACGGTACACATGTTAACATTTATTTTTGAAATTTTTTTCCAACCAAAGCATGCAAACAATTGGGACTGCTTCGATGAACTTACCCCATCCTGAAGAGTGCAATTTTCAGCAATGAGTTCCTGGAATTTGTCACATGATGATCGAAATTTTGACTAACAATTATCATGGTCTCAACTTTCAATCGGGACTTTTTAGTCTGTTCACGATAGGGGATGTTCTTCCAGTAGTGCAGTACTGTCAGGAAGGCACAAACGTATTAAGGCCCAAACATAATGGATACGTTTGCGTTGCGTTGACGTTAATTTGACAGAAAATGTCTAGGCTAACTGTCAAATTGCCGTAAAAGCAGCCGCAACGTATCCAATGTGTTTAGGCCTTTACTGAGATATTGAAAAAATCCTGGCTACTTGGAAACTTATTTTCCATCTAAGAAAATTTCAATGCAAAGCTCTATTTAAGATATTTTCAAGAAGTATCCGAAAACGGTACAAAATGACAAAAAGACGGGACGGTTAAAAATAGTCGAAAAAACGGTACTTTCCCTTCAAAACGGTACGTCTGGTCAGCCTATGACTGTCATCAAGATACACAACTTTTCTTAAGACTTCAGTATCGTATACCGAATGGTTTGCTTAGAAAATTAATTTTGAGTCAAAATTTAACTCATTTTTCAATTAATATATCTCAATGTGTTGCGGACGCAACAAACAATTTTTCGAAGTTGTAATCTCCTGTATTTTCTGTAGGACGATTAAAAATTTCCTATAAACGAAAATTTTATTATTCCTGATCTGACATACATTATTATTCACTTACGTTTGTAGGTTTCCCACTATTAAACTGGTTCGAAAGCCAGGTTACTGCTAATTTGAATCAAATATCTTAAATACCAATATAGTTCACTTACGTGAAATTATGAAGACAAATTGAAAATGACAGAAGCGTTAAGCCTGTATTACACTCTTTGACCAAGCGTCAAATATTTGTCACTTTTTGACAGATAATAATTTGGTCAAAGACAATTGTTTGTCACTCTCCAATTTTAACATGGGGCAAACACGGCAAACAACAACCATGATGTCAAATAAATTTGACCATTATGTCAGAAGGTCAAATATTTGACCATTATGTCGTTTTCGTTTTCGCGGTGTAGCTACACTTTTTCCGTGCTATACTTTGCAGCTTCAAATAAAACATTTTCAGTGTCATTGCATTGGTATGCGTAATAATGGGATAGCTGTCAATTCGTTTTTTTTTTTGGTCATTATCGCATTCGTCATTTTGTCTCGTTTCCATTTTATATGTCCATCTCGCAAATGTGCTGAAAAAAAAATTTTCTGACACCAACAACCAAAACAAACCAGTTTTGACACATACGTGTGAATGTGTTGGTAACTTTCTACAGTACACTCTGCTTTTTTCGGGTGTCGTCAGGGACAGAGAAAGTGTAGGGAGAGACAGAAAAAGGGTAGTCCGAAAAGTCAAATAAAACATTTTCGGTGTCAAAAGTGTCGTTTGAATGTAGCTACACCTCGAAAACGAAAACGACATTAGACAAAGAGTGTACTACAGGCTTTAGTCACCTTTTCGACCGCTAGGTGCGCAGCTTCTGATTTTGTTCTACACGACATGCGAAAAGAGTAACTTTTGACAATAATATTACCCTAATGGGTACACTGTAAAAAATGCACATTTTATTGTGAAGTGGACTCGGCCGAATATTTTTTAATAATAAAGCTTGCCTATGTTAAGGCAATCCAGGGGTGGTGTTCCACGGTTTGTACGTTTGTCGACCTCCGACAACATTTTGAGTTGTAAAATGGCGACTTCCGGTGACTGGAAAACTACCGAAAATGACCAAATAGCACCTAATATGGGTATTTTTTTAACCAGAATGACGCTCAGAGGCCAGAAATTGTCTCCAAATGCCATTTTGAAATCCAAGATGGCGACTTCCGGTTTCTGAAAACAGCGACAAATGACCAAATATGGGTATTTCCGCGATTGTTATGATGCACTGAAGCTACAAATCGACATCAGACAACATTATGAATTGTAAGATGGCGAATTCCAATGACTGGAAAAGAGACGAAAATGACCAAATACCACCTAATATGGATGTTTCTTTAACCAGAATGACGCTTAGACATGCTTGTCTATTCTCCTCAGAGAATCACCAGTTTGTAGGTGAATTTATTGCACTGCCACACCAACTACTCTCCCACTAGAGAGCAAATCGACGGACTTGTTTAAAGAGAACGGCAGACCGTGGGAATCTGGCAAGGCTTGCAGGAAACACCGTGGTGAAATTTGAAATCTCGCTCCTGAGAGTTAATGATCTTTGGTGAACTTTCTCACAAGTGTGGATATTACGCACAGCAACTACACCACAGAGCTCACTGCGGTGTATTTTAAAAGTAAAAGCGGAAGAGCGAAAGAGATTGGATTGTGGTAGAGGTACAAAAGAGATTGCTAAGATTGCGTGGTTGATACTTGTTGATACCGGTCAAGTTTATTCGGGATTCAAAATATTTAAAAATATGGCAGGAAAACGACCGCGGGATACGGCTGTGAGCGATTTTTTTTATAAAAAAACTGTGAAAGATTGCGCAGGTAATGAAGTTGCTACGACATTATGCATATTATGCGGTGAGACTGGCAAACCGTTTAAGTGTGGCACTACATTTAATTTGTCGCGGCATTTGGTTGCAAAACACGCCAAAGAAGCAGCTGAAATTGGGCTTCCTGTTGGGGGAAAAAGCCGCTTGAGGGCGACATTCCGGGTAAACCAAGCCGTGTTTTGGTCAACATAGACCGAAACACGTATATAACTTCGCTCGTGAGATGGATAACCGAATGCGGCATCCCGATGAACTTTTTCTCGTAACAGTGTGCAAGTGCCGTACTTTCCCCACTTGAGCAGGCGCTGAATTTAAACCACGTTAGTCGGCAAAATATCATGAAGTATGTGGGTGCTGTGGAGACAAGAATGGTTACTTTCATTACTGACCAAATGAAAGGAAAACTTATTTGTCTAAAAGCGGATTTGGCGTCGAGGAAAGGACGGTCGGTTCTAGGCATCAACAGCCAATTCGTTACTCAAGGAAAGCTGGTGGTGCGAACGTTGGCTATGGTGGAGCACAACGACAAAAACACGGCCGAAAATATTTTCGCTGAAATAGAAAAAGTTTTGCGAAAGTTTGATTTGAACTTGAGTCAGATTTATTCAGTGACCACGGATAACGGGTCGAACTTCCTCAAGGCAACAATACTAATCAAAAACGCTCAGATGGTACAGTCGAACGAAACTGATATTTCTGCAGTAGGAAATAGTGACTTCTATAATCTTGGTTTGAGTATAAATGAAGATAATAACTCCGACGACGATGAGGATCCAGCATCTGTCGCGTGAGTATTTGCATGTAAATATTTAAATATATACACAAATATATATATATATATATATATATATATATATATATATATATATATATATATATATATATATATATATATATATATATATATATATATATATATATATATATATATATATATATATATATATATATATATATATATATATATATATATATATATATATATATATATATATATATATATATATATTTTTATTTTGTTTTTGTTTTTTTTTTGTTTCAGGTGGAGGGGAAATTTGCATCCAAACCCCTGAGGTGACCAGGGAGCCAGGGAGTGTGGGGTTGGTTTGAATCAGTGACCGGACCCACTAAAACCCCTCCAGTCTCCAGCCCATAATACTCCCCGGGACCACCGCTAGGTATTGCTTCGGGGAGCGGCTTTTGTGCTCTGTGCACCCTCTTGGTTCTATAGATCTCTTTGCTAACTTAGCTAACTAACCTGGAGACTGGCCGTTAGCTAACACTGGCGTGTCGGTGGTCAACCTGTCGCCTGTTTTGCAATTCTAAAACTATTTGAGAGGCGGCTGTACAAACCGCCCTCCAAATGTTTGGGTCTTTACACATCCTCCGAACTAGGTTGTCCGGAGTGGTGTCTGGCCCGCTCACTACCATCATGTCGCTCCGCGCATGCACAAAACGAGGGCACACGAAGAAAACATGCTCAGCAGTTTCTTCCGCATCCGCACACTCGGGACACATGGGGGACCCCGCATGCCCGAATCTGTGTAGATACTGCCTGAAGCAACCATGACCTGACAGAATCTGTGTCAAGTGGAAGTTAACTTCTCCATGGCGCCTCCCGACCCATCCGGATACGTCCGGAATAAGTCGATGCGTCCATCTACCCTTTGCGGAATTGGACCATTCCTGCTGCCATCTGATCATCGAGAATGACCTTCTGGTGCCTCGTATACCCCTTGTGTCACGTTGATCGAAGCATTCTACGTCCTCCTTAATGGCTATGCTGATAGGCATCATGCCGGACAGGACGCAGATTGCGTCGTATGACACTGTACGGTACGCGCTCACAACCCTCAGGCACATGAGCCTGTAGGTACTTTCCAGTTTTCGACGATGACTGTTGGTACCTAACGCTTTGGACCACGCTGGCCCACCATACCTAAGTATGGACGAAACCACGCTAGCAAGAAGTTTACGCTTGCTGCCATATACCGCTGAGCTATTGGACATCATTCGAGATAGTCCTGCAGCGGCCATTGAAGCCCTCTTACAGGCATAGTCGACGTGACTCTTAAATGTGAGCTTATCGTCAACCATAACCCCCAAGAGCTTCAAGGAACGCCTTGAGGTAATGGTGCAGTCACCGACTCTGACCACCGCCTGTTGCTCTAATTTGCGGTTGTTCACAACCGTAACCTCCGTTTAATGGTGCGCTAACTCCAGTGTCCTAGAGTGCATCCAGTCTTCGACCTTGCGTATGCAGTGCGCGGCCGTCAACTCGACCTCTTCGATCGACTCGCCGTAGACCTCTAGCGTGATGTCGTCTGCGAAACCGACGATCACAACCCCTACAGGGAACTTTAGTTTCAACACCCCGTCATACATGACATTCCACAACACCGGGCCCAGGATGGAACCTTGCGGTACCCCTGCGGTGATTGGGACGCACTTCTGACCCTCCTCCGTGTTGTAAACTAGTACCCGATTCTGGAAATAATTTTCCAAAATCTTGTACAACGACACCGGTACGTGGATGCTCCTAAGCGCGAGCGCTATGGAGTCCCAACTGGCGCTATTGAATGCATTCTTCACGTCAAGCGTGACGATTGCGCAATAGCGAATGCCCCAACTCTTACGCTGGAGTGCTACCTCTGCCGTCTTGGTGACAGAGAGAATAGCATCCAGCGTGGATCTACCTTTCCGGAAGCCAAACTGGTTACTTGCCAGACCGTTTACACCCTCTGTGTACTTCACCAGTCTGTTGAGGATAATCCTCTCAAGCACCTTGCCCGTAGTGTCCAGCAGACAGATAGGTCTGTATGCCGATGGGTCCCCTGGCGGTTTCTCAGCCTTCGGCAACAGCACCAATCTCTGTCGCTTCCACCTGTCCGGAAAGAGGCAGTCATCCAGGCACTTCTGCATGACTGCTCGAAATAGATCAGGGGCCACTTTCATGGCCGTCCTGATGGCCAAGTTCGGGATTCCATCCGGTCCCGGTGCCTTGCTCACCTTTAGGGAGTTGGCGATCACGATGAGTTCCTCATTCGTAACCCTTACCTCCTCCACAACCTCTGCACGGCTGCCGTCTCTCACGGATTGGATGCCCGGCAGGTTGGCCGACCATCCCTGGTCTGTGTCTGAGATACTGGAACGTCGGACGTGAGACTCAGCAACCGGAGGCCAAGGATTTGGCTCGTGTCGTGGAAAGAGTCCCTCGATGATGCGCTCCAGCATCGCTGGTGATCGCTCTGCAGGCGCCAACACGCCTTTGGTCTTCGCCATTACGACTCTGTAGGCGTTGCCCCACGGATTCGTATTGGCACTCGCGCATAGCCTATCGAAGCAGGCCCTTTTGCTCGCCTTTATCGCACTTTTAAGCGCCGATCTTGCAGATCCGAATACTACACGGCGCTCTACCCTCTGTGCATCGGTACGTGCACGTTGCAACATCCGTCTTGCACGGAGGCACGCGCTACGGAGGTCCGCTATCGCGTCGGTCCACCAGTATACCGGTGACTTACCATTCCTAGGTTGGCGGGTCCTAGGCATGGTGGCGTCGCACGCCCGCGATAATGTGGCAACTAATTGGTCAGCACTCGGGCGGAGCCAACTGCCCCCCTCGCGCTCTCTTCTCATTGCTTCTGCAAATACCTCGGCATCGAAATGCGATGTCTTCCACCCGCGGACGGTCGGAGTATTGGCTCTACCCGTCGCCTGCCGCCTCACGTTCTGGACTACGCTATAGCAGACCGACTGGTGGTCACTATAGGTGTAGCCATCGTCTACCCTCCAGTTCACGATCAGTCCTGGGCTGGAGAACGTCACGTCGATGATCGACTCCGCACCATTTCTGCTGAATGTACACTTGGTTCCAACGTTGGCCAGATCTAGGTTGAGCTTTGCCAAAGCTTCCAAAAAGATCTGACCCCTCCGGTTCGTGCGGCGGCTTCCCCACTCAACAGCCCAAGCGTTGAAGTCGCCCGCCACTACTAAGGGTGTTAGTCCCGTCAGCTCCATAGATAACAAATCGACCATCTGGGTGAACCTTTCGATAGACCAACGCGGCGGAGCATAACAACTGCAGTAGAACACTCCGTCCACCTTGGCAACCGCGTATCCTTCATTTGAGGTTGACACAACCTCCTGAACCGGGAACTTGCTGGTCGTGCATATGGCCGCCGTACTGGACTTATCTGCAACCCAATTACCGTTTCCGGGAGGAATGCAGTAGGGGTCCGAAACGATTGCGATGTCCGACCGCGACTCAGACGCTGCTTGGTATAGCAGCTGCTGTGCCGCATAGCAATGGTTCAGGTTCAATTGTGTCACCCTCACGCCCGTGGTTTCGTGGCCGCCTTACCGGCTGGGCACCGTGGGCCTCCCATAAAGTGCTTGGCGTCCCGTTTTCCAGTACATACCAAGCACTTGGGAGGCTCCCCGCAGTCTTTAGCTTTATGGCCAGCACCACCACAACGCCTACATAACTGGCTCCTATCGGGCCCCTTGCAGGTCCAGGACTTGTGTCCTCCCTCGAAACACCTGAAGCAAACGTCCGGCTGCTGGAGTATGCTCAGGGGACATACTGACCAGCCAACCTTAAGTTTGGCTGTCTTCAGGGCCAGAGCTGCATCGGCCGATGCAAGCCGGAAAGTGGCCACCTGGGTCCCCGCTGGACCCTTTCGGAGGCGAATTACCTCAGTGGCTACTTCCACTCCGCACTTCTCCTTGAGGGCCTGTGCAATATCGCACCTCTCGGTGATTTCATCCAGGTTTTTGAGCTGGAGAGTCACCTCTGAGGTGAGTGCCCGAATTTGCACATCTTTCCCGAGGACCTGCTCGGCTACCGTCTTGTAGGCAGCGCCCTTGTTTTTAGCATCCTTACGGAGCTCAAGGATCATCTCGCCGGTGCGAGAACGACGGATGGTCCGCGCATCCGCTCCCAGATCCTTGAGCTGGGTTTCGCCTCTCATTTTCTTCAAGACTTCGGAGTACTTGGACCCCTCCGTCTTGAGTATGAGGGCGTCGCCCCTGCTTCGCGCCTTCTTTCCCATTTTTGGACGATTTGTCGCCTTCTCGTCGTTGCGCTTGCTGTCTTTTTGGCGCTTCCTTCCTCCCACGGTAACCCAAGGGTTTCCCGTAGCTGCCACTTCGGCAGACTTTTCGGCGGACTTGGAGGCCGTTGGTGTGCTATCTCGCGGGCTTAGCACAACCAACCGTTTCTTGCTGTTCTCGGGGGCTTCCCCCGGAGACTGCCTTGCTCTTTTTGCGGCTGACCCGGAGGCGCAAACCGCTGCAAACGTGCAGGTGTCCGTTTGGACCGACTTCGTCGCCCTTCCGGTCACCTCCGTTGCATTCTTCTCTGCATCCACCGCTCTTGCCTTGAGCTCGGCGTGCTCCTTCTTCGCAGCATCGACGGAGGACCGAAGCATGTAGAGAGCCTGCTTCAGGTACTTCGTCGTGTTGGTGCGACTTTTCGCAAACTCGATTATGGCATCGAGCTGCTCCGACAGCGCTACTACCTTCGGTAGCGTGTCTCGCTGTCTTCCGACCGCCTTTATCAACAGTGGACCAGCCACTGCGATGTCTTGCGTCGATCCGGTAGGCGTACTGCCTTTGCCGTCTTCGCAGGCGTCCTTTACTGCATCCATCTCCGCCTTTCGCGGCGGAGACCTCTGGATGCCTCCTCGTGCAAACGGGTTTTTCAACCCATCTGCGCCCAATTGTTGATCTTCATTTTTTTCAATATTCATTCTTGTTAATTGGGTCCCCCTTCCAGCCGCTATCCTTATCCATACTGGAGTGGTCGCCTATCTGGTCCCATGGTAGTCTATGCCGAAGCAGTGAGGCCATGGCTAGGGGCGGCTGCCATAGCGCCTTATGAGCAACTATGACACCCCCGACCGGCGCAAGTCGAGAAAGGACATCTGATCCCACTCCTGCCCGGTTCCCACCGGGCAATGAATTTGGAACGTACTGGAAGGCCTGCCAGGTTTTACGGGACGGAGACCCCTGCACCGGTTGTTGTCTCGCCGTTTCAAGCCGTTGTCACACGACCTTACTAAGGGAGCTCGGCGCAGGTGCCAGCCCAGAATCGTGGTACGAAAACGAAATCCGACTCTTATCATATGGCGTTGCGACCAGTTACTGTAATTGGGAACTTACTGGCATCAATCCCAATGGGCGAATTAGTGCATTTGGGTGGTGGGAGCGGCACTATTCGCTCCGTCAGAGCTGCTTCCGGATAATGTGGCTTTTGCGAGAATTCGGCGGCCCAATGCCTGAGTCTCACCACAACCTAGGCTAGCTCTCGCTGATGGTCCGGGACTGCGTTCTTGCAGTTAGCACTTCCGTGGCCTACGGTAATCGCCAAATACCGACCCGTGGTGGCATACAGCTCTGCCAAATATATATATATATATATATATATATATATATATATATATATATATATATATATATATATATATATATATATATATATATATATATATATATATTTTTTTTTTTTTTTTTTTTTTTTTTTTTTTTTTTTGTTTCAGGTGAAGGGGAAATTTGCATCCAAACCCCTGAGGTGACCAACCTCAGGGAGTGTGGGGTTGGTTTGAATCAGTGACCGGACCCACTAAAACCCCTTCAGTCTCCAGCCCATAATACTCCCCGGGACCACCGCTAGGTATTGCTTCGGGGAGCGGCTTTTGTGCTCTGTGCACCCTCTTGGTTCTTTAGGTCTTTTTGCTAACTTAGCTAACTAACCTGGAGACTGGCCGTTAGCTAACACTGGCGTGTCGGTGGTCAACCTGTCGCCTGTTTTGCAATTCTAAAACTATTTGAGAGGCGGCTGTACAAACCGCCCTCCAAATGTTTGGGTCTTTACACATCCTCCGAACTAGGTTGTCCGGAGTGGTGTCTGGCCCGCTCACTACCATCATGTCGCTCCGCGCATGCACAAAACGAGGGCACACGAAGAAGACATGCTCAGCAGTCTCTTCCGCATCCGCGCACTCGGGACACATGGGGGACCCCGCATGCCCGAATCTGTGTAGATACTGCCTAAAGCAACCATGGCCTGACAGAATCTGTGTCAGATGGAAGTTCACTTCTCCATGGCGCCTCCCGACCCATCCGGATACATCCGGAATAAGTCGATGCGTCCATCTACCCTTCGCGGAATTGGACCACTCCTGCTGCCATCTGATCATCGAGAATGATCTTCTGGTACCTCGTATGCCCCTTGTGTCACGTTGATCGAAGCATTCTACGTCCTCCTTAATGGCTATGCTGATAGGCAACATGCCGGACAGGACGCAGATTGCGTCGTATGACACAGTTCGATACGCGCTCGAAACCCTCAGGCACATGAGCCTGTAGGTACTTTCCAACTTACTCCGATGTTTACTAGTACCTAGTGCTTTGGACCACACTGGCCCGCCATATCTCAGTATGGACGAAGTCACGCTAGCTAGAAGTTTCCGCTTGCTGCCGTACACTGCTGAGCTATTGGACATCATGCGAGATAATGCTGCAATAGCCATTGAAGCCTTCTTGCAGGCATATTCGACATGGCTCCCGAAGGCGAGCTTGTCATCGATCATCACCCCCAGCAGCTTCAGGGAGCGCTTAGAGGCGATGGTGCAATTCCCGACACTGATCAACGCCTGTTGCTTCGACTTGCGGTTATTGACAACTGAAATCTCCGTCTTATGATGTGCCAGCTCCAGTTTTTTGGAGCGCATCCAGTCCTCGACGACGCTTATAGAGTGCGAAGCCGTCAACCTCCTCGATCGACTCGCCGTAGACCTCAAGTGTGATGTCGTCCGCAAATCCAACGATCACAACCCCTTGGGGGAGCTTTTGTTTCAGCACTTCATCGTACATGATATTCCACAGTACCGGGCCCAGGATGGAACCTTGTGGAACCCCTGCGGTAATTGGGACACATTTTTGACCCTCGTCTGTGCTGTAAACTAGCACACGATTCTGGAAATAATTTTCCAGAATCCTGTACAAAGACACCGGAATGTCTAGTTTCCGAAGCGAGTGGGCTATGGAATCCCAGCTAACACTATTGAACGCATTTTTCACGTCCAACGTGACGATTGCGCAATAGCGAATGCCCCATCTTTTACGCTGGAGTGCTACCTCTGCTGTTTTGGTGACGGACAGAATAGCATCCACCGTAGACTTGCCTTTTCGGAAGCCGAACTGGTTACTCGACAGACCGTTTGCACATTCGGTGTACCTAACCAGTCTATTGAGAATAACCTTCTCGAGCACCTTACCCGCCGTATCGAGCAGACATATCGGTCTGTATGCCGACGGGTCACCAGGTGGTTTCCCTGTCTTCGGCAATAAGACCAGCTTCTGTCGCTTCCATCTGTCTGGGAATGTACAGTCATCCAGGCACTTCTGCATGACTTCCCGAAATAGTCTGGGGGCCTCTTTGATGGCCTTCTTCACAGCCAGATTCGGAATCCCATCCAATCCCGGTGCCTTGCTCACCTTCAGGGAGTTGGCGATCGCGATGAGTTCCTCATTCGTAACCGTTTCCGCCTCCTCTGCCTCGGCACGGCTAACGCCGTCACTCATATATTGGGTGTTCGGCAGGTTGGCCGACCACCTCTGGTCTGAGTTTGAGATACTGGAACGTCGGTGAAGTGACTCGCCAGCCGGAGGCCAAGGATTTGGCTCGTGGCGTGGAAAGAGTCCCTCTATGATCCGCTCAGGGATCGCTGGTGATTTTTCTGCGGGCGCCATCGCACCCTTAGTCTTGGCCATCACCATCCTATAGGCGTTACCCCACGGGTTAGTGTTGGCACTAGCGCACAGTCTTTCGAAGCACGCACGTTTACTAGCTTTTATTGCTCTCTTAAGCGCCGCTCTTGCGGAACTGAATTCCCCTCGACGATCTTCCCTTTCTTCGTCGGTTCGCGCACGTTGAATCCTTCTTCTCGCTTGAAGACACGCTCTGCGGAGGTCCGCTATCGCGTCGGTCCACCAGTAGACTGGTGGCCTTCCATGCCTAGGCTGGCGGTTCCTAGGCATAGTGGCGTCGCACGCCCGCGAAAGTATGGCAACAAGTTGATCAGCGCTCGGGTTACGAATTCTGCTTGCCTCGTGTTCTAGTCTAATTGCTTCCGCAAATACCTCTTCGTTGAAGTGTGATATCCTCCACCCGCGAGGAGCTGGAGTGTTAATTCTACTCGCCACATGCGGTCTCGTTTTACAGTCTACGCTATAACAGACCGCCAGATGGTCGCTATGAGTGTAGCCATCGTCTACCCTCCAGTTCGTGATCAATCCTGGACTACAGAATGTCACATCGATGATCGACTCCGCGCCGTTTCTACTGAAGGTGCTCTTCAAGCCGACGTTGGCCAGATCTATGTTGAGCTTCGCCAAAGCCTCCAACAAGATCCGGCCTCTCTGGTTTGTGCGTCGACTTCCCCACTCAGTTGCCCATGCGTTGAAGTCGCCCGCCACTACCAACGGTGATAGACCGATCAGCTCCCCGGTGGCTCGGTCGATCATCCTTGCGAACTGCTCGGTAGACCAACGAGGCGGAGCATAGCAGCTGCAGTAGTACACTCCGTTCACCTTGGCAACCGCGTATCCTTCGTTTGAAGTTGACACTATCTCTTGAACCGGGAACCTGCTCGTCGTCCATATTGCCGCCATACCGGACCCGTCCGAAATCCAGTTACCGTTTCCGGAAGGAATTCGGTAGGGGTCCGAGATTATGGCGATGTCCGACAACGACTCAGTGACTGCTTGGTATAGCAGTTGCTGAGCCGCGAAGCAGTGGTTCAAATTTAGCTGTGTCACTCTCACGCCCGTGGCTTGCTAGTCGGCTTACCGGCCGTGCACCTCGGGCCTCCCATTATGTGCTTTGCGTCACGCTTCCCGGCGCACGCCAAGCACTTCGGGGGCTCTCCGCAGTCTTTGCTTTTGTGGCCTGCAGCACCACACCGCCTGCATAGGGAGCTCCTGTCAGGCCCCTTGCAGCTAAAGGACTTGTGTCCTTGCTCGAAGCATCGAAAGCAGACCTCCGGCGGCTGGTAGATGCTGAGTGGGCACATTGACCAGCCCACTTTGAGCCTCGCTACCTTTAGCGCCTGGTTTGCGTCTTCTGACGAAAGCCTGACAGTGGCGGTCTGGGTTCCTACTGGGCCTTTGCGCAGTCGAATTGCCTCTGGTGCCACAACCACTTCGCACTGCTCCTTGAGGGCATCCACGACTTCGCATGCCTCGGTGACTTCGTCCAGGTATTTAAGTTGTAGGGTTACCTGCGACGTGAGTGCCCGAACCTGCACTCTATCTCCAAGCGCCTCTTGGGCCAATGCCCGATAGGCTGGGCCCTTGTTTCTGGCTTCTTTGCGGAGCTCAACGATCATTTCTCCCTTGCGGGATCGGCGGATGCTACGCACATCTGCCCCCAGATCTTTGAGCTTCGCATCGCCTCTCATTGCCTTAAGGACTTCCGAGTACTTTGACTCTTCTGTCTTAAGGATGAGTGCGTCGCCCTTATTTTTAACTTTCTTCGTCGCAGGATTTGTAACCGGATGCGGTTTTTTGGCCACCACTTTTTGGTTCCTACTCCTTCCCGGAACCGTTACCCACGGGTTACCGGGAGCCTTCTGCTCCTTGGCTGCCACCGTGGGCGTTGCTTGCGCCACTCCTACACCGGTCTGAGGGCTGTTTGCGATTAAACGCTTCTTGGTGCCCCCGGGGGCCGTCTCTCCCGGGGACTGTCGCGTTCGTTTGGCAGCTGGCCCTGCCGCGCAAACCGCCGCAAACGTGCTAGCGTCCGTTTGGACCGACTTCGTCGCCAGCTCGGTCACCTTCGTCTCCTCTTTCTCCGCAGCCGCAGCTTTCATTTCGAGCTCGGCGTGCTCCTTTTTCGCAGCATCGACGGAGGACCGAAGCATGTAGAGGGCCTGCTTCAAGTACTTCGTTGTATTGCTGCGACTTTTCGCAAACTCGATTATAGCATCGAGCTGCTCAGACAGGGCCACTACCCTCGGTAGCGTGTCCCGCTGTCTTCCGACCGCCTTTAATAGCTGTGGACCAGCCACCACGATGTCTTGCGTAGATCCGGTAGGCGTACTGCCTTTACCGTCTTCGCAGGCGACCTTCACTGCATCCGTCTCCACTTTTCTAGGCGGAGACCGCTGGATGCCACCTCGCGCAAATGGGTTTTCCAACCCATCTGCCCCCATCTCCAGAGTTTTGTTTTTCTGCATTCTTGTTTATTGGGTCCCCCTACCAGCCGCTATCCTTATCCATAATGGAGTAGTCGCCTAAATGGTCCCAAGGTAGTCTATGCCGGAGCAGTGAGGCCATGGCTAGGGGCGGCTGCCATAGCGCCTTATGGGCAACTATGACACCCCCGACCGGCGCAAGTCAGGAAAAGACATCTGATCCTACTCCTGCCTGGTTCCCACCAGGCAATGGACTCGGAACGTACTGGAAGGCCTGCCAGGTTTTACGGGACGGAGACCCCTGCACCGGTTGTAATCTCGCCGTTTCAAGCCGTTATCACACGACATTACTAAGGGAGCTCGGCGCAGGTGCCAGCCCAAAATCATGGTACGAAAACGAAATCCGACTCGTATCCTATAGTGATGCGACCAGTTGCCGTAATTGGGAACATTACTGGCATCAGTCCCAATGGGCGGTATAGTGCATTTGGGTGGTGGGAGCGGCACTACTCGCTCCGTCGGAGCTGCTTCCGGCCAGTGTGGCTTTTGCGAGAATTCAGCGGCCCAGTGCCTGAATCTCGCCACGACCTAGGCTAGCTCCCGCTGATGGTCCGGGACTGCTTGCTAGCAGTGAGCACTTCCGTGGCCTTCGGTGATCGCCAATTACCGACCCGTGGTGGCATACAGCTCTGCCAGATATATATATATATATATATATATATATATATATATATATATATATATATATATATATATATATATATATATATATATATATATATATATATATATATATATATATATATATATATATATATATATATATATATATATATATATATATATTTATGTATATATCTAAATATTTACATGCGATAAATGTAAATATTTAAATACTAGTTGAACATTCCCGGCGATGCTCGGGAGCAAAGGTTTCAAAGATAGATTTTTTTTATATTTCATTGCTGCATTAGCTCAACTCACTTCAAAAATATAATTTACATCTTATACTTCCATCATCACTTTAAGTAGGGTGTCGAACGTCTTCGTCAGTGGTTTTCTTCGGACCTTTTTGCATAAGATTGCGCTAGTAAAACTACCGAAGAAAACCACTGACGAAGACGTTCGATTCCCTACTTCAATATTCTGAGAACGTGCAGAACGGAAATACCCATATTGGATTGTTTTTTGTGATTTTGGGCTGATTTACAGAAACTGGAAGTCACCATTTTGGATTTCAAAATGACGTATGGAGTTCCATTTTCGAAAGTATTGAAATTGTTGGCCAAATATCACTTTAGAAGTCATAAATTTGCATGTTTCATTTAGTTTTGTGAATAATATATCAAGTTTAGTAATCAGATACTTGTTATTTTTCTTCAAATGTCTTTTCTGAACGTTAACAAACATTTGATTGAAAAAAAAAAAATTGTGTCATCGCTATAAAATGACGTATGGAGGTCCACTTTCGGAAGTATTGAAATTGTTGGCCATATATCACTTTAGGTTATTTTCCTGGAACCGGAAGTCACCATTTTTTAATCCACAAAACTTAGAAGAATAAGAAAATAAAAGATTTTTAATGCTTAAGCTGCCTCTTAATCGATATTCAAACAAATGAATCGTAACCTTTCCTGCAGCTAAATGTGAGTTCTAGTTTGGATTAACGCAAAAAAAGTAAAACAGTAAGATTAAGAGCTGAATGACCTTCTGGTTAAAAGCTCTCTTATAAAAATCAAATTCAAATTCAAAAGTACAAAAGTAAATCGAATGCCGTAAAATGTAACTATTCACAAAACTACGAAAACATCAGAAATGTAAAATGTTCATGCTCGAGACATGGGTTATTCTGCAAAAAAAATTGTAGATGAAAGAACAACGAACATTTTATTGCAAAAAAAAAACAAATCATTGAATTTTGATTCAGAGGCGAATCGCGCATAAAAAGTCAAAGTTTCGCATGTAATCGTATAAAAACGTATAAATTTAAAAAAAATATTTTTCGGTGATTTTCTGTATTCTGTATGCTGTATGTGGTCCTCGTGGCTCTGTGGTTAGCGATGTCGATTGGCTCCCACACGGTTGTGATATCGGGTTCGATCCCCGATCAGGTCGAGAATCTTTTCGAACGGCAATTTTTCTCGACTCAGCTCTGGGGCACGGTGTATCGTTGTTCTTATCCTACAACATGCAAAATGTGCTAAAACAATATTGATAACGAATTTTCTCAACTAATCTGGTTGATCGAGAGCGCTATTAGAAGGCTGCAATATTGTTGTGCTGTATACAGAAAATCATCTTCAAACATACATTTTATATTTTAACATAAACAAACTTTTTAATGAAAAAAGAATCACATGTCATGGCTTTAAATTTTGTTTTAGAGGCAAATTCAGCATAAAAAGTCATAATTTTGCAAGTTTTACGTAGTTTTGTGAATAAAATCTCAAGTTTTAGTAAACAGATATTTGTTACTTTCCTTACAGATATTTGTTACTTTCCTTCAAATGTCTTTCCTAAACGTTTACAAACATTTTAATGTAAAAAAAAATCACATGTCATCGCTTGAAATTTTGATTTAGAGGCAAATTCAGTATATTTTTGCTTGTTTTACGTAGTTTTGTGAATAAAATCTCAAGTTTTAGTAATCAGATACTAATTATTTTTCCTCACATGTCTTTCCTGAACATTAACAAACATTTTAGTGTAAAAAATCATATGTCAACGCTTTGAATTTTGATTTAGAGGCAAATTTAGCACAGAAAGTCATAATTTTGCGTGTTTTACGTAGTTTCGTGAATAATATCTCAAGTTTTAGTAATTAGATACCTATTATTTTTTCTCAAATATCTTTCTTAAACATCAACAAACATTTTAATGAAAAAAGAATCACATGTCATCGCTTCGAATTTTGATTTGGAGACGAATTAAGTATAAAAAGTCATAATTTTGCATGTTTTACGTAGTTTTTTGAATAATATCTCAAGTTTTAGTTATCAGATACTAATTATTTTTCCTCGAATGTCTTCTCTGAACATTAACAAACATTTTAGTGAAAAAAGAATCTTATGTCATCGCTTTGAATTTTGATTTAGAGGCAAATTTAGCACAAAAAGTCATAATTTTGCATGTTTTACGTAGTTTTGTGAATAATATCTCAAGTTTTAGTATTTAGATAACTATTTTTTTATGACTAATGTCTTTCCTGAACATCAGCGAACATTTTCACCGCTTATTATTTTTGATTTAGAACGATTCAAAATGATGATGATTACTGTACACCACAGAGACTGAGGGAATAATATCAATAAGATCAAGCGTTACGGAATTCCATTTTTATATAGTAGATGATGATGATTACTGTACACCACAGAGACTGAGGGAATAATATCAATAAGATCAAGCGTTACGGAATTCCATTTTTATATAGTAGATATACATAAATATATATATATATATATATATATATATATATATATATATATATATATATATATATATATTTAAATATTTACATGCAAATACTCACGCGACAGATGCTGGATCCTCATTGTCATCGGAGTTATAATCTTCATTTATACTCAAACCAAGATTATCGAAGTCACTATTTCCTACTGCAGAAATATCAGCTTCGTTCAACTGTACCATCTGAGCGTTTTTGATTAGTATTGTTGCCTTGAGGAAGTTGGACCCGTTATCCGTGGTCACTGAATAAATCTGACTCAAGTTCAAATCAAACTTTCGCAAAACTTTTTCTATTTCAGCGAAAATATTTTCGGCCGTGTTTTTGTCGTTGCGCTCCACCATAGCCAACGTTCGCACCACCAGCTTTCCTTGAGTAACGAATTGGCTGTTGATGCCTAGAACCGACCGTCCTTTCCTCGACGCCAAATCCGCTTTTAGACAAATAAGTTTTCCTTTCATTTGGTCAGTAATGAAAGTAACCATTCTTGTCTCCACAGCACCCACATACTTCATGATATTTTGCCGACTAACGTGGTTTAAATTCAGCGCCTGCTCAAGTGGGGAAAGTACGGCACTTGCACACTGTTTCGAGAAAAAGTTCATCGGGATGCCGCATTCGGTTATCCATCTCACGAGCGAAGTTATATACGTGTTTCGGTCTATGTTGACCAAAACACGGCTTGGTTTACCCGGAATGTCGCCCTCAAGCGGCTTTTTTCCCTCAACAGGAAGCCCAATTTCAGCTGCTTCTTTGGCGTGTTTTGCAACCAAATGCCGCGACAAATTAAATGTAGTGCCACACTTAAACGGTTTGCCAGTCTCACCGCATAATATGCATAATGTCGTAGCAACTTCATTACCTGCGCAATCTTTCACAGTTTTTTTAAAAAAAAAAATCGTTCACAGCCGTATCCCGCGGTCTTTCCTGCCATTTTTTTAAATATTTTGAATCCCGAATAAACTTGACCGGTATCAACAAGTATCAACCACGCAATCTTAGCCATCTCTTTTGTACCTCTACCACAATCCAATCTCTTTCGCTCTTCCGCTTTTACTTTTAAAATACACCGCAGTGAGCTCTGTGGTGTAGTTGCTGCCCAGTCAGAATTTCATGGAACGCGAATCGGACCATCGGACCCATCTCTCTCAAAATTCATGCGGGTTGAACGAAATTCGCTCGAAATACACGATCTCTCGTATTGGTGTGTGCGCTAGACGCTCTATTTCTGTTTTTTCGTCTTTCTCTTTTGGCGCCGGGCATATTCTTTCGGTTTTTTTCTCGCTTTGGCGCAGAGCTTATTCTCACCGATAGCAACGTCGCGCAAACAGATGCACGGTTTATTGTATTGGTGTGTGTTAAACTTTCTTTATTCTCATCGATAGCAAACGTAGCGCAGTTTTTATTTTCAATCGAGTTGATAATAAAAGTTCGATTATTTCGCGCGTGGCAAAAAAATAGTTTCGCATGTTCAAAAAACAACAAGACTGTCGCGGCGGTTTCAAAAGTGTTTAAAGTGTTTGTCCGGCTGCTGGCCAATAGTGTGTGGTTTTTTTGGTGATAAATTTGCTGAAATGCAGCAATGTGAAAATATTTGTTTTTTTGTGAATAAAACCGTAAAACTTAGGTGGTAAAAGGTGAAGTGCGGTGGACATCATCGGTCAGTGCAGTGCAGTTGAAAATCTAGCGGATTAAAAAAAAAGTGATACGAGCTAGATAAAAAATGCTGGTTGGTAACCAGCAAGTGTGTTGTTTGGGTGTTAACTCTTCTGCAACAAGTGCAATTGCACTCGCCAGGTTAGTGTTTTAACCAAAATTAAAATTCAAACCACAACAATAATTTGAATGAAATTTGAATTGGTTTTTTGAGTTGGTTTCTTTTTCCCAACTGCTCTCATATGCATGCTGGAAACAGATTGATCAAATTAAAACTTTGCATTCAAGTTTTGTTGTGAATTTTACTGTGACACGTTTTCTAGCCACTGATTGTCGTTGTTTAATTTTATTTTGGAACATTTCATAAAAATAATTGGGAAAATATATACACTAAAGTCGCTTTTTACGCGGGGGATACGTGCCGCGTAAATTCCGAAATCCGCATAAAAAAAACCGCGTAAATTCCGGAATCCGCGTAAAAAAAACCATCGTTAATTTTGCATTCCGAGTGAAGGGAAACCGAAAACCGGGCAAAAAAAATACCGCGTAAATTCCGGAATCTGCGTAAAAAAACCGCGTAAATTCCGGAATCCGCGTAAAAAAAGCCGCCTAAAAAAACCCGCGTAAAAAAAATTTTGTTTCTTTTTTAATTTATGCAAAAATTTATTTCACAATCTATCGGTACACTGGGGCCGCTTTTTACGCTGGTTGTCTTTATGCGTTTTTCTAAACGGGATATTTTTACAATAACGATTATTTGTACGCGGTATAAAATAGGTTAAGTATAAGTATGTCTAATCTAATCTTTTAAATGCGGTACAACCAACTGCGTAAAAAGCGACCCCAGTGTATTTTCAAACCGTAGTCTTATGCCCATTTAGGACAATTTTCAACAGGCAAAAAAAAAATTCTTATTGATGCAAGACTGCTGATGGTTACTCAAAGATGCGCGAAAACCTATTTTCCAACACTGTTTCGGCGGATTTAATTCAAACGCAATATTTAATGGACTGTACTAACTTTATTACGAATAACTAAAAAACACGTTTACACGCGACGGGATCTTCATACATACTATTCAAATGCGCACTTCCGTTAAGCGGATACAACAAAAAAGGCGAGCAAGCAAGCCCGCCAGGGGCAATCTAAAAACGATGTTATGGGTTATTCTGGTACAACACCATTAGAAGACGCAACACTCTCCCCCTGTTGAGCTAGCCTCAAAGTTTACTCGTTGTCTTCTATTGGTAGAACAGCAATTTGTGTCGTTGGTCTTGTGTAGATGCCAGTAGATGTGCGAACCTTCACCACTCTGACGACTCCATGGCTTCCAGGAAACACTTCCACTATGCGTCCAAGCCGCCACGTTTGAGGTGGTGTATTGTCCTCCTTCAAGATTACAAGTAAATCTTTTCGAATGATGGTCGGATCCTTATTCCACTTTCCTCTACACTGTAGTGTTGTCACATACTCGTTCGACCAGCGGCGCCAAAAAGATTTTTTACATTTCTGAACTATTTGATATCGAGACAAAGTATTTTCTTTCAAATGCAAGTAAACCGGTTCCGCAACTGCCGTCAACTCTCTACCGATAATAAAATGTGCTGGACTCAATGCTTTGTACTCTAAAGGATCATCAGATAGCGGACAAAGTGGTCGCGAATTCAGTATGGCCTCAATTTGTATAAGCAGAGTGTTCATCTCTTCATAAGTCAAATGAGCTTCCTTCATTACACGATATAAATGGTATTTAACACTTTTCACACCTGCTTCTCATAATCCTCCCTGGTGTGGAGCTTTGGGAGCTGTAAATTTCCATGATATGCCACGAGGTTGACAAAAGTCACTGATCTCTTTCTCCAGCTGCTGAGACGATAGTAACTCACGTAGCTCTCTAAGCTGGCGTTCAGCACCGATGAAGTTCTTTCCATTGTCTGAGAACATTTCAGACACATTACCACGCCTTCCCACGAATCTATGCAGAGCACTTAAAAATCCGTCCGTGGACAACGACGACACTAATTCGAGGTGTATCGATTTCGTAGTCATGCACACAAAGAGTGCAATGTACGCCTTGATTGGGGCCTTACTTCGCCCTTGTTTCAATAATATCGGGCCGGCATAGTCGACACCCGTTCTGACAAATGGTTGAGAAGCCGTTACACGACAACCTGGTAAATCGCCCATGAACTATTTAACATCCTTAGGATTCACTCGAAAGCATTGTACACATCGTTTTAACACACGACGAATGCATCGTTTAGTACTTCTGACGTAGGATAGCTAGCAATCTGTTACAACCAACATGAAGGTTTTCACGATGAACAGCAAATATTAAAATTTCAGTCAAATGATGTTTGTTAGGAAGAATTAACGGATGGTTCTGATCAGCTGAAAGATTGGAATTACGAAGCCGTCCGCCAACAACAAGCAGCCGTCTCTCCTCATCGAATATCGGGTTAAGGTTTCGAAGCGTACCGCTCACGGCCAAGCCCTTGCGGATACGTTCAATTTCATTTTGGAACTCATTATGTTGTACTATCCTTACTATTGCAAACTGTGATTCGCGAAAGTCCTTCACTATCAATCTGCCATGGCGTCGTTTTGTTGGGGTTCTGCTGTTATGGATAAATCTAAGAACGTATGCAAAAATTCGTTCCAGTTTTCGAAAGTCACTATATTTAGCAACAATATCAACTAAATAATTTTCAGGCATCATCGGTTCGACTGATATATGAGCATGATGGTTATGATTTGAAGGTTCGCCAGGTTGAACTTTCTCGAAATAATTTTCGTTCTTCACTAAATCTAATCGTTCATTCCGCAAATAAGCAGGACCATACCACCACAGTTCACATTTTGTCAATGTCGCTGGAAAGACACCACGCGAGATTAAATCAGCGGGGTTCATTGCAGTTGGTACATATCTCCACTTGCATTTGCTAGTCAGTTGTCGAATAGCATCAATACGATGTTTTACAAAAACAGGAGAATCAGGCTTCAAATTCTCAATCCATGCTAAGACGATTTTGGAATCTGACCAGAGTATCACGTCACTTAGTTTTTTATCTATTGCAGTCACAACCTTTGTCATTTGCTCAGCAAGAAGTTTCGCTGCACATAGCTCTAGACGAGGCATTGTCAATTCAATCGGGGAATCTCCATCTATATGTTTTCGATTCAACTCCTTTAAAGGTGTCACTCTCGATTTTCCACATATCAAACGTGATTCGACTTGGGCACCTGCTTCACATCTAAGATACAAGCAGCATCCGTATGCTTTGGCTGATGCGTCAGCAAAACCATGAATTTCATAGCGTGCTGCTTCACCCAAGGTTATCATTCTTGGGATCTTCAAAGTAGTAATTTCGTTAAGCTCCTTACGGAACCTTTTCCAACTTTCTAGAGGCTCACCGGTAACCACATCATCCCAGTAGATTCCTTCCTTCCACAACTGCTGCATCACAAGTTTTGCAATTACCACTACTGGTCCCAGCAATCCGAGTGGATCAAATTCTCTCGCTATCTCGGACATTATTTGCCTCTTCGTAGGCATTTCAATTGGCTTTTCTATCGGCTTCACACGGAATCGGAATTCATCATCAACAGGGTTCCACAAAAGACCAAGTGTCTTGATAGTATCATTGACGGGACAGTCTTCGAAGTTTAGTAACCCTTCCCGAAAATCAACTGGAATGCTTTCAAGTAGTTCTGGATCGTTGGCACAAAATTTCCGTAATTCAAAACCACCTCTAGACAACAATAAGCTCAAATCATGTAGCAGCTTCTTTGATTCATTCAAATCATCAGCTCCTGTCAACACATCATCAACGTAAAAGTTTTTGAGGATCACATCACTAGCCTTTGGAAAATTGTGTCCTTCATCTAATGCTAGCTGCATCAGAGATCGAGTTGCTAAAAATGGAGCTGCTGATGTGCCATATGTAACTGTATTGAGTTCAATCGTTTTTAGCGGTTTAGTCTTATCATCACGCCATAAAATTTTTTGGTATTTACGGTCTTCACTATGTACTTGTACTTGCCTGTACATTTTTGACACATCTGCAGTGAATACATATCTTGGGATTCGAAACCGAATGATAATATCAAATAATGAAGGTTGTATAACTGGTCCTATCATCATGACATCGTTCAATGAAAGATTTGTAGAGCTCTTAGACGAAGCGTCAAATACAACTCTCAATTTTGTCGTAGAGCTTTCTGGTTTTAACACGCAATGGTGCGGTAAGAAAAAACCGGTTTCCTTTTCTTCCGAATCGTCAACTAGGCGTGCATGTCCTAAAGAGATGTATTCGTCGACGAATTTTTTATACTCTACTTTCAAAGGAATGTTTCTATCTAATCTGCGCTCTAGTTGATAGAATCGTTGTTCTGCTATTTGTCGAGATTCGCCAAGTTCTGCGACACTATCACGGAACGGTAAACGGACAATGTAACGTCCATCATCACTTCGCTGATGTGTTTGAGCAAAATGACGTTCACAATCATTTTCTCCTCGTTCAGGCTCGAAACTATTTTGCTCATCGACTGACCAAAACCGTTTCATAAGGATAATCAGTTCTTGTTCTGCAGACTCATTTGACATTGCATGGCAAATACGCACTGTACGCACTGCAGTCGAATTAGTCACTCTTCCGGAAATCAACCATCTCAGTTCACTTTCTTGTAGTAATGGTAGATTCACAGACATTTTTATCTTTCCTTCATCAAGTAGTTCATAGAATTCCTCAGCTCCAATAAGTAAATCTATTCGATTTGGTTCGTGAAACCAAGGGTCTGCTAATACTAAGTCAGTCGGAATTGGCCAGCTTTCAATATCGATCCTAGCTGGTGGCAATGTACCAGTAACACGTGGTACAATCAAATAATCCAAAGAAAAGGCATACTCAGACGTTCGCGATTGCACCTTTGCTCTGACCTTCAGTTTTACCGTAGATTTCATCCCGTTCACTCCCATAACCGGAATATTTGCAGGTTCTTTCTTGAGATTCAAAAGATCAACAAACCGTTGCGACATAAAATTTGCCATAGCCCCAGAGTCAAGTAGGGCTCGACATGCATGCGGCACTACACTAACATCAATTACATGTACAATAGCGGTGGCCAGAAGAACTTGTTTCGTTGTTTCACTGGAATTACAAGACAATGAGCAATTTATATTCGCGTTCAACTGACTAGTACTCGGCATGTCAGATGTCGCATTCGTGTTTGGTATCTTAGGTGTCATTGTTTCCTTATTTTCAATTTTATCATCAGGATGCAACAACATGTGATGGGAATTAGAGCATAAAGAGCATTTTTTATCCATCTTACAATCTGCAGTTCGATGACCACGCTTCAGACAAGCGAAACATAAACCTAGTTTTCGAGCCTTGTAATAGCGAGCGTTGACATTTATTTTCTTAAATAATTCACAGCAATCAAGCAAATGATTATCATTACAAAGAGCACAATTTACTTCGGTTTTCTTTATGGTTGCAACATGATTCTTACTTGCAAAAATTGGTTTTTCCATTCTGACACTTGTATTCAAAACGCGTGATTTGCCTATTGATTTTGCTTTTTCACAACGTTCCAGCACTGCTTGTTGATTTCTTAAAACCGTAATCATATTTTTATAGGCTGGTAAACTCTTACGCTCTACACTAGATTCCCAAACTCTACGTGTATTTGCATCCAGCTTAGACGCGGTCAGGTTGATAATCATAGCTTCTGACAGTTTGTCCATCTTCAAATCATGATAAGCCAGAGAACTTACGCATTTTTCAACATCATCTATAAGTATTTTTAAATGCATAAATGATTCAGAAGCCATTGATTTTAAATTCAATAATCTTGCAATTGTTTCGTTAATCAAGACAGGAAGGTTTTCAAACTGCTCAGTCAATGAATTCCAAGCACCTTCATAATTATTGTCGCGTATAATCTGCTGATCAATGGCACCTCGTGCCTTTCCAACCAAAGCCTTGTCTAAATAATGAAGTTTGGTTGCTGCAGAATCAGAAGTACATCTATCAGCGATATCACAAAACATTTGTTTGAACTTAAACCAATTTTCATATTGGCCATCAAAACACGGGAGCGCCGCTTGCTGCAAAACAATGGTCGGCGGTAGAGCAACTGGCCCTCTATTAACGGTACCGTTTTGCAAAAGTCCATCACCACCCACAATGGTACCAACAGCAGCCACCCGTTCCTTGTTGTTATCCTCGTACGCTTGCATCATTTCGCACAGCGCAATCCGTGTAAATTCATACAACTCCTCAAATTCAATATAAATTGGTTCGAACTCACCCGCTTTCGATGGATCCACTAGGTAGATACGATTGCGGAAATCGTTGAAATCATCGTAAGCTGAATCGACGGTTTTCAAATACAATTTCAACGCATGCACGCTGAACTTTTGATGGTCGATGCTAGCTGCTTCAATCGCATCATCATGAAACATTTATTCACGGTCACGTTTCACATATCATTTTTTCTAGTTCAGCTTTGGAAAATCGAAACACGTGTCGCTGCAAACAATTTCTTCTTTCAATAATAATTGCACAGCACTCAACAAACGATTTTTCTTCCAAAGACATGAACATCACTCGCAGCCATTTCACTTCATCATAGAAACTGCGTCATAGATCGTTTTCAATTCACTACGCGTAAATTTTTCTCCAACAGCACATGGATTTTCTTTGTTCGAAATTTACGCACAAAGTATTTCTTCCCACGCACTGTGTCTTTTTTTTTTTAATCGTTAATTCATATTCGGCTATTAAATCCGGCTCGAAGGACCAATGTTTCGGCGGATTTAATTCAAACGCAATATTTAATGGACTGTACTAACTTTATTACGAATAACTAAAAAACACGTCTACACGCGACGGGATCTTCATACATACTATAATGCGCACTTCCGTTAAGTGGATACAACAAAAAAGGCGAGCAAGCAAGCCCGCCAGGGGCAATCTAAAAACGATGTTATGGGTTATTCTGGTACAACACCATTAGAAGACGCAACAAACACCTATCAGTCTTTTTAAACCTTGGTTATGCCCATTCAAAGAAAATTTCAACAAGCAAAAAAATTTTTTTTGATGCACGACTGTGAACTGTTACTGAAGGATGCGTGAAAACCTATTTCGCATTACCTATTAGTATTTTCAAACCTTTCTTATGCCCCTTTAGAACAATTTTCGCATTGGTTTCATTGGTTTCTACACTTACTACAAACAGTTTTTTGAAGCATTTTATACCCCATAAACAGTTGCTGTATTATTTATTTTCAATTTTAATACATCTCAAAAAGTCACGTTATATCGAGTTACGTTATATCAAGGTTGCATTATAGCGAGGTATGACTGTATATATATATATATATATATATATATATATATATATATATATATATATATATATATATATATATATATATATATATATATATATATATATATATATATATATATATATATATATATATATATATATATATATATATATATATATATATATATATATATATATATATATATATATATCCGCGAGTAAATTCTGAAATTCGCGTAAAAAAATGTTATTTCGTAAAAAAATTTAATCATATCTGCTTAATTCTTTCGAAAAAATTAAAAAGAAGTGCTATTTCATATACGAATGAATATGAAAAAAACCCTTAGAAACATATCTCGTAAAATAGCGATTTTTTCGGGAAATTCGAGTAAAATACGCGTTAATTCCAAAATTCGTTGTTTACCCACTTTTGAAGTATTTAGAAAAGTTTTGGAATTAATGATGATTTCGGACTCACCATGTTTGATCCACGTGTCGGGTATTACCCGCGTGAAAAGCGATTTAAACGCCAGTGCATCGGGCATTCCAAGTGAAGTAAAATAAAAATAAAGAAATATTTATTTTATATCCGTTAAACACAAATTTGAATATATTTTCTATGATTCGATTATCCGGAAGAATCGATAATCCAGAATGATTTTTTTCTATGTTCCTGATAATCGAGTCCGGCCTGTAACGATGAACCACGACAGTCGAAAAGTTAAGAACGCCGACAATTAAAAAAAAAACATCAAGCTCATACTGGCATGATATTACCTGTAGCCAATTTTAAACATCATTTAAACTTAGCATGCCCTGGGCCTGTTGACAATTGCAGTTTTCTACAAGTGCTTTTCTGCCCATAATTCAAAAATTGGCTAATACGTCATAGGCATCAAATCGAGAAAAACGCATTTTGAAATTTTTCGTGGGTACAACATATTTTGACTGTCGATGACAACATTTTATTGAGTATATCACCCTTCATATATGCTGGAACTTTGCCCTTGAGTTGAAACAGAGAAATCTGCAGGAAAATTCCATCCGCCACGTATTTTTAACGCAGTAGCCGTTTTTACAATTATAAACGTAAGGTCAGTCGACAAACCGGTGTGCAATTTGGCTAATATCCGTACGATGTGAATTATTTGTGCTCGTTGGTGATGAAAATTGTGCGTAATTTAGTAGAACAACACGGAAGCACCAGTGAGGGCGAAAAGGACGACGAGACAATTGTTTCGTGCAATAATATAACAATACATATAACGAAAATATTATTATTCATGATAATCTCACAATCCACTTTCCTATTTTTTCGCATCAAATATAAAATGAAATCTGAATTTTCTCTTCAATATTACTTCTAACCAAAGAGCTAAATAGCTTTTTTGAGAATGTAAAGATTTATGACAGAAGGAAACAGTCACGCGTTTTGATCATTGGGTTTCGCAGCACCGCAAATAAATTCTTGTTGCATCAAATATGTTGTTCGTAAATAGTCAAATTTGATGCAAGGGCCTTACGATCGCTTACTTGTCGCCAGTAATCACCAGGCTACAACACACTTTCGAAAGTTAGATGAAACAAAGTACAGTAATAATACACTGGTTCGTGAACATGCCACAGGTAGAAACATATTGGATATTAGCCAACTTCTGAATTATTTTGGATATTAGCCAAAATTGTTTCACCTCTGCTGCCTTCCCAAATGCATTTTTTGACAATCGGCTTCCGTAGGGACCTTGTTTAGGGTGTTAACCGTCTTGAGAAACTGTTTTCCCGATTTTGGTGAAAATGGCATACAGGTCGGACTCGATTATATACAGACTCGATTATATATTGACTCGATTATATATGATTCGATTATATACAAAATTGTATATAATCGAATCATAAAAAAAAATTTTTTTTTTTTCAATTTTAAGTATAACTTACCTAAAGCAGCAATGTCGTATAGGGATCGTCCAAAAATACGTAACGCTTGGGGGAGGTTGAGATCTGACGAAACGTCGCAATCAATACTTAAAATTTTGAAGATCTATACAAAGAGCGTTACCCAGAGGAAAGAGGGGGTCGAAAATAGTTTTTATTTACGGTACGTAATTAATGGACGTTCCCTTCAGTCCAATATGACGTAACGCAACATTTTTTGACCCAAAACGTTGGTTTTTGAGCCATAATGTTTCAAGTAAAGTAAAGCTGATCTAAAACAGAAATATCGCGAGGGAACGTTTACAAATTATGTAACGCTCAGGAAACGGGAAAGAGTGTTGGGTTGGCAAAGTGTTGCAACCCATACGGAAAATTTAAACAAAAAGCATGGCAAAGGGGGAAAGGAGATCAACAATAATTATTCTTGCGTTACGTTATAAATAAGCGCTTCCTTATTGATTCATAAAAGTCCGTTCTTTGTCTTTTTTCAAATGATACACAGTCTTTTTTTAAATGATACACAGTTGCTTCAGCGATGTTGTATTTTTGTTGTACGTCACGGACCGACAGACCTTCTTCGAGATCGTAAAGAACTTTTGCTTTTTGAGCAAAAGTTAAAACGTTTCTTCGTTTCCTGGCTTTTACGTAAGCACTTGCCATTTTTTGTTCTGAATTGCTTGAAACGCAGCACAACAATATCAAAACTAAAAGAGTAAACAAACACAATACACACTGATCAAAATTTTTCTTAAGCTTTGCTGCAATCAGCCATGTTTAAAACACGCACTACGGAGAAAATATTTAAAACACTACACGGCGTGTATTGCAACTTGCACTGCGTAATGTGTAAGAACGACCGTACACGCCGTGTAGTGTTTCTATGCAAAAGTGGCACCCGTGCAGCACGGTGTAGTGTTCTTGCCATGGCTGACTGCAATAACATAAAGAGTAACTACGAAATCTATACATACATCAATTTTTGTAAGAAAGGTTTTTTGCGACTTTAAGGGGGTTAATCAAAAAAACTCTACTTATTTATTTAAAAACAACAAAAGATGTATGCAAAATAAACAAAAAAAAATTTTCTGATTCGATTATACATATATACATATATTTTTGTAAGAAAGGTTTTTTGCGACTTTAAGGGGGTTAGTCACAAAAATCCTACTTATTTATTCAAAAACAACAAAATATTAATGCAAAATAAACAAAAAAAAATTTTTTTTCTGATTCGATTATATATACATATATTTTTGTAAGAAAGGTTTTTTGCGACTTTAAGGGGGTTAGTCACAAAAATCCTACTTATTTATTCAAAAACAACAAAATATTAATGCAAAATAAACAAAAAAAAATTTTTTTTTCTGATTCGATTATATACAGGATTCGATTATATACAGTGAAAATTTTTCGGGGACTGTATATAATCGAGTCCGACCTGTATATATATATACATATATATATATATATATATATATATATATATATATATATATATATATATACATATATATATATATATATATATATATATATATATATATATATATATATATATATATATATATATATATATATATATATATATATATATATATATATATATATATATATATATATATATATATATATATATATATATATATATATATATATATATATATATATGGCAGAGCTGTATGCCACCACGGGTCGGTAATTGGCGATCACCGAAGGCCACGGAAGTGCTCACTGCTAGCAAGCAGTCCCGGACCATCAGCGGGAGCTAGCCTAGGTCGTGGCGAGATTCAGGCACTGGGCCGCTGAATTCTCGCAAAAGCCACACTGGCCGGAAGCAGCTCCGACGGAGCGAGTAGTGCCGCTCTCACCACCCAAATGCACTATACCGCCCATTGGGACTGATGCCAGTAATGTTTCCAATTACGGCAACTGGTCGCATCACTATAGGATACGAGTCGGATTTCGTTTTCGTACCATGATTTTGGGCTGGCACCTGCGCCGAGCTCCCTTAGTAATGTCGTGTGATAACGGCTTGAAACGGCGAGATTACAACCGGTGCAGGGGTCTCCGTCCCGTAAAACCTGGCAGGCCTTCCAGTACGTTCCGAGTCCATTGCCTGGTGGGAACCAGGCAGGAGTAGGATCAGATGTCTTTTCCTGACTTGCGCCGGTCGGGGGTGTCATAGTTGCCCATAAGGCGCTATGGCAGCCGCCCCTAGCCATGGCCTCACTGCTCCGGCATAGACTACCTTGGGACCATTTAGGCGACTACTCCATTATGGATAAGGATAGCGGCTGGTAGGGGGACCCAATAAACAAGAATGCAGAAAAACAAAACTCTGGAGATGGGGGCAGATGGGTTGGAAAACCCATTTGCGCGAGGTGGCATCCAGCGGTCTCCGCCTAGAAAAGTGGAGACGGATGCAGTGAAGGTCACCTGCGAAGACGGTAAAGGCAGTACGCCTACCGGATCTACGCAAGACATCGCGGTGGCTGGTCCACAGCTATTAAAGGCGGTCGGAAGACAGCGGGACACGCTACCGAGGGTAGTGGCCCTGTCTGAGCAGCTCGATGCTATAATCGAGTTTGCGAAAAGTCGCAGCAATACAACGAAGTACTTGAAGCAGGCCCTCTACATGCTTCGGTCCTCCGTCGATGCTGCGAAAAAGGAGCACGCCGAGCTCGAAATGAAAGCTGCGGCTGCGGAGAAAGAGGAGACGAAGGTGACCGAGCTGGCGACGAAGTCGGTCCAAACGGACGCTAGCACGTTTGCGGCGGTTTGCGCGGCAGGGCCAGCTGCCAAACGAACGCGACAGTCCCCGGGAGAGACGGCCCCCGGGGGCACCAAGAAGCGTTTAATCGCAAACAGCCCTCAGACCGGTGTAGGAGTGGCGCAAGCAACGCCCACGGTGGCAGCCAAGGAGCAGAAGGCTCCCGGTAACCCGTGGGTAACGGTTCCGGGAAGGAGTAGGAACCAAAAAGTGGTGGCCAAAAAACCGCATCCGGTTACAAATCCTGCGACGAAGAAAGTTAAAAATAAGGGCGACGCACTCATCCTTAAGACAGAAGAGTCAAAGTACTCGGAAGTCCTTAAGGCAATGAGAGGCGATGCGAAGCTCAAAGATCTGGGGGCAGATGTGCGTAGCATCCGCCGATCCCGCAAGGGAGAAATGATCGTTGAGCTCCGCAAAGAAGCCAGAAACAAGGGCCCAGCCTATCGGGCATTGGCCCAAGAGGCGCTTGGAGATAGAGTGCAGGTTCGGGCACTCACGTCGCAGGTAACCCTACAACTTAAATACCTGGACGAAGTCACCGAGGCATGCGAAGTCGTGGATGCCCTCAAGGAGCAGTGCGAAGTGGTTGTGGCACCAGAGGCAGTTCGACTGCGCAAAGGCCCAGTAGGAACCCAGACCGCCACTGTCAGGCTTTCGTCAGTAGACGCAAACCAGGCGCTAAAGGTAGCGAGGCTCAAAGTGGGCTGGTCAATGTGCCCACTCAGCATCTACCAGCCGCCGGAGGTCTGCTTTCGATGCTTCGAGCAAGGACACAAGTCCTTTAGCTGCAAGGGGCCTGACAGGAGCTCCCTATGCAGGCGGTGTGGTGCTGCAGGCCACAAAAGCAAAGACTGCGGAGAGCCCCCGAAGTGCTTGGCGTGCGCCGGGAAGCGTGACGCAAAGCACATAATGGGAGGCCCGAGGTGCACGGCCGGTAAGCCGACTAGCAAGCCACGGGCGTGAGAGTGACACAGCTAAATTTGAACCACTGCTTCGCGGCTCAGCAACTGCTATACCAAGCAGTCACTGAGTCGTTGTCGGACATCGCCATAATCTCGGACCCCTACCGAATTCCTTCCGGAAACGGTAACTGGATTTCGGACGGGTCCGGTATGGCGGCAATATGGACGACGAGCAGGTTCCCGGTTCAAGAGATAGTGTCAACTTCAAACGAAGGATACGCGGTTGCCAAGGTGAACGGAGTGTACTACTGCAGCTGCTATGCTCCGCCTCGTTGGTCTACCGAGCAGTTCGCAAGGATGATCGACCGAGCCACCGGGGAGCTGATCGGTCTATCACCGTTGGTAGTGGCGGGCGACTTCAACGCATGGGCAACTGAGTGGGGAAGTCGACGCACAAACCAGAGAGGCCGGATCTTGTTGGAGGCTTTGGCGAAGCTCAACATAGATCTGGCCAACGTCGGCTTGAAGAGCACCTTCAGTAGAAACGGCGCGGAGTCGATCATCGATGTGACATTCTGTAGTCCAGGATTGATCACGAACTGGAGGGTAGACGATGGCTACACTCATAGCGACCATCTGGCGGTCTGTTATAGCGTAGACTGTAAAACGAGACCGCATGTGGCGAGTAGAATTAACACTCCAGCTCCTCGCGGGTGGAGGATATCACACTTCAACGAAGAGGTATTTGCGGAAGCAATTAGACTAGAACACGAGGCAAGCAGAATTCGTAACCCGAGCGCTGATCAACTTGTTGCCATACTTTCGCGGGCGTGCGACGCCACTATGCCTAGGAACCGCCAGCCTAGGCATGGAAGGCCACCAGTCTACTGGTGGACCGACGCGATAGCGGACCTCCGCAGAGCGTGTCTTCAAGCGAGAAGAAGGATTCAACGTGCGCGAACCGACGAAGAAAGGGAAGATCGTCGAGGGGAATTCAGTTCCGCAAGAGCGGCGCTTAAGAGAGCAATAAAAGCTAGTAAACGTGCGTGCTTCGAAAGACTGTGCGCTAGTGCCAACACTAACCCGTGGGGTAACGCCTATAGGATGGTGATGGCCAAGACTAAGGGTGCGATGGCGCCCGCAGAAAAATCACCAGCGATGCTTGAGCGGATCATAGAGGGACTCTTTCCACGCCACGAGCCAAATCCTTGGCCTCCGGCTGGCGAGTCACTTCACCGACGTTCCAGTATCTCAAACTCAGACCAGAGGTGGTCGGCCAACCTGCCGAACACCCAATATATGAGTGACGGCGTTAGCCGTGCCGAGGCAGAGGAGGCGGAAACGGTTACGAATGAGGAACTCATCGCGATCGCCAACTCCCTGAAGGTGAGCAAGGCACCGGGATTGGATGGGATTCCGAATCTGGCTGTGAAGAAGGCCATCAAAGAGGCCCCCAGACTATTTCGGGAAGTCATGCAGAAGTGCCTGGATGACTGTACATTCCCAGACAGATGGAAGCGACAGAAGCTGGTCTTATTGCCGAAGACAGGGAAACCACCTGGTGACCCGTCGGCATACAGACCGATATGTCTGCTCGATACGGCGGGTAAGGTGCTCGAGAAGGTTATTCTCAATAGACTGGTTAGGTACACCGAATGTGCAAACGGTCTGTCGAGTAACCAGTTCGGCTTCCGAAAAGGCAAGTCTACGGTGGATGCTATTCTGTCCGTCACCAAAACAGCAGAGGTAGCACTCCAGCGTAAAAGATGGGGCATTCGCTATTGCGCAATCGTCACGTTGGACGTGAAAAATGCGTTCAATAGTGTTAGCTGGGATTCCATAGCCCACTCGCTTCGGAAACTAGACATTCCGGTGTCTTTGTACAGGATTCTGGAAAATTATTTCCAGAATCGTGTGCTAGTTTACAGCACAGACGAGGGTCAAAAATGTGTCCCAATTACCGCAGGGGTTCCACAAGGTTCCATCCTGGGCCCGGTACTGTGGAATATCATGTACGATGAAGTGCTGAAACTAAAGCTCCCCCAAGGGGTTGTGATCGTTGGATTTGCGGACGACATCACACTTGAGGTCTACGGCGAGTCGATCGAGGAGGTTGAGTTGACGGCTTCGCACTCTATAAGCGTCGTCGAGGACTGGATGCGCTCCAAAAAACTGGAGCTGGCGCATCATAAGACGGAGATTTCAGTTGTCAATAACCGCAAGTCGAAGCAACAGGCGTTGATCAGTGTCGGGAATTGCACCATCGCCTCTAAGCGCTCCCTGAAGCTGCTGGGGGTGATGATCGATGACAAGCTCGCCTTCGGGAGCCATGTCGAATATGCCTGCAAGAAGGCTTCAATGGCTATTGCAGCATTATCTCGCATGATGTCCAATAGCTCAGCAGTGTACGGCAGCAAGCGGAAACTTCTAGCTAGCGTGACTTCGTCCATACTGAGATATGGCGGGCCAGTGTGGTCCAAAGCACTAGGTACTAGTAAACATCGGAGTAAGTTGGAAAGTACCTACAGGCTCATGTGCCTGAGGGTTGCGAGCGCGTATCGAACTGTGTCATACGACGCAATCTGCGTCCTGTCCGGCATGTTGCCTATCAGCATAGCCATTAAGGAGGACGTAGAATGCTTCGATCAACGTGACACAAGGGGCATACGAGGTACCAGAAGATCATTCTCGATGATCAGATGGCAGCAGGAGTGGTCCAATTCCGCGAAGGGTAGATGGACGCATCGACTTATTCCGGATGTATCCGGATGGGTCGGGAGGCGCCATGGAGAAGTGAACTTCCATCTGACACAGATTCTGTCAGGCCATGGTTGCTTTAGGCAGTATCTACACAGATTCGGGCATGCGGGGTCCCCCATGTGTCCCGAGTGCGCGGATGCGGAAGAAACTGCTGAGCATGTCTTCTTCGTGTGCCCTCGTTTTGTGCATGCGCGGAGCGACATGATGGTAGTGAGCGGGCCAGACACCACTCCGGACAACCTAGTTCGGAGGATGTGTAAAGACCCAAACATTTGGAGGGCGGTTTGTACAGCCGCCTCTCAAATAGTTTTAGAATTGCAAAACAGGCGACAGGTTGACCACCGACACGCCAGTGTTAGCTAACGGCCAGTCTCCAGGTTAGTTAGCTAAGTTAGCAAAAAGACCTAAAGAACCAAGAGGGTGCACAGAGCACAAAAGCCGCTCCCCGAAGCAATACCTAGCGGTGGTCCCGGGGAGTATTATGGGCTGGAGACTGAAGGGGTTTTAGTGGGTCCGGTCACTGATTCAAACCAACCCCACACTCCCTGAGGTTGGTCACCTCAGGGGTTTGGATGCAAATTTCCCCTTCACCTGAAACAAAAAAAAAAAAAAAAAAAAAAAAAAAAAATATATATATATATATATATATATATATATATATATATATATATATATATATATATATATATATATATATATATATATATATATATATATATATATATATATATATATATATATATATATATATATATATATATATATGTGTGTGTGTGTGTGTAAATCGGTTAAGAAGAAAAATAGTACTTGCATAGCAAAAGACACAATCATGGGTCACTTTTGGCCTTTAAGATCATTTTGTTTATAAAACCATCAAAATCCATCACAAAAGATATTTTATTGTTGTAAAAGCTTGATAATAAGTTATTTTATTGGGTCGTGATCCATTTTCATGCAAAAGTAATAAAAATAGCCAAAATATGGACTGACCCACCATTGTGCACCGCAAAACGTAACATCACTACAATTATGGGTTACTTCACTTATTGCACCGAGCAGAATAAATGTTTTTAGTAACATTTTCAACATTAAATCATTTCAATCGTATGAAAAGGGTTACAATTGAGTTATAAAAAACACCACTGCCAATAAAAATTGCTCAGTTTCGTGATCGTAGTGTCGTCTTCGGCAAAGTTGTAGATAATATTTTTTTTCCGAAGAAAATACCCTGGAAAAAAAATTTTTCTTTCAAAAAATAGTTAGCAGAAAAACAGAAACTAATTAGACTGCTCTATTGGTGATTCGAACAATTTTTAAAGCTAAAACGTTGTCTTTGATTGGCATAGTGTCTTCTGCACAGTTGCAGATAACAATTTGGTCCTTCCAAATATAATAATTAAAAAAAATCCAAAACATTTTAATTTGTTTTTTATTTCTCCACGATTGAACCAATTTCAGAGTTTAGGTATTTAATTGTATTTTTATAAAAAAAATCGGTATTAAAAAAATGAGTTTTTTAAATATTTTTTTTTTGTTTTTCTCTTCCTTTTTTTCAAACAAAAAATATTATAGTTATATTTTCGGAAAGACAATATTTGCCAAAGACATCATACCTATCAAAAAACCTTTTAAGCGGCTCTAAAAATATTTGTAATTACCAATACCTTTCCAAAATAGCATTTTTAAATAGCTCCCCTAAAATGAGACGTGCTTCAGGAAGTTAAACCAATAGCACAAAATTACATCTTTTGCCCATAGAAACAACTATGCAAATTTTCAGCCAAATTAAAAAGGGTCGAATCAATTGGGGACCCGTTCTTGTGGAATTGCTCTTTACAAAAAAATACAGTCACCTATCAGGGAAAGTTAAGTAGGCGTTCATCATTTTTACAATAATAAATTAATCTATACTAAAAGGGGTTACTCTCATGTTAAGGAGAAAAAATCGAAATATATTTTTTATTTCTCTTTTTTAAAAGGATACGGAATTTCAAAAAATTGCAATTAAAAATATTTGATGTTTTAGACTAGATTATTTTTCCTTTAAACATCAGAATGGTCTGAGCAGTAAAAAAAGCAAAGCCTTGGTGCTACATTCCGATTCGGAACTCGACCTTCTGTTTATTATACACAGACTTCGCAGCCAACTGTTTCGTGTACGGGATAATTGCGGGGCTAGCGTTACGATCCTACTGACACTAACAGTCTCACCCGAGTCGAGACTCGAACCTACGACGACTGGTTGTTAGGCCAGCATCGTACCTCGAGACCATCTGGGAGGTGTCTGGAGCAGTAGAACCGATTTAATGTTAATGATGCAAAATCCTTCGTTCAGGTATAGCGTACAGGATTTTTCGTGTTTCTGACAAGTAGTTCTTTCTGTATCATGCTCATTGCGAGGAATGTCGAAAAAATTATATTTTGGTACATGAACTCCAGTGAGTCCAGTTATTAATATTTTCTTTTGAAAAAGAAAGGTAAGATCTCATTATTTAAAAGAACTCATTAACTTTTCAACTCTAAAGAAAGAAAAAATACTTTTGATCGCGAGCACACAAGTATATATAAACTCTTAAGAACTTTAAATTCAAATCCTTGTTTAGGCGTTTCTATTGAAAACAACAAAAAGTGCATCAGTTCTAGAACATAGCCGAGGCGCAAAGCAGATGAATAAATGCAGGGTTTTTAAACCTGATTCGAACCAGTTTCAGTTTTTTTCATGATACACTTTGATTGATCTCAGTGTTTCTAGATTTCAATGGATTTACTTCTGATGACAGAGAAAGAATGATCCTGGTTCGAATCACGCTGAAGTTGGTTCACTGATCAAATCGAGCAAACAATTTTTTACTCTTGTAAAAATGCAATATTCTATCAATGACTCAACAAAATACTGCATAGCATACTAATTGAATAATAAGTTTAATAAAAATAAATTCTTTATCGAAAATATTTAGGCTATTTGACTGAAATATAAAAAATGCGTACCACGAGCATCGGTAGTTCGAAGTGGGAAGCTGCATAGCCGCAAGGCTACAAAGTCCGCTTTGTTAAGCGGATGCTTTATATTAATTACGAGCAGGATCTGTATGTGGCCGCAGCCAACAGGAAGCTGAGACCTATATCTGGTGTGCTTCAAGCTTCCCAATGCCGATCTTAAGTGAAACGAACCAGCACAAGGGCACCCGACAAAAAAAATAACATAAAAAAACTTAAAAGTTTATAATTGTACATAGTTTATGTTTTTCATTGTGAATACATCAATTTTACTTTAAATATCATTGTTCAGAACAATAAAAACACTGTGTTTGTCATTTTCATTCATTGTTATGCATCTTAACAGCAATTTTTTAGGCATTTTTCATAAATTTAGAAGTCACTGACAATGTCTTCCATAGTAAAATCAGCGTTGTTAAACTCGCTCGCAAAAAGCATGCGATACTCCAAGTGGCGTTCTCGCCGCTACCGAAATCTCACACTAGAGATACTCCTGTCGTACTGTTTCTCATTCTCTTTTCCTTTTTTCATTTCACACTACCGAGCGTTGATGCTTGCGAGTTTTCTCATAGGCCGACACGCACTCTCGCTCGCGTACTTTCCCACTCGCGTGTACCTCCCTTTCTCGCGAGCACAACCGTCAAGACGCATTATGACGATACGGAGTGACAAGGTACGACAAAGCGGAGTGGCGATTACAGATTACGGAGATTACAGATTTTCTGGAAATAGTACAGAACTATACAGATTTTTTTTTTGATTTTCGTGGATCGCGAAACAAACTTTTCGATATAGTTGAAAATCGAAAAAGAACTCAAATGCTATTGAGCGTATTGGAGGTTTCATTATATTTATATGTTACGCATAAACGTGTGCATAATTGTGTTTTTTATTTTAAGGGATATGTCCAGTACATATGCAGATATTTATACAGATTGAAATACCACCAAGGTGATTTTCTGAGATTCGAAATACAGTTGAAATTGTGGCATCACTGCGAGTAGGTGGTCGAATATCATACACGTTCAAGCATGCGATTCTATATAGATTTATCACCCCACTTTCGCTCGTCGGTGCACGATGCAAAACTGCTTGGCATCAGTTTAGCGATGGACAAGCCGCATGCGTGAGTCGGTGAACGAAGCATTTTCGTTTTCGGGCACATTTTTTCAAGCACTCCAAGTCAAGTACTCTTATTCGAGTACTCGCGTATTTGGCGTGAGTAAAAAAGCAAAAGAGAATTCGCGAGCGGCTGTATGCTGGCTGCTGCTCTGGCAAATGCATGGATAATAAAGAGTTTCTCGAAAGTGTGTGTGCGAACGACTGGAGAAGCGTAGCACACATCTCAGTCTCGAGCAGAAAGGAGTGGATATGTTTTGCTTCTCGCTCGTTTAGCAACGCTGAGTAAAATTATTGTCGATGGTAGACAAAAGACGTTGAGACTACTGCAGCTGCTGGGACTATTGCGACTGTTGCTGGAACTGGTACCGACGATGAATTGTTGCCTCTAAGCAGCTCCGTGGAAACTCTTGGAACAACATTACAGCATGGTTCAACAATCAACTGGAAAGTTCAGAAAGCTCCAAAGGGATTGGTAGATTTGCCGCTGCGGGAATGCCAAGGTAAAAATTTAATGTTCCCGTTATGAGAACAGTTGCTTATGTTTTTACTTTATTTTACTTCTTAGATACGAACGATTCAGCGATTGCGACATCGATCGGGCAAACAAGCCAACACAATTGAAAAGCTGCGTACATACACATGTCTTGTGGTTAACAGGAAATGATTCCAATAAATAAACAAAAAGAATAAATCTTAATTTAATTCAATTTAATCTGTTTACGGTATTTTAGATGTGAAAATGATCAAAATAAACAAAAAGAGTAAAAACTCAATTTATTGTGAACTTTTGTTTAATGATGACAATACCCTTTCCGACAAGTCTAGCGTAGTAGTAAAGTTTATTTATTTTGCTCGTTTGGTTCAGCGTTTACCGGTTCGTTTGGTTGTTCTTGCTTCAGACTCTGCGCCACTCTATCTATCCACTCTTGTCATACCTGTCCACTTCTGGGTTGTATATATAAAGTTATATGCGAATTAAGCGCTATTCCCACTGCTTCCGGGCAGTGTCCAAGCCGTGGTGCAAATGCAATAAAAAAACGAAAATATTTCACTGCCACATAGAGTAATCGTTCCATTATTCATCTCAGCACCTAGGTGCACCTATATTAATCTTATTTCTCTCATTTGTTCAATTTCCCGTCAAATTTCTGCAAATTTTGAAAGTAAATCTATTTGCTTCTCGATTTTGTCAAGTGGTTGAAAGTTTCACGTTGAAAATATGGTAAAATTTGACGATAAATTGATCAGAAAGGCGTGATGAGATTAATATAAGAGCGATTACCCTAGTAAAAACTTCGCAAGTTGCTGCCGTGCACTCTCCGGGAAGCAAAAAATATCGTCGGCAACGATATTTTTCATTCGCACGGCGACAACATGACACTGTCCCGGACATTACACGACGGTTTGGTGTGAACAAGATCGAAATAGCGCTGTATTAAAAATTAGAGGCACGTCATCACTTCGGCTGTCGCACCTGGATATGCGAATGACCTACACAAGTCTAATTATTCATGAACTCAAACACCTGCGACGTTGTAATATTGATACACACTTTTTATTAAATATAATAATTGATTCGATATTATTTACTAGTTGAACCCTTCCGGCGATGCTCGGGATAGATTTGAAATTAACCGTTATGTGCTCGACAAAAAACACCCTTAAATGCCCGACGGGTACCCGGGTATCCATAAATTGAAACTCTTGTAACTTTCACAATTTTCATCTGATTTCAATAGTTTTAGTACTCAAAGATTCAGCAACTCTACCATCTCCATTGGAATCAGTGTCAGCGGTGCTCCGAAAAGAAATTCTCATTCTCGGAAATTCGTTTTTTTTTCGGTAATATGTTTTGAAACTGAGGATTTTTATGAATATTTGATAATATTATTGGAATAATTACAATTGATGCCTCACGTTCCGGATATACCCATCTTGGCTGGCATTCTTTGGCCATTTTTTAATCTTTTACAGAAACCGGAGGTCGCCATTTTGATACTCTAAATGGCCGCTGAGGTCGTTTTCATGTCTCCGGACATCATTTCGATTCCGAAAGTACTCATATAGTGTGATGTGACATTGTGTTATCCAATTGTTTTGTATGTCCACTAGAAGCCCCGGTGGAATCTGTTCCGTAAGGGCCATTTCGAAGGCATATCACTATAACACCATAAAAATGGCCTATGGAAGTAGTTTTATAAACTTCGGACCAATAGTTGTAAGATTCTGCTCGAAAATTCATGAAATTCTTCAGTTTTGCAACATATCTCCGAAAACCCAGATTTTCGGCAACGAGAAAATTCTTTCGAGGCACCGCTGAATCTGATTTCAATGCAGAGAAGTAACTGAATCTTTTGATGCTAAAAGTGTCGAAATCGGAAGATAATTGTCAATGTTACAAGAATTACAATCTATGGGTACGCGGGTACCCCGTTAGGCATATTGTTATTACATAAAAATTAATGTTATCAAAAGTTCCCTTTTAATGAGCTTTGATTGCAGTGAACTATGAAATTCCGTTTTATGAAACTTTAAAAGGTACCCGGGTACTCCGTCAAGCACATAACGGTTATACGAATCATTTTTTTTTTATATTTCTCTGCCGCACTTCACTTCAGAAATATTACGTTTCACCTCTGATACTCCAATCGTCATTTTAAATACAAAATCTATTGGGCTGTTGTGAATAATTTCTGGCCTCTGGGCATCATCCTGTTTCTGAAAACACTAAGATTGGATGGTATTTGACTACCTTGGGCTGTTCGCCAAGAACCGGAAATTACCATCACAAAATTAAATATGGCAGCTGGAGTTGATATAAGATGACCATTTAGGGTTGTTTTTTTTTTTATTTTTAAGTTTAGGTCTAACAATCTGCAAGATCAATCACGATTGTTACAATGTTTGTAGTTACGTATTTGATGAAAATAGCTTCGTGTCTGAGATTGGCGGCACACATATATTTGTCATATATTATACCGTTCCAGCAGAAAATTAAAAAAAATGTTTTGCGTGCGACATTAGATTTTTTTACCTTATGCACAATGCGCATAATGTCGCATCTAGTGCACCGTTTAGCGTAAAAAACCGCATAAGTTCGAAACGCGGAAAAATAAGATCGGTGCTTAGAATATGGATATTCAAAAACATCACTTCGCGTGCACATTTGAATCAACGATTTAATGTGATTAAAATTTATCAATTTTGGGGCTACTAACTTTCATGATTTTACATGTCTTCGTAATTTTATGAATAATATCTCATTTTTATTTATCAGATTGAGTTATTTGCAATATGTTTCCATATTTTCTTCATTTGTCACATATATCCTCAAATTTCATTGCTAAGCATTACCGAACATTTTAATGTAAGAAATCACTTTATGTCATTGCTTTGAAATTCGAGTTAGAGGCGAGTCACACAATAAATATCATCATTATGAATGTTTTATGTAGTGAATAATATCTCAATTTTTAGTTATCAGGTACCTGTTGTTTCTCCTCAAATGTCTCTTCTAAACATCATCAAACATTTTTTTTGAAAAAAAAACATATCATCGCTTTTAATTTTGATTTAGATGAAGTTTGAGCATTAAAAGTCATTATTCACAAAACTGCTTGAAATATGCGTGAAACATATTTCTCCTCAAATATTTTTCCGAACATTTTAATGTAGAAAAAAAAGAACTACGATTTAAAGAAAAAATGGAGCATAAAAAGACATGATTTTGCATTATAAACTCAGTTTTTAGTAAAAAAAAACCATAACTTTCCCACACATGTCTATCCGAAACAATAACAAACATTTTATTATAGAAAAAAAAAACACAAATCATCGCTTCAGACTTTGATTTAGAGGTAAATCAAGCATGAAAAGTCACGGTTTTTCATGTTTTTCGAAGTCTTGTGAATTATATCTTTAGTAATCAAATACCTATAATTTCTCCTCGAATGCCTCGTCTGAATATCAACCACATGCCATCGCTTTGAATTTCGAATTATATGGTGAACGTTGAAGGTTGAACGAAAAAAAGTCAGATTTTATTCATGTTTAATGTTATGTGAATGATATCACAATTTTTATCATTTAGATGAAGAAAAAAAATCACAATTTTTACTATCACAAAACCGTAACTGTTTCACAAATATATTGCCTCGACCTCTACCAATATTTCCTTGCGATTAAACATACATGCCACTGCTTACTTTCTTGATAAGGACGATTTAAAATCATGGTGCTTATTGTGTACCTTAGAAACGGCGGGAATAGTATCAATAAGCTCGGCGTTACGAAATTTCATTTTTATATAGTAGATAAAAATAATTAATCATGCGCCATCCTATAAATGAAGTGCTCTAATCCAATACTGCGTTATCAAAATAATCGAAACAAAGCAACCTGCACATCGTCGTTGTTGCGTCGCACCCCAGTAGGTATAATTCGCACAGCCCCGCTGCCACGTTTTACATTATGTGAATGATATCACAATTTTTATTATTAAGAAACCCTAAATGTTTCACAAATATATTGTTCCGAACTCTTCAAATATTTTATTGCAATAAAACGCACATGTCACCGCTTATTTTCTTGATTTAAAATGATGGTGCTTATTGTGCACCTCGGTAACGGCGGGAATAATATCAATAAAATCTGCGTTACGTAAATCCATTTTTATATAGTGGATAAAAATAATTAATCATGCACCATCCTATAAATGAAGCGCTCTAATCCAATATTGCGCTATCAAAATAATCAAAACAAAGCAACCTGTATAATCAAAACAAACAAAGCTACATCGCCGTTGCTGCATCGCACATAACGAGGTTTGAATCGCATAGCCCCGTCACCACGTTTTACGTTATGTGAATAATAAAACAATTTTTATTATTAAGAAACCCTAAATGTTTTACAAATATATTGTTTCGAACTCTACGAATATTTTCTCGCTTGTCGCTTCATCCAAGCAGCACGTACAAAAGTCAGTCTCCATAAAAAAGTGCTTTGCGCCGCGCAGCCGTTCTGTTGTTCAGTTCTTCTACATTTGTTACCGTCGCGAAAACAATAGTGGTGTTCTTTCTGCTTGATGGAAGAAATGGAAGGCAATAATACTATTGCAGCACAGCTGCGAAAGGCAAACTCTGAAGGTGGACCTTGTGTGATGCGTGTTAACACTGCCGTGGTTGATTTGGCATCCTGTGTTCCGCGTCCCTCGCTTCGTGAAGTCGAAAAAATAATGAAAAGCGAGATGAAAATCAATGTCGATGAAGTCGATAGTATTCAAATGCATCATGTTCGTAATTGTGTGTTGATCACATTCAAGCTACTCGATGCAGCTGAAAAATTTATAACCGAAAACAACATGAAACATCGTATTCGGAATGAGCAATCAAATTATTTGATTCCGGTGTACATGGAAGACAATGCCATTGATGTACGCATCCATGACCTTCCAAGGGCGTTTAGTCCGAGGTCAATAGAACGTATAATAGGCGAGTATGGAGAAGTTTTGTCTATTAGACACGATACATGGAAAAATTTCTTCCCGGGAGTTTACAACGGCGTCCGTATCGTGCGTATGCGTTTAACAAAACCTATACCAAGTTTTGTCACTTTTGCCGGTCGAACCTACTCCGAACAAAGCTTGGTTACTTACAAAAATCAACGTCCAACTTGCCAATGGTGTGGCCTAGAGGCTCATCCTGGAAAACCCTGCAATGAAGCAGTAAAACGCAGTTCGTCATCCTCGAAACCCAGCGACGAAAAAACAAATAAACAACCATCGACAAAGCCGTCATCATCATCGGAAGCAACAAAGACAACAACACAAAGTCCAAATGCGAAGCAGCCAACAGTCAAAACAGCAACGGAAAAAACATCAGCTCAAGACACACCAGCGCAAACTGAGGACACCTCACCCGATACCGATACTAACGACTTTAAAACCGTGGACCGAGAGACAAAACGAAGACTCCGAAAGAACAATGCCTCGATTGGAAGCGACAGCGAGATCTCAGCCAGCGAAAACGACACAATTGGGCCTGAACCGGCGGCAGGAAAGAGTGTTTGTTCCCCTCCCCGCAAAAAGATCACAACGCGTAGTACCAGCCAAAATGCTCCCACAACAGGAAAAAGAAACGCACCGAATAGTAATCAATGAAGCACTAGATTATTTTTTGTATTTGGCACCGTAAACCTAGTGGTATTGTGCCGTATCAAATAAATAAGTTAATAAATAAAACCCTAAATGTTTCACAAATATATTGTTCCGAACTCTTCAAATATTTTATTGCAATAAAACGCACATGTCACCGCTTATTTTCTTGATTTAAAATGATGGTGCTTATTGTGCACCTCGGTAACGGCGGGAATAATATCAATAAAATCTGCGTTACGTAAATCCATTTTTATATAGTGGATAAAAATAATTAATCATGCACCATCCTATAAATGAAGCGCTCTAATCCAATATTGCGCTATCAAAATAATCAAAACAAAGCAACCTGTATAATCAAAACAAACAAAGCTACATCGCCGTTGCTGCATCGCACATAACGAGGTTTGAATCGCATAGCCCCGTCACCACGTTTTACGTTATGTGAATAATAAAACAATTTTTATTATTAAGAAACCCTAAATGTTTTACAAATATATTGTTTCGAACTCTACGAATATTTTCTTGCAATAGAACGTACATGTCACAGCTTACTTTTATGACTTAGAACGATTTAAAATAATTACCATTACCATTGCACCTCAAAAATGGCGGGAATGATATCAATAAGATCTGCATTACGTAATTCCATTTTAATATAGTAGATTAATCATGAAGCATCGTATGAATGAAGCCCTCTAATTCAATACTGCGCTATCAAAATAATCAAAACAAAGCAATCTGTACACCGCCGCTGCTGTGTCGCATACCACTAGGTATAAATTGCACAGCCCCGCCACCACGTTTTACATTATGCGACTGATATCACAATTTTTATAATTTAGAAACCCTAAATGTTTCACAAATATATTGTTTTGAACTCAACGAATATTTTCTTGCAATAAAACGTACATGTCACCGCTTACTTTCTTGATTTCAAACGATTTAAAATGATGGTGCTTATTGTGCACCTCGGTAACGGCGGAAATAACATCAATAAAATCTGCGTTACGTAAATCCATTTTTATATAGTGGATTAAAATAATTAATCATGCACCATCCTAAAATAAATGAAGCGCTCTAATCCAACACCGCGCTATCAAAATAATCAAAATAAAGCAACTTGCTCATCGCCGTTGTTGCATCGCACACAATGAGGTTTGAATCGCACAGCCCCGCCACCACGTTTTACGTTATGTGAATGATATCACAATTTTTATTATTAAGAAACCCTAAATGTTTCACAAATATATTGTTCCGAACTCTACAAATATTTTATTGCAATAAAACGCACATGTCACCGCTTACTTTCTTGATTTAAAATGATGGTGCTTATTGTGCACCTCAGTAACGGCGGGAATAATATCAATAAAATCTGCGTTACGTAAATCCATTCTTATATAGTGGATAAAAATAATTAATCATGCACCATCCTAAAATAAATGAAGCGCTCTAATCCAAAACCGCGCTATCAAAATAATCAAAACAAAGCAACCTGCACACCGCCGTTGCTGCGTCGCATACAATGAAGATTGAATCGCACACCCCGCCATCGTGATCTCTTTGCGGCAGGAGAAGTTTGGTTGTGTTTGTTTTGACCAAGTCCGCATGTCAGCCGCACCGGACTTGCTTCAAAACAAACACAACTAAACTTCCCTCTCGCCCGCGACGCACGAAGACGAATGAACCCCTAGGAGCGAATGAACCCTGGTCCGACATTTTTGTTGCATTTGAGCACGACATTGGACCGATGTTGAGCGAAATGTCGACCCGTTGTAGGACCGATCTATCGGAGAATCGGACGCGAATTGGTCCGACATCGGCCTGACAATTCTTACTGGGTAGTTGGTGTGGCAGTGCAATAAATTCACCTACAAACTGGTGATTCTCTGAGGAGAATAGACAAGCATGTCTAAGCGTCATTCTGGTTAAAGAAACATCCATATTAGGTGGTATTTGGTCATTTTCGTCTCTTTTCCAGTCATTGGAATTCGCCATCTTACAATTTATAATGTTGTCTGAGGTCGATTTGTAGCTTCAGTGCATCATAACAATCGCGGAAATACCCATATTTGGTCATTTGTCGCTGTTTTTCTGAAACCGGAAGTCGTCATCTTGGATTTCAAAATGGCATTTGGAGACAATTTCTGGCCTCTGAGCGTCATTCTGTTTAAAAAAATACCCATATTAGGTGCTATTTGGTCATTTTCGGTAGTTTTACAGTCACCGGAAGTCGCCATTTTACAACTCAAAATGTTGTCGGAGGTCGACAAACGTACAAACCGTGGAACACCACCCCTGGATTGCCTTAACATAGGCAAGTTTTATTATTAAAAAACATTCGGCCGAGTCCACTTCACAATAAAATGTGCATTTTTTACAGTGTACCCATTAGGGTAATATTATTGTCAAAAGTTACTCTTTTTCGCATCGAACTTCCTCAAGGCAACAATACTAATCAAAAACGCTCAGATGGTACAGTTGAACGAAGCTGATATTTCTGCAGTAGGAAATAGTGACTTCGATAATCTTGGTTTGAGTATAAATGAAGATTATAACTCCGATCATTCTGTGCCGAACACGCATCAGTACTGGACGTGTTTGGTGATCGGTCCGATAGAGTATAAAACAAAAGACGTGTGAACAAGTGTTGGCATTGTTTGCCTGGTCGAGTGAAATAAATCCGGGTTCAAGGTCGTTCCTTTGTGCAACTGTTTCGCATCGTGACTGCCAGCTGGTGCGTAAGCCGATTTGGCTGCTGGCTGGATTGTGCTACAGCAGTGGACGAGACACAAACGAGGAAAAAGAAGAAGCCATCAGTGTCAGCGAGTCGTATCGCTGTGTGGAGTGATCTCACACCTGGCTCGCTGCTGGTGGCTGTTTGGTGCTGCTGTATTGGTGCTGCTGGCTGTAACGGCTGCTACTTCGAACGATCGGACAACCAACCTTACTGGAAGGGAGAAATAAAAAGGTACGTGTTCTTGTCAGCGCTAGTGCGCTAAACATAGCGCGATGGATGTAGATCCCTCGCCTCCCGCGCCACCATCCCCGAACCCCTCTGACCCTGACCCTTCTGTTACCCCCTCCCCTGTTCATTCTTCAGTCCCCCCTCGCCCCAGGCTTTACCCAGACGGAGCCCAGGGCAGCTATACTGTTTATTTTCGGCCAAAGGCAGGACCGAAATCGAAAAAGTTGAACCTCTTGCAGATTTCTAAAGACCTGACGAAGGAGTACAAGGGCGTGACCGAAATTTCCAAGGTCCGGCCTAACAAGCTCCGTGTCGTGGTCGGTAACCTGAAAGAGGCCAACGATATAGCTTGCTCTGAGCTCTTCACACGCGAGTATCGCGTTTACATACCCGCACGAGACGTGGAGATCGACGGTGTCATAACCGATTCGAGTCTGTCCGTCGAGTGTATACTGCAAAGTGCCAAAGGGTGCTTTAAGAACAAAACGTGTCCCGAAGTAAAGGTGCTCGACTGCAAGCAATTGCGGTCAGCATCGATCATCGGTGGCAAAACAGTATACACTCCGTCAGACTCGTTTCGAGTTACGTTCGCCGGGTCTGCACTACCAAGCCACGTCTCGATCCACCGGGTTCGTCTCCCTGTGAGGCTCTACGTGCCCCGCGTCATGAACTGCCTGAATTGCAAGCAGTTAGGCCATACAGCCGCCTACTGCTGCAATAAGGCACGTTGTGGCAAGTGTGGGGAGTCTCATGCGGAAGATTCTTGCAGTGTTAACGCTGAAAAGTGTATTCACTGCGGAGAAAATCTGCATGAGCTCTCGACATGTGCGGTGTACATGCAGCGCAGGGATAAAATAAAACGGTCTCTCAAAGAGCGTTCAAAGCGTTCCTACGCTGACATGCTGAAGAAGACCGTTACCACTTCTCCCGTTACTTCGAACCCCTTCGATCTGTTGCCCTCTGAGGAAACCGATTCTGACGATTCACCAGCGGGAGCATCTTACGCCAATCCTGGGGAGTCTAGAAAGAGGAAAAGTGTTTCCTCTCCTAAACTTCCCAGAAAAGGTCCTAAGATTTCTCAAAGTGAAATGAAAGTTACAAACAAACCAAACAGTGCTGCGGAAAAACCGAAGCAAACTCCTCCTGGGCTGGCAAATTTAAAGTCCCAGAAGGAGTTCCCAGCACTGCCAGGAACATCTAAAACCCCAGTTGCTCCTTTTACACTCCCAGTTGATGAAACAAACTCTGGATTAGTGAAATTTTCTGACATTGTGGACTGGATTTTTGAAACTTTCAATGTACCCGATCCAATTAAAATTTTTCTTACAGCATTCCTCCCAACAGTTAGATCATTTTTGAAGCAGTTGACTGCCCAATGGCCTCTCCTTGCAGCGATTGTATCCTTCGATGCCTAATTCAACTGCGTATATGAAGGATTCTATCTCTGTCTTACAGTGGAATTGTAGAAGTATTTTACCAAAAATTGATTCGTTTAAAGTTTTGATAAATAAAAACAAATGCGATGCATTTTCCCTTTGTGAAACTTGGCTTACTTCAAATATTGATCTCAACTTCCATGATTTTAATATTATTCGCCTTGATCGAGACACCCCATATGGAGGAGTACTTTTAGGGATTAAAAAGTGCTATTCTTTCTATCGTATTAACCTCCCCTCGATTCCAGGCATCGAAGTTGTCGCATGTCAAATGACAATACAAGGTAAAGAGCTTTGTATTGCCTCAATATATATTCCCCCCAGAGCACAGGTTGGGCAACGGCTGCTCTTTGATTTAATAGAACTTCTTCCCTCGCCACGTTTGATTTTGGGAGACTTCAACTCTCATGGCGTGGCTTGGGGTTCCCCATACAATGATAACCGCTCCTCTTTAATCTATAACCTTTGCGATGACTTCGACATGACTATTTTAAACAACGGTGAAATGACACGTATCCCGAAACCTCCAGCGCGCCCAAGCGCTTTGGATCTATCCTTATGTTCGACGTCGCTACGGTTGGATTGCACATGGAAGGTAATCCTCGATCCTCACGGTAGCGACCATCTGCCTATTCTTATTTCAATTACTAACGGGTCAACTCGCATGCGACCAATTGACATTCCGTATGACCTCACACGAAATGTCGATTGGAAGTTATACGAGGAAATGATTTCAAAAGCGGTCGAGTCGATTCAACATCATTCACCACTTGAAGAATACAACCTCCTCGCGGGCTTGATTCTCGACGCCGCGTCGCAAGCCCAAACGAAGAAATATCCCGGCGTAACGATCAAAGAACGGCCTCCCACTCCGTGGTGGGACCAAGAGTGCTCCGATGTCTACACGCAAAGATCCGACGCGTTTAAGGCCTACCAGACGGGAGGTATACCTGGCGACTATTTACGGTATTCGGAGCTTGATACCAAGCTTAAAAGCTTGGCTAAAGCAAAGAAACGTGGATATTGGCGTCGGTTCGTGAACGAGACGTCGAGGGAGACATCGATGAGCACTCTTTGGAACACAGCCCGAAGAATGCGGAATCGCGTAACGGTCAACGAAAGCGAGGAGTCTTCAAGTAGGTGGATATTTGATTTTGCCAGGAAAGTATGTCCGGACTCTGTTCCTGAGCAAAATATTGTTCGCGATGCGTCTCCGGGCCACGACGCGATAGAATCACCTTTTACGATGGCAGAACTTTCAGTTGCCCTCCTGTCCTGTAACAATAACGCGCCTGGATTAGATAGAATCAAATTCAACTTGTTGAAGAATCTACCCGGCAATGCCAAGAGGCGCTTGTTGAACTTGTTCAATAAGTTCCTGGAGCAAAACATTGTACCGCAGGATTGGAGGCAAGTGAAGGTGATCGCCATCCAAAAACCAGGGAAACCAGCTACTAATCACAACTCTTATAGGCCGATTGCAATGCTATCCTGTATCCGGAAATTGATGGAAAAAATGATACTCCGTCGTTTAGACCACTGGGTCGAATCAAATGGTCTACTATCAGAAACTCAATTTGGCTTCCGCCGTGCCAAAGGGACGAATGATTGTCTTGCGTTGCTTTCAACAGATATTCAGCTGGCGTATGCTCGTAAAGAACAAATGGCGTCTGCGTTCTTGGACATTAAGGGGGCTTTTGATTCCGTTTCTATTGACATTCTTTCGGGTAAACTTCACCGACAAGGATTTTCTCCAATTTTAAACAATTTTTTGCACAACTTGTTGTCCGAAAAGCACATGCATTTTACGCATGGCGATTTGGCAACTTTTCGCATTAGCTACATGGGTCTTCCCCAGGGCTCATGTTTAAGCCCCCTTCTTTACAACTTTTATGTAAATGACATCGACGAATGTCTGGCAAATTCATGCACGATAAGACAACTTGCAGACGACAGTGTAATCTCTGTTACAGGAGCCAAAGCTGCCGATTTGCAAGGACCATTGCAAGATACCTTGGACAATTTGTCTGCTTGGGCTTTACAGCTAGGTATCGAATTCTCTCCGGAGAAGACTGAGATAGTAGTTTTTTCTAGGAAGCATGAACCTGCTCAGCTTCAAACACAATTAATGGGTAAAACGATTTCTCAGGTTTTGGTACACAAATATCTTGGTGTCTGGTTCGACTCTAAAGGCACCTGGGGTTGTCACGTGAGGTATCTGATGAAAAAATGTCAACAAAGAGTGAATTTTCTTCGTACAATAACCGGACAATGGTGGGGAGCCCATCCAGGAGACCTTATAAGGCTTTACCAAACAACGATATTGTCTGTTATTGAATACGGGTGTTTCTGCTTCCGTTCCGCAGCAAACACACATTTGATCAAACTGGAGCGAATACAATATCGTTGTTTGCGTATCGCCTTAGGTTGCATGCAGTCGACCCATACGATGAGTTTGGAGGTTTTAGCTGGAGTACCACCATTGAAAAACCGCTTCTGGAGCCTGTCTTCTCGTATTCTAATCAAATGTGAGGTCTTGAACCGTCCCGTGATTGAAAATTTTGAAAGGTTAATCGAACTTAATTCTCAAACCCGTTTTATGACATTGTATTTCAATCACATGTCCCAAAATATTAACCCTTCTTCGAATATTCCAAATCGTGTCGACTTATCAAATACTTCTGATTCTACTGTGTTTTTCGATACATCCATGATAGAAGAAACTCGTGGAATCCCGGATCATTTACGCGTGCAGCAGATCCCTAAAATTTTTTCCAATAAATATCGAAACATCAACTGCGACAATATGTACTACACTGACGGATCACTTCTTGATGGGTCCACTGGCTTCGTTATCTTCAATAACAATTTAACCGTCTCCCATAAGCTCGATAATCCTGCTTCTGTTTACGTCGCAGAATTAGCTGCAATTCAGTACACCCTAGGGATTATCGAAAAAATGCCCACGGACCATTATTTCATCTTTACGGACAGTCTCAGTTCCATTGAGGCTCTCCGATCGATGAAAGATGTTAAGCACTCTCCGTATTTCCTGGGGAAAATACGGGAACATCTGAGTGCTTTATCCGAAAAATCTACTCAGATTACCTTAGCGTGGGTCCCTTCTCACTGCTCGATACCGGGTAATGAGAAAGCGGACTCTTTGGCTAAGGTGGGCGCAACAAACGGTGATATTTATGAAAGACCAATTGCTTTTAATGAATTTTTCGCACTTGTACGTCAGAATACGATCATCAGTTGGCAAAATGCTTGGACCAGAGGGGAATTGGGAAGGTGGTTACATTCCATAATCCCCAAAGTATCGACGAACCCGTGGTTCAAGGGGTTGGATGTAGGTCGGGATTTCATTTGCGTGATGTCCCGGCTTATGTCCAATCACTATAGATTTGACGCGCTCCTCCGTCGTGTTGGGCTCGGGGAAAGTGGTATCTGTGCCTGTGGTGAAGGTTATCACGACATAGAGCATGTGGTTTGGTCATGCCCTGTACACCGTGACGCCAGGTCTAAATTAATAGCTTCCCTGCAGGCCGAGGGTAGACAGCCGGCTGTTCCTGTTCGTGATGTCTTGGCGAGCCGTGACCTATCCTACATGTCCCTTATATACGTTTTCCTGAAATCCATCCACGCCCCAGTCTAGTCCCGTTCCCCTCCGTCTACACCCAACAAAACGACAAGAACACGTTTGAACCTTAAGCACAAAACCAGCAACCAGACCCCGCACAACAGAACCAGGACCCAAGGACTACGAGCCTCTGTCCCAACTCACGACATCGTGGCTCAGCAGAACGAATCCATACATGCCATTCGACGATTATCAGACGACCATTGAACAACAAAACACTGATTGGAAATCCCATGCTAGTTTTAAGTTAGACTTAATTTCAGCTCGTAGTCGGCAGCGAGGATAAAAAATTTGCTTTAGTTTTTAAGTCATCAGATATAATTGACGCCGTTAAACATTAAATTGTATTTGTGCCGTGTCAAATAAATGTTATGTGAAGAAAAAATATAACTCCGATGACGATGATGATCCAGCATCTGTCGCGAAAGTATTTGCATGTAAATATTTAAATATATACATAAATATAAATATATATATATATATATATA